>NC_134716.1:107073214-107382857 GCF_049634645.1 Pelodiscus sinensis | reverse complement strand
CAGACCCACACCAGCCCCCATGGAGGGAAGAGTAAGAACGCCACCCAGCCCCTCCCTTCTCCCATCTCTGCATTGGTCCTGTGTGCTCCCAGCTGCATCCCTGGCTCCCAGCTCCATACCTGACCTCATCCGCAGCCTTGGTGCGATTCTGCTGCCAGCCCTGCACCAGCCCCCTGCCTCAGTTGCAGGCCACATGGCTGAGGCCAAAAGCAGAGCAGCACCTGGCTGTGGGCTCAGTTATCAGATCCCACTGCCCCTCCACAATAGCTCCACCCCCTTCACCCATCCTCGGCCCTGCTCCAAGTCCCAGACCCATTCTCAGCTGCAATCTCTTTACCTCTGTCTGTATCCACCCGGTACCCTTCCCCGAACTCCTGGCACCATGGTCCCACTCCTCACCCTGGCTGGAGGTGCTGCTGTTGTATGTTAGTGACTCCCATTATTTAGTATCCAGTTAGGACTGTAAGTCAGCACTGCGTCTGACCCCATATGGTTTTCATTTAGTCATACAAGTCTAGCCCTTCAGAAATGGTCAAATTCAGTGCAAATATCATACAAGCACTCTGATGTAGTTGCTGTGGTGGTCTGTAAACCAGCACTGAATTTGGCCAAGCTTTAGTTTCACATTGGACAAGCACAGAAATAGGTCCATATTACAAAATACAATCCAGTGCATTTATAGTATACTGACTGGCACTGCTAACCAGGAGCAGGGAGAGGGATGTAATGCAAAACATTGTACCATTTCCTAAGCTGCCAAATACTGATGTCTTCACTTTCCCTTAATAAAAATTTTTGTTTCTGTATAACAAGCCTCCCCAAGACATTTCCCCTATGGCCATAGAGTTATATAAGATTTATGCAAAGGGTTGATGGCATTGATGCACCTAATAAATCTTATTTACAATAGGCTAATGCCAAAAAAATGTCAAAATAACATGTTATTTCTTACATTTTTGCCAGCCAAAGCTGCTTATTTAAACAGACCTCACCATTACTGGAAACTGCTACCATCAGAATATCAACAATCAACTCAAAGAAATATTTAATAGGGATCCCAGAACCAGAGTTACTGTCAGCAATGTGTAGAAAGAGACAGAAAGAATGAAAGCAGTGAATGAGTAATTAAGAGAAAAACACAAGGCTGTTGAGGAAAGCTACCCAGTCTGAGACATACTCCTAGATGTGCCACAACTGTGTTATAAATTATCATTTTCAAAATCATGAAGATAATTATTAAATCAAATCTAAACCCACTGTCTAATCTCCCTTCCTCCTTCCATGTATCTCCCTCTTTTTCATACCCCCACACATGAAACAGACCAAATTCTTCCCATTACTAGACTGCTTTTTTATGTACAAGAGAAATCATACTCTGTCAAACTGATCTTCTTTTTACATTAAGACAGACAAGAAAGAAAAACAAAAGTATGTTCCCCATGAGAGAGTATAGTGCGTGTCTCTTCTGTAAATGTTTGCACCATATGAGAGGAAGAAATGCCTTCTGTTTTGGAAATTTACAAGTCATCATTTACAACACAAAGAAAACAAAAGCAATATCCACTCCAGGGTACATTCCATTAATTTCAGTGGAAGTTTCACTCATATGACAGAGAGCAAAATTTGGCCTGTGAACTATGAGAAACATCACGTTCATTAGTGATGGTTCCATTATAAATTAATTTTATTAGCAATTGGTTTTTATTAGATTAGAACCTAAAATCTGTCTCCAAGCCCTCACTCAAGTTATGGGAAATTTTGTATCTGGATCCAAATCCATATCCAAGCTCTGCTCCTTTCTTGGGCCAGTCTCTGCTTTTAACAGATCACAAGCTACAGTTAGACTGATCAGAAATCAATTGCAATGACATTTTTACCTGGCATCCCAGCAGGCCCTGGAGGTCCAGGTGGCCCTTGATAGCCTCGAAATCCAAATTCTCCACGGCAGCAGCTACTGCAGTCTGGATGTTGAGGTCCACTTTGAGGGGGCTGAGTGCAAAAACATAGATTTTAAATAAACCATTCATAGAGTGTATTTGCTATATATACTAATGCATCCTGGTAGCAGAGTCTCTACTATGGCCCCTTGTTTGTACATGCCCGCAAGCTTTCTGAAAACTTCTCCTTTGAGACTGAAATCTTCCATTCCTGGTCTCTCCCTAATAAGGTTGGTTTTGAAATTTTTAAAATTGTTATTTATTTACAACATCATTTCGTATTAGTTTCCCCAGCTGAAAAAATATTGTTAAATAAATAAGATCGAGGAACTAAAAAATGGTAGAACTTTTAATTTGGTCTCCAATCATGTATTTTGCTGTATGCAGGTAAACCACAAGTACCAGCAGGAATTCTTATTGACTTCAGTGGCCCTTGGTGCAGGCATGCTAGCTTATATGCAAAGAATAGCAGGATCAGGGCCTAGGATTCAATGTGGACCTCACAGCCTCTGCTAACTCTAAAGCAATATGAGGCTGGATTTTCAAAGCAGTGTATGCAAAAGTGCATGTGCCAATTCCAATTCATGCATGAAAAGTGGATGTGCATGGCTGAACAAATATGTAAGCGAGGCATCTGCAAAAGTACTCAGGCACATATGAAAATCTAAACCTCATCTGAAAAGATAACATTTGAAGCACATTTTTATACTCAGTGTAACATGATGGAAATCTTACACAACACATTATTCATATGATGAACTATGTATGAGCAAAAATATATTTAGTATGAGTTATATATATTAATATTTATTGTATAAGAAAGTCCTATAATACTATATATTTATATAGTGCTTTTCATCCCAAAGGATTCCCATTTATTTTATGCATACCAATGTGGTTTCACATTCAGACTGGTAGATTTCATAACTGCAAAGGATTTTCTTATAGTCATATTGATTAAGTAAAATTACAAGGATTGTAACGAGTTAAAGTTGAACTCCTTTTTCTCTCCAGAAAATATTCTGTCAAGTTGTTCTCTGGAAAAAAGAAGCCCAAATCCACTAATGATAGGTTGAGTTGGCAACCCATTCATGGCAGGATTTTATATAAGTGACTTTGGGGAGTTATATGTCATTTGACATTGGTGTTCCAAATAGAGCAAAACTCCTTTGTAATTTCAGCCCACAAATGCTCTGCTCATCTATCAGAATTTTTTTCAAAAATCACTTCAAACAGACCAATCCTATTGTTTATTGGGGAAATAATGAGCATGACATGAGGTAACACAAATACATTCTATCTTGTTACTAAGGTGACAAATGGGTTCTGTTGACATATGGCACCAGAATCCTTAGTATATCCTACAGGGCTGGCTGATGGGTTATTCTTGTTAGTATTTAGGTGGGTCACTTTAGGAGGATCACTTTCATAAAGTGATCATTTGAAAGGAAGAACTCTTCTCTGTGACACCATTCAGAACAAACCCTTACACTGAGCCAAGAGACAATATGCTGTCTTGATACATGAACCTGATGACCTTCTGACCACACTTGAGGTCATTAAAGATTCCAGGTTTTTTTACAAGACTTGCTAGAGCCAGTTACAATCTAAGAAAATCCACTATTCAGAGATCTAGAAAATATCTTCATTCTAATCTTCTGTCTGTTCCAAGAAATGTGTGAGACAGATGATTTTCACAAGCTTCTGATTTCAGTTCTTGTTTAGGAAAATAATTTAACTGGTTTGCATAGGGCTTTGATAGATGGGACCTAAATGAATCTTCGAAACCCATTTAAAAGGTTAGAGAAAGTAGCTCTACATTATTCATCATGCACATTTAAGTCTCAAATCCCCACATTTTTACTTTAAAATATATTCATCTCTGTGGAGCTCTGTGTACCCTCAGATTAAGAAAACCTAACCTAAAAATTCATTGTTTTGGAGCATTAAATATGAACAGATTTTTTTTCATTCCTATGTCAACAGATTTTTTTTCATTCCTATGTCAAAAGATTTTTTAAGTCCAAAAGGACAAATCTTAGGTCAAAATTTGCCAAAATATTCCACTGATGTTAATTTGGCCCTTTTAAAATATAATATGTTAAAGCTACTTTCTCTAACCTTTGAAATGGGATTTGAAATTCATTTAGATCCCATCTGCCAAAGTCCTTACACATTTTATTGCATAGCAAATCTGTGGAATTATTTCATCTCTGAATATTGGATTTTCTTAGATTAACAGCTAGGTAATTTAGCAGTTTAGGAGGAAGCTCTTAGCACTTTATTGTCAATAAAATTTCTCTAATTTGAACCTTTGGAGCAGCCATAATGGGAGACACAGACATTTTTCCATTTCCTGCTGGCTTTCTTTAAAGTTTTATTTTACTTTATCCAAAACAAGAAGTTAAATAAATGCCCACCACAATGGGTCCTGTTCTGAATAAGAAGGGGGCAAACTGGTGTACATGGGTGGGGTGGGAACAACATTCTTCTGGCTCCCTCTTGTGGCCAGAGATATTTCCACAACACCCTCTCTCCGCCCCTTCTTTTCAGGATTCCTTGGGAGTGCCTATAGTCTCTCTCAAGGTATTCCTCAGCTCTCCCCTGAAAATAGGTCAGCAGCCCAATGCAATTGAAAATAGTCCTCAGTGTCCCCAACACAACGTCCATCATAGCAACCTTATAGCTTGAACCAAAATCCAGTGCTCCTTCCAGTTATGGAGGTTTTATTCTTCTCAGCAGAAACGTAGCCTTCTGGGGCTGACTTCGTTCCTCTGTCACCACATACTCTGTTCTGAGAGGGAAGGAGGTATATATATGCCTCTCCTTCTGAGACCTCCTCCTGATTGGCCAGGAGGGAGGGGAGACCTACCCCACTCTGCGCTGTTGGGGCTCCTGATGCCAAGCCCTTAAAGGAAGTGTCTTGAGATCTCTCCAATCCATTGCTAAATCCCCAGGACCACCTTCTCTCCTCCAGTTTTGGTCAGTTCCTGAGACTGCCCTAACCTTCATTTACCCCCCTCCTTAGGTTTAAAGAGCCAGCACACACCATAACAAAGGCCTCCTTCCTCCTCCTCTAGTCACCTCATCAGGCAAAATAAATTAAATAAACTGCCAAAAACACAAGAAGAAAGCCAGTACATTTAGAAGCACTCCAAGTATATCAAGCAGGACAAGAAAGAAGATTGTATCTACATCTCTTCCATACAAGCTATAGAGCTTGAGGAAATCATGATACATAGCTCATATGTTATCAGCTGTATGGAAAATTCAGCACAGGGAGAGGTTTATTTATTCTCTCTAGCCCAGAGGGTCTGCAACTTATGATTCTCAAGCCAAATATATGGCTCAGTACGAAACCAAATATGGCTCTTTTGTCATTCCCAAAATACATGCAACTTTTTAAATTAAAATGAACAATGCAAAATTTTAATTACTCACGTCAAGATGGTCTTTTTGTCTATTTCACCTTTAACCAGAGGTGAAAGTAAGGAAGTGCATCCTAGTAAGAACTGGCTGTACTCTGGCTGGAGCCAGCTGGGGCACTCTTCTCGTTAAAAGGGCTGGTTGAGGGCACGCTGTAGAAGACATGTGCACACTGCCAGCTGGGATAGTGAGAGGGCCCCAGCAGCCCAGCCCGCATCTGGCCATGGTGTCCCGTCGCTGGCCCCAATCCTGGGGCAGGCCTTGTGGTCCGGCCCCCATCTGGCCTCAAGAAGGGCTGGTGGTGGCCCGCCTCCTGCTGCGGCACAGATAGGAAGGGAGGCCACGATCCAGCTGCGGCAATCCTGGCCTGGCCCTCTCATCCAGACACTACCGCCCAGGAGCAGCAGCCCAGCCCCAGCCAGGTAAAGTAATCTGGCCCCAGGACCCCCGCCCCCCATATTCGACTTTCTACCCCCAGCACTCTGCCCTGCCTCCTGCACCTTCCCCACACACCAGCCCCCTGCTCTGAGCCCTTCATACACCTCAACCCTGACTCCTGCACCCCCACATCCCCAAACTGCACCCCAACAGCAGTCCCATTAAATAAAGTCTGTGAGTATAATGTTCCATTTATGCTATTAATCATGTCAATTATCAATAATATTAAGTTATATATTTTCAGTCATGCAACTGGGCATTCTTATACTGGCTGCTTGTTGACCACTTGTTCCGAATTTTGATGCAGTTTGGCTCTTTGGTTTGAAAAGGTTGCTGACCCCTGCTCTAGCCCCTCTTTACCACCTCACAAGCTCCTTAGACAACTGGGGGAAGAATTCTCCTGGCACTGTCATAACATAAAACAGCTGCAGACATGGGGGGCTTTCTAGGGACACAGAAATAGTTCAAGGGAAAGCAGCTGCTGGCTGTTCTGCTTTCTATTCAGGATCATACAGATCTTTAGAGAAGCCCCAAATTGGGTAGACCCACAAGGAGTTTGTTCCCCTCCACCTGAGAATGCATAAGCTCTAGTGATGCAAAAGACCCATTATATCAGTCCATTCCATGCTGGATTGCACCTACTGCACATTTCATAGTTTTTCATCTAATTTTAAGTGAGCCAAGAACTGGGATTGCATCATTTCCCTTGAGAGATCATTTCCCAGACACAGGAATGTTGGATGTAAATGCTGTGTGCCAATTGGCTGAGTCCCTCTCACTCAATAAGCAGTTCCATTACTGTAAGTGTAAAGATCATGTAAATACTTGGCACCAAATTCTATCCTTGGATATACATGTAGCCCCCAATGACTATAATGATACTAATGTCAGAGGCAGAATTTGGGCCTTTTTTGTTAACAACAAGTTTGCATTAAATTATATATTACTAAAAATAAATTGAAAGACAGTTCTTAAAGTACAGTCCACTAGATCTTGAATTAAAGGAGAGTCTTATTTTATTATTAACACATAGGGTCTGTGGAGATGCAAATACAAAGCATTCCATCCAGTAGCAGGAAAAGGAACACAAAAACACTAGCTGGCTCCTCACAGTATACCCTCACTGATCATACTGTTTATGTAAATAAGTTCAATTTAATGTAAATTAAATTAAATCTACTTTTCCGATTTTGTGAGAACAGAAGTTGTGTAACAAAGAAAATGTATACTCTATGCAGTATAACTATTAAACTGTAGGAAATGTTGTTGCTATATTTTAACTTATTGTCTTGTGTTACCATATCTCAATCTGCTTCATTTAAGCCCATTACAGTTACCTAAAATCAAAACTCATCTCTGCTTGTCACAAAACAATTATTATCTATCCCACATCTGCCGTCTCCTGCTTTTGGGAATTCAGGATCCAGTGCTGAGACTGAAAAAAAGTATATACTACTATCAACTGAAAACTGTAAAGACTCAATCATTTGCACTCAGTAAAGATGTTGTTACTGACTATAAAACAGCGTACAACAAAACTTCCTGCCCCAAGCTGATGAAAAGCTTTCCATTTTGTTTAATGCTTAATAAAACTTCATCTTATCCCCTTCAACATTTTTCCTTTTAAAAATATGTGAATTGCAGTACTTTACATATGGCAAGGTGAGGTAATTTTCCCTTTGCTGGGACCTAGTGACTAGAATATATACAATGCTACATAAAAGATGCCTAGCAAAAAGCAAATCATTTAGCAGTCAATTTAAGAAGCATTAATTCTGGGGGGGAAGGGGTTAAACTAAAATAAAAAGGGTAGCAAATAGACATAAAGCATGTTACATTGTGCCTACTTAGGTCTCAAATACGGTGTTACTGACAGGATTTAAAAACAAAACCTAAGAGAGACCAACCACTACAAATATTTGCTAGTGCATTAAATGATTTTCTCAAGCTCAAAAGGATATATTGATTTCTATACGTATGTTTTATGTAACCTGGGATTTTTCTCTCCCCGTTGAGCAGTATCCTTTAGAATAGCATCTGTTAACCAATTTCATAATTTTTCTTTGCATGCATACAATTTCATAAATAGATTATAAACCTTAGTCTTCCAGAAAAATATTCTGCAATAATTGAAAAACTGTATCTCATAGGATCAAAATTTCACCAGAACTGCTGGTTACATTCTCATTGCCCGTACCCCACTACTGGCTCTACCAGTTCATTATAAGAGTCTGAGAAGCAACCCAGTAGCATACAGACCAATAAGCAGTATTAATAAACCTCTTCTCTCAAATATATCATTTATAATCTTAGAAAAACTCTGATTTCAAAGGTATCCTTAGAAGATTAATTCAGAGTACCTGGACTCTGTCTGAGGTAGTCTGTGCTACATCATCTACCTCTGGTCTCTGGGCATTTTGGTCTGTAGAAGTGCTATTATCATCAAAAGTCGACTTTATAAGTTGACTCCGCTGTTTCAATATTTCCCTGCTGCTGGAACCTTTATGGCCAGTCTGGTGGTGACTTTGCAATACTTTGGCCACCACTTTATTAGATCTTCTGCTCACCTCCATGTATTCATCTTGACACAGGCAAAATGGAATTAAAAACAAAGCCAGCAGATGCCAGATGATGAAATCCTTCACTGCCATGTTACTCAAAACAACAGCTTCTCAAGAGTCCAGAAAATGTCTTTTAGGAGAAGCCCGTTGACTGCATCAGTAGTTATGTGGTCCTTGCAGCTATTTCCACTGTTAAGCTTGGCACTGAGACCAGCACCAAGTTTTATACGTTTGTGAGCAATAAATAAAACCATGAAAATGCCAAAGTGACAGGATTCTTCATCCAAAAATCAGTCATGCCTCTTTAAACAAACCAAGCATTATTCACCACAACAAAAATTGATTTGTATGCTGGAAACAGCCACCACATTTAATAGACTCCTGTGGTTTCCATTTGGGGGCATTTAAAAATGTGACACTTTTGGGGGTAGAGGTGGGCATGTTTTTCATTTAAGTGTGAAAAAATGTGATGAAAAGAAGCACATGTGGCTAATGGCTTATGTTGCTTGATTAGATATGGACAGGCTGCGAATTCACACTCTGAAATATCTTTTGGACACAGTCATCTTCTTTATTTGCCAGGAAACTCACACACATGACTGCGTCAGCTCAGTCAGAAAAAACCATCCAAGAGCAATTAGGAAACAAAAGTACAAGAGAGCCTTTTGCACATGAGTCTGACTTAATGACTATTTTTGACTATGCTTTTCATTTACTAATAAAAGAAAAAATACATTTTCAATGTCAGTTCACCAACATGGGAAGGTGACTGGGTAAACAAGTCTGCAATGCTAGGTTGAATTCAGTTTCACACCAAACTCCAATTTTTCAGCATGTAGTTTGAACTTCCCCATAAGACAATATTTTTATTTCCCTTCAAGTTTCCTGTGTTTTGCTAAATGCAATTGCCAAACCAAATTTTATATTTTCTCTGCCAAGTAAATAAGAATTACCACAAAGCTTGTTTGATATTAAGAAGAGAGAGACATACAATTATATACGCATAATAACCTAATTTTCATTTTTTAAAACCATCTACTTGTAGCCTTTAGATCTGTACAATTGCAGGAGACAGTCCTGCACATATTTATGCATAAAAAAATTACACTAACATCCCTGAGCTCAAATATAGTTACTAACTTGCACAAATGTTCTCAGTGTTGGGGGCCACATACCGGTGTTATGAAATAAATCAGGCTAGATGATCACAAAGGTCCTTACTGGCCTTAAAAAAAAAAAAATCTGTGGAGCTATCAACCCGATCACATTGCTGCTGAAGACAAAGAAAAACAACTGTTGGCTCCCCTGAAAACAGAACAGTAATATATATATATATATATATATATATATATATATATATATATTCATTCATTCATTCAAATGCATGCCCAAGTTATTATGCTTTTTTTTCAATACTGCGGGGTGTTTGGTACCTCGGGAGGAGTGGAAAGTGATCCATCATCATTGGAGGTAGAGAAGGTAACAAACACAGGATCCAGATGTTTCTAAAAGTATCAGCAGTGAGATGGTTAGCACCACTGTCATCCTTAGGTTTCAGATTTAACAACCCATTTGGATGAATGGGCAGCAGACTCTGGTCATTACAAGCAAATAAGGCTAAGCCCTACTAATAGTACCACAACTGCTAACTGCCTAGGAGATGCAGCGTAGAACAGCTGATGTACTGCAAGATGCAATGCCACCTGTTTTCATTGTTGGACCCTAGTGGGGATGGCCAGAGCCGCTCCAGCCTCTGAAGACTGCAGTAAACCTGCTGCCATTGGGGCCTCCCAGTCCTAAAGCACATAGACTTCAATAGAGCAGACGGAGGAGGCAAAGCTCAAGGAACACAGGCTTCTGTGGAGTTGTTCTCATTACAGCACAGTAGGAAATACAGCAGCCCAGAGAGGGCACCTCTTTCTTCTCACATCCCTGTCTCCCACTAAAATGTTTCCTTGTGACATCCCTCACTGCACATCTCAGAATTGTGGTTCCGAGCTCTCTGTAGACTCAGGAAGATGGAACTGCACTGATCTGCAGTCAGCTCATGGGATCTTTAAGTTGTCTTCAAACCCATAAGGAGCGGGAACTTCGTTTAATTAAAGGGAAATCTTAGATTCAAGAGAACTTTTCCGCAGTAAGGCACCACTTCATTGTTCTCCAAATCACTGAATACATGATGCCCAGATCATTTCTTGTACCTGGGATACACAAGCCCTTGCTAGCCACAAAAAGGCCTCATAAAGAGGTGCACTAGGCAGTATTTTATAGTTATTTAAATTGTTTTGGAAAACTGCAATATTCTTGTTATTTCATTGCAGAGAAATGGAGAAGAGACTTCATTGAAGGGGAAGACAACTAGCACCAGCCACTCTTCTGGAAATACAACTTGGCTACATCTAGACTGGCAAGATTTTCCACAAATGCTTTTAACAGAAAAGTTTTCCGTTAAAAGCATTTGCGGAAAAGAACATCTAGATTGGCACGGACGCTTTTCCGCAAAAGCACTTTTTGCAGAAAAGCATCCGTGCCAATCTAGACGCGCTTTTCCGCAAAAAAGCCCCAATTGCCATTTTTGCGATCAGGGCTTTTTTGCAGAAAACAAATCTGAGCTGTCTACACTGGCCCTTTTGTGCAAAAGCTTTGCGCAAAAGGGGCTTTTGCCTGAACGGGAGCAGAATAGTATTTCTGCAAGAAGCACTGATTTCTTACAATAGAAAGTCAGTGCTTTTGTGGAAATTCAAGTGGCCACTGTAGACAGCTGGCCAGTTTTTCCGGAAAAGCGGCTGATTTTCCGGAAAAACTGGCCAGTCTAGACACAGCCCTCTAGATTTTGAAAACTATTGCCACCTAAAGAGTTGCTTTTTCCATGAGAACGAATTTTCTTCGTAGCAAAGGTGCTTGGAACCCTGGCACTCTAAACATGCAAATCACTCATAGAAAAACACTAATCCATCTTGGCACTCAATTTGATTCAGCAAGTGCTGGAGCAGCACTGATGTTTTCAGCTGTCATGGGTGTTTTCTGGGCTTGCAAGTCTCTAATCCAGGAGTTTCCTGTGGCATTAGAGAGAAAAATGTTTTCAATGTGAGTAATGACCATTTACAGCACCCATGGCCTAAAGAGGATGAACAAAACAAAAAAAATCTATTCTTCACAGCTTCCACCTATTGCTTCAAGTAAAAGGTGAAACAAGCATATTTCTTGGCAACACTTTGACAGAAGAAAATTGCCCTTCCTTGGCCTCTAATAAAGTCCACCCACTCCCTCGCCATCATTATTTCAGTTGTTTGGTAGTACAAATGTTTTTGTACCATATAAATAGCTTAAGGTTTTTTGCACTATGATTTGCAATCTTTAAGAGGAAAAACTGAGCACATTTAGTCTCTAAAATAGAAAACTGAAGGGAAGACCTGATAATCTTCAAAATTCATTAAGAGCTGTGCCACGGGGCGAGCACTCAACCGCACACACCTCCAGCTTGTCACTCAAGGAATCAGCTCTTCTGCCTCAGAGTGCCCTCTACTGATCAGTGTCTCAGCCTCGGGTGCAGGTCTTCTGCTGGTTCAGCTCCATGTCCCTTCCTGGCCATGGTGCCCTTTCCTCCTCACACTGTCCTGGGTCAGTGCCCTTGCACTCTGGGGGCCTCCTCTCCCAGGGAACTCCCAATTCCCCTATACCCACCTTGCCTCAGTGACCCACTGCCAGTCTTCATCTAGTTACCTTAGGGGCAAACTGCAGTCTGAAATGGCCACTCATCATTAACAAGGGGTGTGGACCCACTGCCTTTGCCTATCACTGGCTGTTTCCCTACAGCCCTAGTACCCCCAGGAGTTGCAGCCTGGGAGCAAGGTCAGAGCTCAGCTCTCCAGCATTGCTCTGTCTTGGGACTCCTCTAGCTTCCCTATCAGACAGGTCCCTCCTGCTCCCCAGCTAGAGCAAGAGTGTTTGTCTCCTCCAGAAGCCTTTATTTATACAGCCTCAGCTGTGCCCTAATTGGCTGTATCTACCTCAGCTCCAGGCTTCACTTTCTCAGCCTTCTCCCAGGATGTAGAATAGTGATAGAAATGTAGCCGTGTTACTGGAACAGGATACTAAACTCCAAGAAACTAAAGATACTAAACTCGTGGGCATGCATCTGACGAAGTGGGTCTTTGCCCATGAAAGCTTATGCTCCTACACTTCAGTTAGTCTATAAGGTGCCACAGGACTCCTCGTCGCTTTTGCAGATTCAGACTAACACAGCTACCCCTCTGATACTAAACTCCAAGAGGCTCTGGGAGACAGACCCATAGTCTCCTAGGGTACGTCTACACTACAACGTTAATTCGAACTAAGCTAATTCGAACTAACGCGTCTAGAACTAAAAACTAGTTCGAATTAGCATTTTGCTAATTCGAACTAGCGCGTCCACATTAAGTGGACCCTGAACCAGGCTTAAGGATGGCCGGAAGCAGTGCCGGCAGGGCATCAGAGGAGGACTTAGAGCGTGGAGATGCTGTCTCGGGCTAGTCGAGGGCTGTGCTTAAAGGGTCCCGACCCCCACCCCGGACAGACAGTTCTCAGGGGTGCCCCGCTTGCAAAGCAGTCCTGGCTTGGAGTGCCCTGAGTGCCCACACTGGGCACATCACAGCACTCGGCCATCAGCCCGGCTGCACTTGCCACAGGCTGCCATCTGGGGAGAGGGGGCAATTGGGGGGCTGCAGGAGAGCTTCCACCCCCAGAAGCCCGCAGAGCCAGCCCAGTCCTCCCCATCGGGGGCTCGTGCCCCATTCCTCCCTCACCTCCTTCCACTTACCCTTCCCTAGCCCCTCTTCTTGATGTACAAAATAAAGATAACGTGTCTCCCAAAATGGAATCTGTCTTTATTGAACAAAACTGGGGGAGACTGGGAAAAGGAGGTGGGAGAGGGGAAGAGAGAGGGTGGGAGAGGGGAGGGCAACTAAAATGATCAGGGGTTGGGAACAGGTCCCATATGAAGAGAGGCAAAAGAGACTGGGACTTTTCAGCTTAGAAAAGAGGAGACGGAGGGGGGACAGGATAGAGGTCTCTAAAAGCAGGAGTTGGGTGGAGACGGTGCATACAGAAAAGTTCTTCATTAGTTCCCATAAAGAAGGACTAGAGGACACCAAAGGAAAGGAATGGGTAGCAGGCTTCAAACTAGTAACAGAAAGTTGTTCTTCACAAAGCAAAGAGTCAACCTGTGGAACTCCTTGGTGCAGGAGGCTGTGAAGGCTAGAACTGGAACAGAGTTTAAAGGGAAGTGAGATCAAGTCATGGAGGTTGGTTCTATGGAGTGCTATTAGCCAGGGGGTAGGAGTGGTGTCCCTGCCCAAGGTTTGTGGAAGGCTGGAGAGGGATGGCACGAGACAAATGGCTTGGTCACTGTCTTCGGTCCATCCCCTCCAGGGTCCCTAGAGTTGGCTGCTGTCGGCAGACAGACTACTGGGCTAGATGGACCTTTGGTCTGACCCAGGATGGCCATTGTAAGCTCAGGGCTCAGGGTCGGGGGTCTCAGTGGACCCCCTTGATTCTCTTGCACACCTGCTCCTGGGTGGCCAGGCTGGTAGCTATCCTGCCCAAGCCGGCCACTTTCTTGTGCCTAGTGCGGAGATCGTGGACGAGGTCCACGATGTCCGCACTAGCCCAGGCGGGTGCCTGCCTCTTGCGGTCCCGGGCAAGCTCCCGGGAGCCGCCAGCCTGGTCCCGGGAAGAGGGGGAGGGCTGGGGGGCATCGGGTGGGTGGCTCGATCCGTGCCAGGTGCAGGGACTGCTGGCTGGGTGCTGGCAGGCTTGCACCTGGCACGGGCACCGTAGCCAGCCTATGCCCCTTTAAGAGGTCTGGGGCCGGGAGGGGGGCAGACGAGTTTCCCTGGTGTTGGCCAGAGTGGCCACCAAGGAAAGCTGCGGAGGGCTAGCCTCCCACTAGTTCGAATTAAGGGGCTACACACCACTTAATTCGAACTAGCTAGTTCGAACTAGGCTTAATCCTCGTGGAATGAGGATTACCTAGTTCGAACTAAGCGCTCCGTTAGTTTGAATTAAATTCGAACTAACGGAGCGCTAGTGTAGCGCCTATGAAAGTTAGTTCGAACTAACGTCCGTTAGTTCGAACTAACTTTGTAATGTAGACATACCCCTATAGACAACCACCTAACCTCAAGATGATTCTTACCAACAACCACAGGACATACCACACTAATACCAACCCTGGAACCTTCCCTTGCAACAAACCCCGTTGCCAGCTTTGTCCACATATTCACTCTGCTGATACCATTATTGGACCTAACCAAGTGAGTTATAAGATCAAGAACACATATTCCTGCGCATCCAGAAATATAATTTATGCTATCATGTGCCAAAAGTGTCCGTCTGCTATGTACATTGGACAAATGTCTCAGACACTTCGCCAAAGGATCAATGCCCACAAAACAGATATTAGACAGGATCACAAAGAAAAAACAATTTCTTGCCATTTCAACCAGAAAGGACACTGTCTCAATGACTTAATTACCTGCATCCTGCTTCAGAAGCCTTTTAAATCTGCACTTGAAAGGGAATCCTCTGAACTGTCATTCATGCTAAAATTCAACACTCTATGCGGGGGTCTCAACAAAGACTCTAGCTATCTTACCCATTACAAAGATAGCTTCCCCAATTATCACCTCTAATACCATTAGCTCACAGACATTTACCTTCCCCCCTCCCCCCCGCATCCTCCTTCTGTTCTGAAATTTGATTTGTCCTTTTCATATGTGTTCATTTTTTTAATTGTATCCTTTGGTATATATGGTTGTGACTATTTTCTTCCACTATTTGATCTGAGGAAGTGGGTCTGGCCCACGAAAGCGCATCATCTAATAAACCATCTTGTTAGTCTTTAAAGTGCTACATTGTCCTGTATTTTGTTTCTCCCAGGACTGAGTTTTAACCCTTAAAGGGCCAGCGTGGGGAAGATGCTCCATCCCAGGATGTTGTAGAGGATGCTGTTCAGGTGTTCTTCATGTCCACCAAAGACGACAAGAAGTACTTGGCTTAATCTGCAGCATTTAGGTTAGATATTAGAAAACACATTGTAATGCTTAGGACATTGAAGTACTGCAACATGTTACTTAGGGAGGTTGTGAAATCTGTGTCATTGGAGATTTCAAGAAAAGATTAGTCAAATACTGATTAGGGATGATCTAGGTATATTTAGATCTAAGGGATGGACTAGATGATACCTCTATGTATCTTCAGTCCTACATTTCCTGGAACCTCAAAATTTTCTCTAAGCATTAAACAGCCTTCTCAGTCTATTTGCCACCTGAGGAATGTTTTGGGTAGGAAACAAGATAGGAACTGACTATCCAGTCTCATTCCTTGCGTAGTCAAATACACCAGTGAAAAGTGGATCCCAGATGAATGTAAAATGAGATACCATGTCAGAAAGGCAGCCTTTGAACTCACTTTGTTCTGGCATAAATGATCATAAAAGGCTCGAGGCAGTGAAAAAGCAGGCCCTTGCAGTCAAAGGATCAGAGAAGGGTTGACATTTAAGGCCCAGTTCTGCTTTTTATTACACAGATGTGATGTTCACTATAGGAGTTATGGTGTTGTAACAGAGCAGAATTTGTCCCTTTATACCTCTTCGTTACATATTTTTATGTCCCAGTTTCAAGCATACAGTCACTACCGTCTTGGCTTGTCTGTATACTTCCAAACTGTTGCTTTTTACAAGTCTGAATTATATTGGCAGGGGGCGGACACCTGAGTCCTGACCTCTGACTTTTAACACTCTACAGCTCCTTGCTCTGTTCTCGCTCTGTGAGTCCCCCTGTAGCTGTGTCTTAGAAGCAGCTGTGTATTTTAGAATTTGTTGAGATAGTGTCTAAAATGAGATGGTTTTGTGCAAGTTGCAGGGCATTCTTTCAAAAGGCAACAAAAGTAAAGGTGCAAGAAAGAAGTATTCAGTCATAGGCTATGACAGCAGAACAGTCACATCTGAAAACACCTGGCTGTTTACATGGACGGTTCACTATGACTTCATTTAAAGCCTCAGGGACATGTTCCCTCTATAGCAGCATTTCTCAAGCTACGGGTCAGGCTGCCCAAGGGAGGTGAGAGAATGTGTCAAGGGAGGCGTGAGCAGTATGCTCGCTCTTGTTTTTAAACTGACTGTCAGCTCTGGGTGGCTGGGGATCATGCAAAAGGGTCGTACATCCCCAAGAATTGGGGGCAACCAGAACCCTGCTACTTGGGCGTGGGAGCTCCTTCTCCCCACCTAATGTCTCACCCGGAGACTGCAGGGCTCTGGCTGTCAGCCCCAGGGTGGCAGCAGCAGCACAGAAGTCAGAGTGGCAATGGGGCACTAAGTCAACTGTGAAAAGTGACACAGACAAATATAACTTTTCACATTGCCACCTTTATTGTGCTGCTGCTGGCACGGCGCTGCCTTCAGAGTTGGTCACTCAGCCAGCAGCCTCTGCTCTCCACTGTTCCTACTGAGCTGGGCAGTGGTGCATGAACTTGGGGGGTGGGGCATAAACAACTAAAGACACAAAGAAATGGGGCCTGATCAAATAAGTTTGAGAACCACTGATCGACAGTAATAGCTCAGCTGCAATGGGCAAAGAGCTCATCAGTGCCTGACATTCCAAAAGCAAATTCCTCAGCTCCTTACTGAAGGAACCCAAGGCACAGGTGATGGGACAAAGCCCAGCTACACTGTGAGAGCTCCAATTCTGAGATTTGTCTGAAACCCACAGGCAACCCCAGGACATGTGACCTGGTGATTCTCATCCCTCTCTTTGCAAGCTGGCATGCAAATTATCTCATATATCCAAGTTCTAGTCCTAAAAAATTCCCCAAAGAAACAGGCTCCCCCAAAGCAATTGGTCTCAGCCAGCAGTATTTACAAAGGTCTGTGACAATCTGGCAGGGTAAAATAGTCAATAATCCCAAACAGGAATCATCAGATGGCTTCTCAAAGACACTTTTGGACAGGCAAAAATAGAAATTTCACAGAGATGTGATGGGGCGAATCCAACAATATGCTAATCCTCCTTTGTTGTGTGCCTATTTCCTTAGTCCAAGCTGTTCCTTTGCCAAGTAACACATTCATTCCCTGTTGAAAAAAGCAACAAGATCCCTTCTTTGGAAAGTCCATTCCTGTAATACACAATTCCTAACCTCTTACCCAGTTTCCCTAGACCATCTGATCTCCTAGCAATGCTTTATACAGTATCCACACCAGCTCCCAGCCCTGGAAAGAGGTAAAAGACTTATCAGAACAATGGGAATCATGCCAGTTGCTCATGCAAGTCATAAAGCCACCAGTCCCTCAGTCTCGCGTGGGTATAATTACTTCTTCCCCCCAGTTTCTTACTGTCACTGCACAGTCAGCTGCTTAGCCCAGCAAGACAAAAGCGGCATGGGGTAGAATTAAGAGTGACATCTGATGCAGCATGAAATACATGCTAACTTTTATTCCCTCTTCTTGTTTGCCCGTTTTGAGCTAAATCCGTTTAAAATACATCCTGTAATAATAACTGGTAGCAAACTGTCTGTCTGAAGAGGCAGAGTAACGTCTCCTGCCATGCTGGCAGCCTTTATGAAGTAATAGTCCCGCACCCTCGAGTGGATTATAAAAGACAAGGCGTAAGTTCCTGCATGGGAAAAAATGTGCATGTCTCTATCTCTTCCTAATTTGTTTCTGGGTATTCATTTTAGGTGGAAAAAGGAAAATTGAGAAAAGAGATATTATTACTGTTGGGTTTTTTAATTGGTGCTTGTTATAAGAGATTTTTGGCTTGACTGCCGTGGCTCTGCATCCGGGGAACAGAATGGGCAGTAGCAGACAAAGCTTCTTCACAAGGTCCAAGAATGTTTCATTTCTCACCTAGGCCATGTCTCCATTTGGAGATTATTTCAAATTTACTAAATTCAGCTTCTGGACTCCTGATTTTACAAATTCGAACTTGCCTATCCTCACGAGGAAGAATCGAATGTAGTCTGAGGCTGACTCTGTTAATGAGGACACCCAACCTTGGACTTAGAGCCCTACAAAGCACTCTGGGGAGCTGTGAGAGGCCTCCTGGAGGCCAATTAGTTTGAATTAATGGCACCAGACCATCCACAGTAATGTTATTTCAAATGTACAAGTTCAGAATTAGCATTATTCCTCACTAAAAGCAGGAGTACAGAGTTTGAATTCTGTGGCCCCTTATTTTAGAATAATTGGCTTGGTAGTGTAGATGCACCACTTACAAATTCAAACTTGGGAAGGGTTATTTCAGAGTGGGGCCTAGTGAAGAACAGGCCCTAAAGACCATCTGTAGAGTGTTAGAACACACTCTACTGCCATTCTCAGTCCTTGCCTTGTCTAGTGAGACTGCTTAATAAGGAATCCAGTTGTGGAGGGTCCACTGAGAACACAGACCACCAGCTACCAAACAGCCACAAGTTTGTAAAAGTTCTTAGTCTCCAATGACATGTGCTGAATTGGATTGGCAAATCAAAGGCCAAAGGCTTAATATTCAATGTTCTTTGTATTCTGCAGCAACTTCAATCTCTAAAATTCAGGTGCTGATGTACCAGATCATTTTAATTGGGTTTTCATTGTATTAAAGACGAAAGAATAATACAATTACACAGACTCCATGCTATTTATTTTTTAATTAAATTTATTTTATTTCACTCTGTCTCCATATTAAAGTTTCCATATGTCACAGTATGTCTTCTTAAAGTGGTAGACAAATAGCCCACTGAGAAGAATGGGCAGTTCACACTGCTTAGATGAATTGTTTCAGGCTTTTGGCAGACTCAAGCATGCCTCAATGTACACTCAGTTACCTTTGTGATGTTATTTTTAGAACCATGCAGGCTATAAACATTGTTAATGAAAACAAAGATTCTAGAGCTCAAGTCTGTGTCAAGGCATGCATTCTGAATTTAAATCGGTGGCTAGTGAAATATGGACCACACACTGGCCTGTCTAGGCAGTATTGCCAATCCCTTGTGTCACCTAGGCCCTCTTTGATATTTTAAAAATAAACTTTATAAAAATGTTGGTTTATTTTAGAGCCAAGAGAATGCAACTGTAAAAACAACTAAGTGAGAATGGCAGAACATGTGTTAAGTGGAGCCAAAAGTAACCAGCCGGTCGTGAGTTGCATCAGACAGAAAATGAGACAGAAAATCTCATGCTTTATGTACAATGCTGTTTTTAGTTTTTAACATTTACACTGTGGTAGTGGCCAGAGCACAAACCAGTTGTGCTGGATGCTGTACAAACATCTAGGCTATATCCACACTGCCCAGTCTTGGCAAGAAAATTTGCAAATAAGCGGCAGAACGGCTCTTGTACAAGAGAGGGTTTTGCGCAAGAAGGAGCAGTGTAGACTGCTCCTTCTTGCTCAAAAGCCCCTTGCGCAAAAATGGCAGCTCATTAAGTATGCAAATGAGGTGCAGCAATATTCATCGCGGTGACTCATTTGCATATTTTCTTGTGCAAGACTGGGCAGTGTAGACGTAGCCCTAGTAAATAATGTTCTCTACCCCAAAGGGCTTACAGTCTGGCTACGTCTACACTGGCCCCTTTTCCGAAAGGGGCATGGTAATTTCAGAGATCGTAATAGGGAAATCCGCGGGGGATTTAAATATCCCCCGCGGCATTTAAATAAAAATGTCCGCCGCTTTTTTCCGGCTTTTAGAAAAGCCGGAAAAGAGCGTCTACACTGGCCCCGATCCTCTGGAAAAAGCGCCCTTTGAAGTAGGAATAAGATCCTCCGGAAAAGGGCGCTTTTTCTGGAGGATCGGGGCCAGTGTAGACACTCTTTTCCGGCTTTTCTAAAAGCCGGAAAAAAGCAGCGGACATTTTTATTTAAATGCCCCCCGCGGATTTCCCTATTACGATCTCTGAAATTACCATGCCCCTTTCGGAAAAGGGGCCAGTGTAGACGAGCCCTTAAAGACAAGCTATACAGGGGAATAAGATGAAAAGATCAGGGTGGCAGTTGTAGGTGAAGGGAGTAACAAAATACTAGGATGTACACAATTTTCAGCCAGTCAGGAGTAGTAATCACATGTGTACGTTTTTTGAATTGCACTTTCAAAGCATATGTACCCAAAGTGAGTTATTCTGCCAGGACCAGGATTGACTCCAATAGTTATAAGCAAATTAGTAACTACAGGGAGAGCCAGTCTTTAAGAGGAACAGGGCTGGCACATCTGGGTGATGTACCGTACAGGGTTCCCAGTCAACTGTCATCACCCCACTTCCACACAGCAGCTCACAACTAACTAATTGAGCAAAAGAGGCCATGAAACATGAAATTACATCAGAGAGAGCTTCCTGGGCCTGAGTGAAGGAACACTGAGCTCTGATTGGTCAGGGCTTCCTATTTAAATCCAAAGGCAGGCATAGGAAGTTGTCTGCATAAACTGGCTGCTACATTGGGCATTGCCTTCCTGACCTTATTCCTGATCATTTCCCCTGGTCTCCAAATCCAGCTCCAAATCTTGGCTTGACTCCCAATTCCAACCACTAGATTTGGACGCCTACATCTTCTGCCCTGACAATCTGGACCTTTTTGATTAAAAGACAGGTCAGGGAGTGATGCTGTTTAATGTATGTATATAATGCCTGTTAATACGCTATTCTGTGTAATCAGGACTTTAAATAAACCACCATGGGTGCATTCTTGCCAAATATAGGCATTCTTCCAATAAAATGCCATGCTTCTGTAATTGCAGTATGACTTGGGAGATATCTGAGGATAGATGAAAATATAGATCTGAGCAACTTACACAGCCAAGCTCAAAGAGTGGAAATGGAACTACATAGTCTTATCTACCACTTCCTATAGTATATTGTCCTCAGCAGACAATGATATCTTGTATAACAGGAGCAGAAATACACAGGCTATGTCTACACTTGTGGGTTCTTGCGTTAGCATGGCCATTCTTGCGCAAGAATCTGCAGAGCGTCCTCACTGCCCGCCTGCTCTTGCACAAGGAAATTTACAGTACAGCATGGTAAGAGAGGGCTTCTTGCGCAAGAGCTACGCTCTTTTTTAACAGGTGTTAGCCCTCTTGCGCAGAAGCTCTTGCGCAAGCGGGCAGTGTGGACGCTCGGCAGGGATTCCTTGCACAAGAAAGCCCTATGGCTAAAATGGCCACCAGAGCTTTCTTGCACAAGAAAGCATCCACACTGCCATGGGCGCTCTTGCGCACAGCTCACACATGGCAGTGTGGATGTTTTCTTGCGCAAGACTTCTTGAACAAGAACCCTTGCGCAAGATGTTCTTGGCAAGAAGCCGCTAGTGTAGACATAGCCACACTGAACTTTTCATTCAGATGAATGCTCTAAGCTACAGAATAAAACATTAGAAAACTTTAATGATTGTGTCAGGTAGTCATTGTTTATCTCAAACAATTATTTCCTGCCAGAATGTTCAGAGTTTGCCTGTCAATATACAATTAAGTTGTCATTCATATCCAGAATACTGCTGAATGTTTTACTCATTAAAAACCTGTTACTGAAAGATACTGTTTCATTTTAATATACTTTGTAGCAAGTCATCTTTTCTTGCTACAAGTCTTGCCAGCAAAATAATAATAATAAAAAATTGACTAATATAAGATTATTTCCTGAGCCAATTACCACCAAAGCATGCTAATTAATTTGCTTTTCTGTTTTATCAAGAACCAAAATGCAAGAGGCTATGGCTTCAAATATCATTTTAGACTTCTGTAAAATAATCTGCCATTTAAATGTAACAAATTAAGTGTTCTGGATGGACTAACAGTAGGCAGAGGCTATTCATTACAGCTGAGACCCAACTGACTAACATGTGCACTTTGAGATAATTGAACAAAGTTCCACTGTTACTTCAACACATCTGAAAAAAAAGCCTCATAAACTTTACACAATGACAGCTAAAACAGATTTAATGAGCTCACTTTAATATTTTGCATTTGCAAAAGAGATTAGAAACCTAAAGGTTCAACAAAGTGAACATGTAAAATAACACATTTTTGTTCTACAATTTTGTGTATTCAGGTTACAGCTACTGACATTACCAATCACAATAATTGTTGTTAAAAGTTTCATTAGTACTGTACTGTGGAACCAATATAGCTCTGGAAAGAATGCTGGCTTTAACTTAGGACCACATATTGTCAATAGGAGTATTAACTAATTGTTAATTACTGAACCAATATTACTGCTAATGGGTAATCTAGAAAACCCCACTGGACTTTCACATTCCAAGCTGAGGTGGTAGGGCTGACATTTTGGAACATTATTCATATTTATTACATTAGGCCTAGATCCACAAATGTACTTAGGTGCCTAACCACCAGGTCTATGCACCTAAATCCCCTTTTTTGGTACCACTGCTATTCACCAAATCCCCCTTCATATAACCCTGTAGGCACCTAAACTCTCTCTGCACCTACAGTAAAAATTCCCTAGGTGCCTGTGCTCCTGCGCACTTGTGCTACTGTCTCACTCTAAGCATCCAACTACCGATCTCCTGCCGCAGCCCCAGAATTGCTCACAAATGGAGGAAGATGGGCGTTCAGCTACCTAATTCACGTGCAGGGCCTGATCCAGTAGGTATGCACAGAAGCTGCCTACCCCCACACAAAACACCCCTGTGGGAGGGAGACCTTCCTTATAATCTTCAGCCCATTGGTTAGAATATTCATTATGGCATGGGAGATCACCAGTTCCAGCTCCTTCTCTGGCTGGTAAGAGGAAGTGATTTGAACAGGAGTCTGCCACCTCTCAGTTAAGTGCCATCACCATGAGTCTCACTTTCGGTCCAACTGAGATTTAACTAAAGTGGAACAATTTCCCTAGGAGAGATTGAGGGAGACCCATATGAGACTATCCCACACTTCAGCAGTTAGAGCCTGTCCAAACACAGAGCACTGGGTATTCCCTACCCTGAAGATCCTGCAATCCAAACAGTCAGGGTGGAGGTAAGGAGAGTAACACTGCAGTGGCAGCAAACATTGTAAGTGTTCTATTTGCAGGGGGCGGGGATCTGTGGGGGATACGATAAGTGGATAAAAAAGCAAAGGGAGTAGGGATATTGAAGGGAAGAGCAGGTGGGTGCAGGACAGGGAAGGGAGAAGAAAAGGGCCAGGTATGAAATGAAGCAGAGATGAAGAGTCTGTAATGGGTGGGGAGGGAGGTTGGCATGAACACCAGTTCAGCACAGGTAGAGAAAGTCCCATCAAAACTGCAGAAAATCCATCAGTATCATTAGGTTCCTGTTTAAGCTGTTGTTAAAGGTAGAGTCTGGCTGGCTCCTACCTGTAGTTTCTTTCCTCTAAGGCCTCACAGTTATAGGAAGCTGAGAATGCCAGATAACTCCTAGTGCCCCCAGACAGGAACTATCTCCTGCACAGTTCTGGTTCTGGGAGGAGCTGGAGGTGGCCTGAATGGGATCTATTTTACCTTCTTCCTACCATGCAACAGTCTTTGTATGACCTGCTTCTGCATTTGTACCTACTCCTACCAGCTTGTTTTCTCTTGCAAACACAGTGAATTTTGTCAGAAAGTCATTGTGAAACAAAGACCAACCCCCATGATGACATTTTCAGGTAGTCTCTGTTCAGAGAAGAATTGGGTCTCCAGGTGTTTTCCCTGAAAAGTAAATGGGATCATTTTAAGTGACATGGCTGAATGTCACCCAAGTGATGTTATTACAATGCACTGCAATTGCACAGATTTTCCACTGTTGAATCCTTAACCTAATTCCTCTCCCGCACATTCAAACATACCCCTACATTAAACAATTTACCTTTATCAGGCACAAAGGTCAAGCATACAATTGTCTCCTGAAAAACTCTATCACCATAAGCAGAAGATGTCCAGAAGGTAATCAAAGAAGACAAAGGCAAACAGCTGAGAGAGGAAAGCATCAATCACATATTTGATATGCATCACAGGGAACTAAAGAAGGGTCTCAGCAGTAGCTTTTATAGGAGAGAACCAGACAGGCAGGTTTGTTAAGAAATTGAAACCAACAGGCATATTAGCAACCATGGAGGCTGGAGCAGGAGAGCATAAATAAATCTGGTTAGGTAATCCAGCCAGCAGGGCATTGCTAATGCTCCAAATCCAATTGACCATGAATATTTGTAACCTATACCTTGACATGTGGTTAGTTTACATTTAAAAAAAAACCTGACACTCTTCCCAGCTCCAGCCCCTCCAATATAGTATGAAGTGAAGGGTAAGGGGGAATGGTCTAGGCTCAGCCAGCCCTGCCCTGCCACACCTGTAAATCATGTACACTTGGGAGGAGTTGTGAGAAGAGCAGAGTATCTCATTTGTTGGTAGATGAGGGGAGGGAAGAGAACACACCTTCAGCATTGAATTGTCACCGACGGAGCCCAGCTCCTCACTCATGTTCAATCTAACTGGCCATTAGATTGACTCAAGCCATCACAGACTGGCTGCAGGACATGTGTGTGTGTGAGAGAGAGAATTAAGGGTGGGTAAGTGGGTAATCATGTAGTTAATACAATTTATATCAACTACACAGTTAGTTGATAAGGGAAGGCACTCAGAAGGAGCCTCCCCACTGTCTCTCTGCAGCAGGCTCTGTTCATGGTGGCTGGGGCTGGCCATAGACAGGGGCTGTTCCAGCAGCAGCCTCTGTTTGCAGTGTCCAGAGCCAGGTGTGGACAGTAACTGCTCCAGCAGCAGCCCCTGCCCTGGGGGTCCCAAGTCCCCGCTGGGAGCCCCTGTGGACAGGGCTGCTGAAGAAGCAGCCTTCCCTGGTCCCCCTGCACTACTGCCTCTGATAGAGGCAGCAGCGTGGAAGGGAGGGCAAATGGCACCGTGGAGATGGTGCTGAGGGGAACCAGCTTTTAAGCTGGCTCCCCCAAGTACCATTTCCTGCTTCCTCCCCCCCTTTCTGCATCTGATATAGAAGCAGCACTGGGGGGGGGGGGGGTGAGATGTGAGTAGTCAACTAATTAACTACTTTTTACATCCCTAGTGTGAATGCATATGCTGCTTTTTGGGTTGTTTTCAATAAATGAAGTGTATTGCACTATCTCCTGAAAAAAAGATCTGGTGCTTCTTACAAGCATAGCAGTATGCCTACTAATGGGCCTGCTGTGAACTAAATAGGTGTTCCCTTGCAATCATGCTAGGGCCTTGAGTCTATCTCCTGGAGCTTTAGGATGTGACTAGATTCTCAGCCTTCCCTTGGGACCCTTTTCTTCCTATCACTCTCACAGAAGGTCTAAGGTTCCCTGTGGTGGGCTCCCATAAAGAAACCCAATATCCAGCTAATGATTGAGAAAGATTCTTCACAACAAACAAAGCAGGAGAGCAGCTGGTCCCAGAGACGGGGCCCATTGCAAGGAATTCCTTTTGCATTTTTTTCACAGTCCAATTAAAATGTGTGACCAAGATGCCTGTGGGGGTAGTACATGGAGGGTCCTAATGGTTTTAATTTTCAACATGTACTCCCTTCCTGGGCCATTACATGAAGTCAGTTCCAAGATTTATTAAGATCTCCAGGGGCAAACTTTCACCAGCTCAGTCATAATGGACTTTGTATTAATCAAACATACTAGAATTGCCTAGTAGATAGCATAATCCAGAATTACCAGAATATAGAGAAAAGCCTGTTGCACTCACCCAATCCTCTCAAAGGGGTCATGGGAAGGGGGACTAAAGGAATCATTGCCCTGCTTGGGAGCAGGGAATCAGCACTGAGGACAAGCCCCAAAAGTTAGACATTTTTTTGTATATCCAGGCAAGAAAAATTAGCTCAAGATTTTCTCCTCATGGAGATAGGACTGGGAGCTGGTTTTGATTTTCTACAGTCTGGTCACTTCTTTTTGAGGCTCTAGAGTCCATGGCTGCGTCTAGACAGGCATGATTTTCTGCAAATGCTTTTAACGGAAAAGTTTTCCATTAAAAGCATTTGCGGAAAAGAGCATCTAGATTGGCACAGACGCTTTTCTGCAAAAGCACTTTTTGCGGAAAAGCATCCATGCCAATCTAGATGTGCTTTTTTGTGCAAAACAAATCTGAGCTGTCTACACTGGCCCTTTTGCGCAAAAAGGTCTTTTGCCTGAATGGGAGCAGCATAGTATTTCCGCAAGAAGCACTGATTTCAGACAGTAGGAAGTCAGTGTTCTTGCGGAAATTCAAGCAGCCAGTGTAGACAGCTGGCAAGTTTTTCCGCAAAAGCAGCTGCTTTTGCGGAAAAACTTGCCAGTCTAGACGCAGCCCCTCTGTTTGGAACTAGAACCAAAGGTATTGACTAACTTGTGGTAGATGTATTATCTCTACATTCACCATGCTCGGTAGATCAGAGGCCCATCTTAGAGTCTAGTTATCCCTAGCTGGCTCAGCATGGGGTTGCCACCCCCACAGAGTCAGCTTTCAACTATCCATGCAGAGAGTATGTGCATTTAAACTTCAGCTTTTTAAAAGCTGATTTGTAAATATGTCCCTGATTCATCTTAGCCCTCCCCAGGCCTTGAGATGTGTCTTGTAGGGATAAAGGAAATCTGAAGCAATAAGAATTCTGCTCCTGCCCTGCAGCCCAGCAGGACATGCACAAATAAAACCAGAACAAAGCCCAAGGCAGACCTAATGGAGAACTAGTTGAGAGGTAGACATACTGATTGTAATTCTCCTTCACTTGGGAGTTTCTTTGGAGACTGGATTATTGATGTTTTAATGACTAACCAGTTACCAGCATTTTTCTCCTGTGAAGCCTCTTACTATATGGAAAGAAAGGGAGTATAGAAAATTCAAGGCTTGGGCAACTGAGGGTGCAAAGTTGCTAAGATGTTTTTATTTGAAATATTGAGCCAAATGGCTCTGTTATGAAAATCAAAGGGACTCCATAAATTACTCTGGATTTACACCAGAATAGCTGATCTATTTGTCTCGGTAGATAAACATTGCTGTGACTATGAATCCTCTGTATGCGTCATATAGGACAAGATATAGATCTAGTGACATTCACTGATGATCCTTAAGGACTGTTGCCCTTTTGTGTACAGCTTTATACTGTATTGCTATTACTGATGCATTGTGTGGGAAAGCATCGGCTTTAAGATACATGGGCAACACTGTCAAAGAATGCTAACTTGAACTGCTAAGTTTTTAGTGTATGCATATTTTGTTCTGAGAATGTTACATCTGTGACATCTCTGCACAATTTTAACAAAAAAGCTTATCTAAATGAGAACATGAGATTAACAGAAAGCACTAATGCCCTTTTGTATCTGAAAAGACTTGCTTCCAGTAGTCCAAGTGAAATAGAAACAGCACCATCTGTTGCTCTCTGCTGTAGATCAAAGTAGTTTTTTCTCTGAACAGATCATAACAGGAAATGAATTGTGGAGTAGAAATTAAACAAGAGACAAATGTTAATGTTAGAGATGGGCTAAAACTGGAACAACTTACCCTAGTCCATCCAGGACACAGAACCAAGGGTCTGTCTACACTACAGCGTTATTTCAAAATATCTAATAAGATATTTCAAAATAACGCATCTACACACAAAATGCATTTTGTAATAGCATTTGGCTCTTTTGAAATAGCGCATCCACACTGAGTGGACACTAAATCGTATTTAAGGCTGGCCAGAACCAGTTTCGGCAGAGCATCAGGCCAGGAGTTACTTTGTGTGGCTGCTGCCTGAGGCTGTCTGAGGCCTGTGTTTAAAGGGACCCTCCCTGGATGTTCTCAGATTTCCCTGCTTACTTGCCTGCTTCGATGCAAAGCATTTTTTTCTCTGCGTGCTCTGGTTGACCTCTCTCGGGACACCACAGCACTCTGCAACATGGAACAAGAGCTGCCCCTGGGCACTCTGGTGCTTCTCTTGGACGCGTTGCTGTGAGCCTGGCTGTACTTTCTGCAGGCTGCCATCCGGGAGGTCCATCGTGGGGGCTGTCAGTATCCAGGAGGCCCTGCAGGAGAGCTTCCATCCAGAGGAGCACTAAGAGCCTCCCTGGTCTGCCCCACTGGGGGCTTGTGCCTCATTCCTCCCTCACATCCTTCTACTTACCCCTCCCTAACCCCCCTTCCTGATGTCAAATAAAATACACATATTTTCATGAACACAAACTCTTAATTTAACAAAACTGGGGTGGGGGGAAATAAAACTCTGGTGAGGCTGGGGAAAGGAGGTGGGAGAAGGGAAGAGAGAAGGTGGGAGAGGGGAGGGGGAAACCTGGGAGGAGGGAGCTGGAAGGGGAAGCAAGGAGAATAAGGGGGAGGGGAAGCTCAGGGTTGGGGGTCTTGCCGGGCCAACTGTCTCCCAGCACTGCGGGTGCAGGGGCCTCGGCATCCCTGGGGGGATGGAGGGTGTGGAGGAAGAAGCAGGAGGGAGAGAAAGAGTGGGAGGAGGAGCAGTAGCTAGAGAGGCTGCAGGCGCTGGAGCAGCAGGAAGCAGAACGCTTTGCACCAGGGTCTGCAGGTGCTGGCAGATGGCACGGCCTTGGGCAAGCTGCTCCCGCCGGACTTGCAGGTCTTCTTGCTCCCAGGGTGTAGTACAGTGCTGGAGGGTGCAGTGCAGGGCTCACAGTGCCCCCAGGTGCTGCTGTTGGTACCCCTCTACTGCGGTGCCCTTGGGTCAGGGAGCATGTCCTGGGTGGGGTGGTACGCCCTGCATGCGCAACTGGTATGGCTGTGGAGAAACAAGAGAAGTGGTCAGTTATCCCTGGGGACACACTGGGTGAAGTCCAGCCCCCCTCTGCAAGGCAAGGATGACCATTTCCTGCACCATCAGAACCAATGTGCTTGCACAGAGGCCATGTTCAGAATGTCCTGCTATCCCCAGGAGTGGGAGCTACCCCGAGACCGCACCCATGCCCCTGTGCTGTGTCTAGTGTATATGCGTGGGGGCGGGAGATGTTCCCTGTCTATGTGTAGAGTGGCCTTATGGAGGGAGGGCATCCTGCTGTGCCCCACCCCGGAGTCAGGAGACTGTCATGTCTCTTCACACACGCGTGTGGCTAACAGGGTAAAAGGCCCCTGTGTGGCAGCCAACTGGGGCCACATGCCCAGGGGGTGTCATGGCACATGCTCACACATGCACAGGTTGCTGCATGATCCGTGGTCAGCAAGGCCCACACACGCAGTCCCTGGTTTCTGTGTCCGTCCGTCCCCACCCTGCTTAAGGGGACAGTGATGGCACTCACCTGTTGTTGCCTCCCTGGCCTCAGATGACACCAGCAACGGGTCTGCTGAGGCAGCTCGGGGGTCCTGGCTGCTCAGCACGCTCCGTCTGGTCTGCTGCAGTTCCTGGCTCTCCTCCTCCTCCTCTTCGATGCCCTGGTCAGGGCCCTCTGCCCCAGGGTTGACAACCACCTGAGGGGCACTGACCATCCCGCCCCCCAGGATGCAGTCCAGGGCATTGAAATAGGGGCAGCTTGGTGTGTGTGCCCCTGGTTGGGAGCTGCCCCCGTGGCCCTGGCATATGACTGCTGAAGCTCTTTTATTTTCATCCCCACCTGCTCCTGGGTGCGGATGTGACCTTTTCTGGCCATGCTGGCAGCTATCCTGCCATAGACAGCCACATTCCTCCATCTAGTGCAGAGATCATGGATGCTGGAGGATTCCTCTCAAAGCTCAATGAGGTCCATGATCTCCGCACTGGAGATCACATTTTCTGGCCCCTGGCAGGCTCCTGGGAGCAGGCAGACTGCTCCTGGGGAGTGGTGAAGAACTGGCTGCCGGTGGCTTGCTGGCTCATATGGGGGCCACTGGGTCAGGGCAGGACAGACTGTTTGTTGGGCTTTCAGGCTTGGAGCTGGCACAGGCACTGTGGCCAGACTCTACCCCTTTAAGGGCTCTGGGGAGTAGTTTTCTTGGTTGTGGCCAGAGTGGCTAGCAGGGCACCCTGGAAAGGGCTGGAGGCTCTCTATTTCGAAATAAGTGTACACAGCGCTTATTTCGAAATAGCAATTTCAAAATTGGCATTATTCCTCTTGGAATGAGGTTCAACAATTTCAAAATAAGCCCTCCGCTATTTCAAATTAATTTCGAAATAGTGGTTGGCTTGTGTGGACTCGAGTAAAGTTATTTCGAAATAATGGCTGTTATTTCGAAATAACTTTGCTCTGTAGACATACCCCAAATTGCCTTGGGTTTTTGACTTGCAAAAACAAAGCCCAATGAGGAGGCTTTGCAAAACAAAACTAAAAGCACACATCTCTAGCATACTTGCAATGCAGGAACTATCCTCAAAACTATAGCTACTATGGATGGAAAATACCTTTGAGGGTAAATCTAATCCTTCATGCAGCTCTGGACTTTTTCCTACAGTATGTTTTCTTTGTCCAGCTCAGTTAGTTTTCATGATAATGATTTGGCCAGCTCAGACAGTGTGTTTTTCAGTACTGTTTTCGTGACACTTGATACCAGCAGAGAGTTAGGTGACATAATGCTGAAAACCACCCTGACAACTTGAACTGGTTCTCAAGAAGGGTTCTCAGGTTAGTACAGCTAAACTCCTGCAAAGGGGTTTTTCTCAGTTTTCCTTGGTGTGCTCTGGGCCAAAGTATGAAGCCACATTGGTAGAAAAACAGCAAATGTGGATACATTTTGGCTAGAATTTGAACATAAAGCTGTTTGGCTTCATTTCAGAGATTACAAATGGAAATCCAATTACAAATGGAAACTTCTCTTTGACATTTAAAATGCCTTCTCAACAGTGGATATGCTTGTACATCAATTCAATTAAAACTACAGCTCTCTTTCTCTCAATAATTTACTCCAGATTCTAAATCCTTGACGATGACTCAGGAGCAAAAGACAAGCTTGGCAGTCATACATTAACTTCAGCAATCAAGTTTGATAAATATGGGCTCACTTTCTGACTGTATTGTGGAATATGATGTAATAGAAACAAAACATGGTCAGGAAATTTCACCTACACCTCCTTGTGGGCCTTGAACTTGCTGTGACTCTCTGAGGGTGTGTCTACACTGCACTGTTACTTCAAAATAGCTTATTTCAAAATAAAGCGCTATTCTGAGGGTACAGGGATGCTGGAATAGGACACCCGTTATTTTGAAATCTGTTTCAAAATAACAGACTGCTTTAAAGATGTGGAATAGCTATTTCAGGGTACTTCTGGTATCCCAAAATAGCGCCACAATGTAGACGTAGCCTGAATGTGCCACATCCTGCAAAGTTGTCTGTTCATGCTACTACAGACATACCATACTTGTCAACAGGCATAGCAGAAGATTTAGAGATGATATATTTTATTACCACACCAGCTGATCTCAGCTGTTTCAGATTAGGGATTTATACATCCTTTGAGCCCTCGGTCATATGCTTCCTTCCTCCAGACTGCAGTTGTAAATTCTGCTTACAAATGGAATCCAAAATTAAGGCAAAGAGATCAGAGCACATCAGACTAAAGTGAATAGCACCAACCTTTAGTGCTTTCTTCATCTACATATGCAATTGTCAACATCCTGGCTATGCAGTGAGCTTTTTTTAAATAGCAGGCATCAACAGTATAAAAAAGAAGGAAAAGAGCAATTAGCTACAGTTGTTTTGGTGAATGAAACATCTTAGAAAGTAAAGTCAAATGCTTGTATACAAGAAAACAACCTGTTTCATGAAGGATTATTTTAATATATAAACAGTGTTTAAAGAGATATGTTTACAAAAGCCCTGGTTTTCTTGGCAATACTGTGTACAACATGTGGCAATGGTTTGCTTTTGCCCATTCTGTATCTTCAGTGTATTAGCAAGGAAGGTGCCTCTCAATGCATTGGTTAACAAGCCTTTCCAGATAACTCAACAGGCCTAAGCTATACAAAATTGCAAAATGAACAGACACTGTTAGGAACTTACAATGTACACACAGCACAGGCTCTTTTCAGCTTTGCAATGTCATTACCATGCCAATATGTATCATGTCTAGCCACAAAAAGCTCTAGTATGTGAAAGTAACGGTCTGACTAAATTGGTTTCAGTCCAGCGGTAGAAACTTCAGCACCTACATGATGTTGGCATCTAACTGCCTTCTTGCCCTGGCACAGCTAGAAGCTGTTGGCTTTCACCACACAACACAAGACCTACAGCTGTTTCTTTAAGGTTTTCTGGAAGAAGAAGTTTGAGGGACACTCAAGTTTTCTGGGTGGTACTTCTTTATTATTAGTAGCTGCTCCTCATTGGATGGATGTCTTTTGTATGAGCATGTGACAAATCTGATCAAAAAAGAAAAGGCCTGTGGAATTGATAAAACTTTTCAGAGTAATGGGTCCAGCTCATTCAGCTCCTCCACAGGAAGGGAAAAGTAGTGTAGTCACATGACTTGTGGGTCACATAGCTAAATCAGTCACAAACCCAGTGCCAAAAGAGACACCTCCATAGCACCAAAGCAGAAGGGAGGGAGGGAAGAAAGAAGGGTCTGCCCGCATTCACCCCAGAAGGAGGGCTGTAGGCCCCCAACCGAAGGGAGGAAACATCCCCTCAGACCCTGAAGGACAGCTGGGGAAACGCCTGACCCTAAGGGAGAATTTACAGGCCAGAGAGACAGGACTGGAATCACTTCAGCAGCAGCCCCAACAAGAAGAGCTGGAAAGACCCATCAACCTGAAGCTGATTAAACAAAATAAAGTTGATCCTGGATAAAGGGAATAGTGTATAAATACTCTGGGTCTGAGCTGTGCATTTCTGATCCCTAAACAAGATGAGAGTGGGGTGCTTGCAGATCCATGCCTTGCACAGGGACTTCGATCGATCTGAGACAGACCCCTGTAACCCAAGGGATCCCTGGCCAGAGATTTATGGGTCGCTTTAAGGGAACTGTGTCATTGGCTTCTGGGTAACCACTAAGGTACCACAGATGCTGTTTTCTACTGGCTTGGTACATCCTAAGTATTAAATTAGCCACCAGCTTTAGGGAGTGGCTGCCCCATTCTTTGCAATTCATCCCTGAGTGACCTCAGCTGGCTCCCTGGGACCCCAGTCACAGACACAGAGTCTAGACTGACCAGTTTTTCTGGAAAATCAGCCGCTTTTCCGGAAAAACTTGCCAGCTCTCTACATTGGCTGCTTGAATTTCCACAAAAGCACTGACTTCCTACTGTAAGAAATCAGTGCTTTTTGTGGAAATACTATGCTGCTCCTGTTCGGGCAAAAGTCCCCTTTGCGCAAAACTTTTGCGCAAAAGAGCCAGTGTAGACAGCTGAGATTTGTTTTCCGCAAAAAAGCCCCGATCGTGAAAATGGCAATTGGGGCTTTTTTGCGGAAAAGCACGTCTAGATTGGCCATGGACACTTTTCCATGCCAATCTAGATGCTCTTTTCCGAAAATGCTTTTAACAGAAAACTTTTCCGTTAAAAGCATTTCCGGAAAATCATGCCAGTCTAGACATAGTCAGAGAGTTGATATCTTTTATTGGACCAATTTCTGTTGGTGAGAGAGACAAGCTTTCAAGCTGCACAGAGCTCTTCTTCCAGTCACCCAAGGAGCTCAGCATAAGTTCGAAAGCTTGTCTCTCTCGCCTACAGAAGTCAATCCAGTAACAGATATCACCTGAACCACTTTGTTAATATTCTGAGCTAGATGTGGCTACAACACTGAATACAATTCAAAATTAAGGCAGATGTTCTAGATAGATGCTTCATGTCAATAAATCCTCTATGTATCCCTTCATATCATAGCATACATAAAACAACTTCATCCACTTAGGTCTGATGTTCTGCATTGCAACGATGAAACCTACAGCCTGACTCCAACTTATTTATGGTGATGAAAACTAACAGTATGTCTACACCAGGGCTACTCAACTTTGGAAGCCCTGGGGACCACAATGATACTCTCACAGCACATGTGGAGGGCCACAACTTAAGTGTGATTGCATAGACATGCAAATATTTATGCAAATAGCTTCTTTCACACAGACAGACATGAATACAAAGATTAAGGCAAGACTACACAACATGAGGGTTACATTTAAATCAGTTCTACTGATACTCATAAAATACAATATTTACCCGATTTCCACCCATATGACAGCACTTTTAATGAGCAATGACAGTCCAGGAATTTAACTACTAAAATGCGTATCAACAGAAGATCATCATATTGACTACTTTTTTGTTTTGGCTCCCACCCGCGAGCCACATGTTGAGCCCCATATAAACCCAAACCTCACCGCAGGCCGCAAACAAACGAGCCATGGGACAGATGCAGCCCACGGGCCACAAGTTGAGTAGCCACACTGGTCTACACTCTGAAGACTACAGCAGCAAGGAGATTTTCTCACTACAGCATATCCACCCTCTCAAAAAGTGGTTAGTGTAAATATTCTTCCATTGACCTAGAAGGGTCTAGACCAGGGATTCGGCTGACTTAACTGCATCTCTTGCGGGGGTGAATTTTTCACATCTTTGAGCAACTTAGCAATGTTAACTTAAGTTTTAGGTGAAGACCAGCCTAAGAGAAAAGCCATTGAAGTAGATGGAGTCATAGTAGTGTGAGAGGAGAATAAGCTTTGTAGATTTCAGTAAGATGGGATGGAATGTAACTGAAAGCAGATTTTGGCCTAAATGGGGGGGCTAAGAAGAGTTTCCAGCTTATGCCTGCACAATCTCTATAGCTTAAATGCTGATGTTGTTCCTGGGGAGAAGGGGCCCTCCCTCTTTTGAAGTGAAAGAGGATTTTCCTACCTTCACCACTCCAAATTGGGCTGGAGCCGCAGGACTTGCCTTCACTACATGGTGGATGAATGCTACAGCAATTGATCCACCAATGGTCAATTTATTGCATCTGCTCAGACACAATAAATCAAATTCCAAGTGCTCTCCTGTTGATGCTACTCCACCAGGACTAGAAGAGCAGCCAGAGCTGACATGAGAGACACTCTTGCTGACCTTACTGTATGGAAGACACCACAATAAGTACATCAACTACAGCTATATATTTGCAATTCGTGTAGCTGAAGTTGCATAGCTTAGATCGATCAGGGGGGCAGATGGAAAAGTGTAGACTGATCCTCAATGTAGAGATGAGCCACAGAGGGTTCCATGTGATGTGGTGACCCTAACACCCCAGATTCTTTGCTTTAGCTTTGGCCATAGCTGTAGTCAGACAAGTCCTCAAGTTGGAGCCACCTTCTCCTCTGGAACTTCCCCCTTCTCCCACCCATGGAACTGGAAATAGACCAAATTTGCTGATACTCCAGAGCTATCCATTTCTGTGGGCTCAGAGAAGGCGGAGAGTAGTGAGAGCTTATGTTCATGCAAAGGGTGAGGAATTCAAGATCAGTTTTCTTGCTGTCCTATTCTGGGTTTGGGAGGGCTGCTGGAGTGTCAGATATTTGTGTGAAGTGTATTTTTAAATCTTGTTGAAGGCACATGGAAGTACTAGATAGGTGATTTATTAATATGATTTATAAAACAAAAAAAAGGAAGATAATTTATGTAAGGGTTGTAGGATCTAGTATGGAAAGGAAATGACAAAGAAGATTTTCTTGTCTAAGTTGAAGAGGCAATTTTTCAACTATAATGGGAAAATGCCTGACCTATGGACCATTTATTCACATGCTTTAAAACTGCTAAAAAAAATAATTATGCCTTTCTGCTTAAAGTGGAAATCTTTTCTCATAAACACAATGAAAGTGAAATGGTCGAGGAAAATATCTTCCTACATATATACACACACCGTTGCCATAAAAAAGGTCCAGTGTGCATTATAATAAAAGGGAGAAAAAATGTGTTACGGAAGCATGTGGGAGTTAATATATCAGAACAGTCTATTGTGTAGGTAAGTATCTAGGCAATTCTTAAATGCATATTATTTACCTGAGAAACTGTAACAGACTTTCTGGAGTTGTACCAGAGTAGTGTATAAATATAACGTCCTTTGGGCAAGGGCTAAAATATAGATCTTATAGGTCATAGACCATAACTGCCAATTTGCTACATTATGCCAGTCTGTAGTTAGGAGCCATCAAAATAAGTGCTGTTTGTATTCCCATTTGATATTTGGAACAGATTCAAATTATTAAAATATTGTAAAATTATCCATTATTTGTTCACTCTTTGAATCATACATTATAATACCTTTTTTCTCTAGCTATTGCAAGGACTCTAGACTAAAGCATAAGCCATACACCTCTTATATTGGCAATAATGAATTAGCTTAGTTTGTAAATATTTTCCATTGTCCGTTTATTCAGCACAAGATACATTGTTCATCGTGCAGATCATTCTAAAATGATAAGAGTGCAGTAGTAGCTTCATTTCCCCCTTGTGCACTGCAAGTTTGATATTTTAAACTTTAGTGTCACTCTCACCATGACTCATGAGCCCTCTCTTCAGGTCACAACTAGAAATGAGCAGCTAAGTGGAAGAGAGGATGACTGAGCTGAATGTTTGAAACAATGATTGAAATAAAAGCAGCAAACCAATGCACATATATGGTGTCTTTCACATAAAGTTACAGCAAGAGGCCAGCAAAGTGTAAATGATTAAAATGATCAGTCATAAGTAAAAGGAAGAACAGCAACAAAAACCTATGTCTTTGGGGGTATGTCTACACTACAAAGTTAATTCCAACTAACAGCTGTTAGTTTGAATTAACTTTCATAGGCACTACACAGGCAAACCGCTAGTTCGAACTTAATTCGAACTAGCGGAGCACTTAATTCGAACTAGGTAAACCTCATTCTACGAGGACTAACGCCCAGTTCGAATTAAGTAGTTTGAATTAAGGGCTGTGTAGCCACTTAATTTGAAATAGTTGGAGGCTAGCCCTTCCCAGCTTGCCCTGGTGGCCACTCTGGACACAACCAGGGAAACTCTTCTGCCCTCCCCCTGGCCCCAGAGCCCTTAAAGGGGCACGGTCTGGCTACGGTGCTTGTGCCAGTTGCAAGCCTGCCAGCACCCAGCCAACAGACCCTGCACCTGGTACGGCATGAGGCAGCCACCCGCTGCCACCCAGCCCTCCGCCTCTTCCTAGGACCAGGCTGGCGGCTCACAGGAGCCTGCCCAGGGCCGCAAGAGGTGGGCGCCCGCCTGGTCTAGTGCAGAGATCATGGACCTCATCGAGGTTTGGGGGAGGCCTCCAACGTCCATGATCTCCACACTAGCCACAGGAATGTGGCCATCTACAGCCGCATGGCTGACAGCCTGGCCACCAGAGGCCACATGGAGACCCAGGAGCAGGTCTGCTGCAAGATCAAGGACCTGCGGCAGGCCTACTCCAGAGCCTCCCAGCCAGGGGCCGACCCGGAGGCATGCCTTCACTTCGAGACCCTGGACCACATCCTGGGGGCTCACGCAGTCCATGCCCCCCGGGTGGTGATCGACCCTGGGGCAGAGGGACCCATCCTGGACACGGAGGAGGAGGACGCCGAGAGCCAGGAGCCTGCAGGGAGCCTGCCCAGGACCCAGGACCCCAGAGGCACCCCACAGAGCACATTGGCTGTGTTTTCCGAGGCCGGGGAGGGCTCCACATGAGAGTGCCATCATGCTCCCCTTATGTGTATGTGGGGTGTGGGGAGAGAGGGAGCCCAGGGACCGTGTGCCCACAATGGAGCAGCAGCTGGGTGTCATGCAGGGGCCCTGGCCCATTCCTCACACGCCGACCTCGCCTTGCAGAGCGGGGCTGGGTTTCACCCACTGTGTCCCCAGAGACAACTGACCACTGCTCTTGTTTCACCACAGCTGCAGCACCTGGGACTGCAGGGCGCACCACCCCGCCTGCAACAGCCACCCGCACCCGGGCCAGCAGGTGCACCAGGAACCTGGAGGACTACCACCGGTGGCACCTGCGGCTACTGGAGCGCCAGATCCGCATCCAGGAGCACTGGGTCCGGGAGGATTTGCGGCTGCGGCAGCGGAGCTTGGAGGTGCTGGAGGAGCAGAGCCGTGCCCTCAGAGGGCACCTCCAGACCCTGGTAGACAGGTTCCTGTCTCTTCCTGCTCCAGCCCCTATGGCCACCCCAGCTCTCGCTCCTCCTCCCACCCCTGCTCCCCCTCCCGCTTCCTTCACACCCGCCATCCCTCCTGCCCCACCCTCCACACCCACTCCCCCCCAACGGCCCCGCACCCGCAGTGCTGCGAGATGGGAGAGCCAGCAGGACCCCCAACCCTGAGCTTTCCCTTCCCTTCCTCCCCTTCCATCCCCTTCCAGCTCCCTCCTCCCAGGTTTCCCCCTCCCCTCTTCCATTCTCACTTCTCCCTCCCTCCCTCCACCCCAGTCATGTAATATAAAAAGAGATTTTTGTTGGCAAAACAGGTGTCTTTAATTGATATTAGGAAGGGAGGTTAGGGAGGGGAAAGAGTAAGGAGGTGAGAGTGGAAGAAGGCCCCAGTTAGGCATGCAGGGAGAGTTCAGTCCTCCTCCTCCACCTGGAAGCTCTCCCTCAGGTCTTCCTGGATCTGGACGGCCCCCTGCTGGGCCTCCCGGATGGCGGCGGTGCGGGGCTGAGCATAGTGGCCAGCCATGCAGTCAGCCTCAGCCATCCAGCCTGGCAGGAAAGCCTCCCCCTTCCGTTTGCATAAATTGTGCAGCACACAACATGCTGCCACCATGGGAGGGATATTGTGCTCGGCGAGGTCGAGGCAGATGAGGAGGCATCGGAATAGGGCTTTCAGTCGGCCAAAGGCCCCCTCGACCACGATGTGGGCCCGGGTGAGCCTGGCATTGAAGGCCTGCCGGGAGGGGTTGAGGTGTCCCATGTAGGGCTTCATCAGCCAGGACTGTAGGGGGTAAGCCGCATCCTCCACCAGGTAGATGGGCATGTCCACGTCCCCGACCCTGATGTGGCGGTCAGGGAAGAAGGTCCCGGCCTGCAGCCTCTGGCACATGGAGAAGTTCCGGAACACCCTGGCATCATGCGCCTTGCCAGACCAGCCCACATTAATGTCTGTGAACTGGCCACAGTGGTCACACATGGCCTGCAGGAGGGTGGAGAAGTACCCCTTGTGGTTGATATACTGGGAGGCCTGGTATTTTGGGGCATGGATGGGGATGTGCATCCCATCGATGGCCCCCCCCCCGCAGTTGGGGAAGTCGAGGGCGCTGAACCCCCGGATGACTGGTCAGCAAGGCGAACCACCCTGCAGAGCAGCACCTGGTTGATGGCCTTGACTGCCTGTAGAGAGACAAAGCAAACCACAAATCACTGGGGTGCCCGAGTGGCTGGGAGTGTTTGTTCCCTGGCACTGTCCCGCACTCCACTCCCAGAAGCAACCCCTGCGGGCGGCGTATAGTACAGCCGGAACAGACCGAACCCTCCGGTGCAGAACACTTTCGCCTCTTCCCCCACCCCGTTTTCCCTGGGGCGGGCCATCCCCTCCTTGTAGCCTCCCTCCCTCCCGGCCCAGTGGCCGGTGGGTGCCGTACCTGCATGAGCACTGCTCCGATGGTGGATCTCCCCACGCCAAACTGGTTCCCGACGGATCGGTAGCTGTCCGGCGTGGAGAGCTTCCACAGGGCGATGGCCACATGCTTCTGGAGGGGGATGGCGGGCCTCATGCGAGTGTCCTGTCGCCGCAGTGCAGGGGCGAGGCACTCACAGAGCTCCAGGAAAGTGTCCTTCTTCATCCTGAAGTTCTGGGTCCACTGTTGGTCTCCCCAGCGCTCCAGGACGATGCGGTCCCACCAGTTGCTGCTAGTGTCCAGACGCCAGATGCGGCGGGGCACGCTGGCATCTGGGCACTGCTGCCACTCCTCCACGACCTCCGGGGAGGCCAGGGGGAGGGGCAGGGGGCTAACGTGCACCTGACGGTGCAAGGCAGCCTCCACCCATTGCTGGCAGACTTGCAGCAGCAAGTCCAAAAACTGGAGCAGCATGCACAGGGTGAGCTCTGGCTCCATGGTGCCAACTGCAGCGGCATCCCCAATGGGAAGCACCGACACAGGCAGGCGGAGAGAAAAACGCTTTGCTGTCCTTCAGCAAGGTAGGCAAGCAAGTGGAAAAGCTGAGAACCAGCTGTCCGGGGGGGGTCCCTTTAAGCACAAGCCTCAGATAGCCTCAGACAGCAGCCACACAAAGCAACTACTGACCTGATGCCCTACTGGAACTGGTTTCAGCTGCCCTTAAATGCGACCCAGCGTCCAATCAGTGTGGACGCGCTAGTTTGAATTAGCAAAACGCTAATTCGAATTAGTTTTTAAGTCTAGAGGCACTCATTCGAATTAGCTTAGTTTGAATTAACTAATTCGAATTAAGTTAGTTCGAATTAGTGCTGTAGTGTAGACATATCCTGGATTAGTGTTTAAAGTACAGGTTCCCAAACTCCAAATGGGGTCATACCATAACCAGAATGGGTCACAGTCCCTATGAGCCAGATTCAGCACCAGAGACGATGTTGTCTGACCTGGAACAAATCTAGACCTTCTGCACAAATTCTGGTCCAAAAAGTCACCAAAATGGCAACCTTTGCACAGCTTGTCCTTGCAAAGTGTGATTTGTAGATCACAATAGCAGCCCCCAATACTGGTATTTGTGGAGTATGTTGGCATGGGCAGCACATGAACTGCCAGCTGGGGGAGGCTATCCCCACCTCTTCAACACCTCCCTGCTAGATTCCCCTCTCAGTGCTATGCAGCAACTGTCCCGCACCCCAAGCTAGCCTCCTAGCCCCAGAGGAGACGGAGAAGGCAGGCAGCATATGCCCGCAGCACCTTCCCCAGCTCCAGAGCATAGGAAAGGCAGGCAGCTGCAACTCCTGCAGATCCAGACTGGGGGGAAGGTGGGCAGCATATGGCCCCAGCTCAGGAGCATCATGAAAGGCAGGCGTGGCATCAGCTACTTGAGCTTCTTAGAGCACAGGAAAGTTGGGCAGTGTGTTGCCCCAACACCTCCAGCCTCCAAGATGACGGGTGACAGGCAGTGCACAGACAGAACCTCCCCAGCTTCAGAGTACTAGAAAGGCAGTAAATAGGTAGCACATGGCCCCAGCTTCCCCAGACCTGCCCAGGACACAGGGGATCTGCCACATGAGTGATGGTAAGCAGTGCGAGGAGCCTGCATAAGGCAAAGTGCGGCTGTTTGGGGATACACAGCCTCCCCCAACCTATGTGATGTGCTGCCCATTGGCCATTGGCACCATCTAGCTGTGCAAACATCCAGCTGAGGGACTTGAATGCAAAAGATCCTTATCAGAGCATCCTTGCTCCTTTTCTGAGATGTGATTCTACAGTGGCTTGTAAGCTCCTTAAGACAGGAACTTTCTTTTCTGCCACCCTGAATACCCTGCTAGCACTCAATAAAAAAAATTACAGCAAATCACTGTCTCTGTGCTCTGTTCGTATCATTATACAGGCCTTCCTAAGCTATGAGTCTCATTTGCTTAGCTATGAATTCCTCTGATTTGTGATGAGGTACATTTGACCCATTTTTACACAAAGCATCTGCTTCAACCTCAGCAGTGACTCTAGTGATGAAGTGAGGAATAAAACACAGGAGTGCCAGAAACATGCTAACAATATGGCAAGGTTTTTTTGAGTGTGGCTTCAGCAGTGGTTTGGTGAAGAACAATTTTGGCCTTTATGTCATATAGTGTTCTCTATCAAAAGCTTGAAGCATTCATCAAGACATCTATCCCCTGTCATCTGCTCCCAGTTTCTGGTTTTCTAGGTCATTTTTCCAGAAAGATCTTGTATACCAACAAGTGCAAATCAAGAGTGCCTTGTCTCTCTCTCTTAGCTCAAAAGGCATCATTTGAGGTGAGGTGCCTCACTGCACAGGCCAAAAAACATCATGCAAATAGAGAGACTTGAATTTGCCTGCTACAATCCATATGGTGCAAATAATTTGTGGGGAAATTGAGGCAAACAAGCTCAAAGCTCACACTTTCCAACAACGTGGGAAGAGAAGGATTGAGTTGATAGCAGCAGATCAGGAAAACACACTGGTGGAGTGTCTGAAAAACACAGATACTTTTGCTCTTCATGTTGATGTAAGCAGTGAGGGTCGGTCGTGACACACGTCTTGGTTTTTGTGAAGTACACACAGGAGGGTGCGATTCTTGAAAACATTTTGTTGTGCCTCTCTAATCCTGGACAATGGCCATCACAAAGAAAATTTGAAGTGCTGTTTGGCTGCATTCAAAACAAACATATCCCTTGTGATCACATGGCAAGCTTTTGAATAGCTAGCGTCCGGTATTTGTGTCTTGATAAAGCAAACTGCTCCATCTGCTTTGAAGATTCACTGCATGATTCACCAAGAACAACTGGCATCTAAAGCTCCAGAGCTAGCTGATGTTTTGTATCAAGTCTCACCTATTATGAATTAAATTATATCAAGATTCAGTCTCCTTGCACAGGTCTGTTTGCACATTGGTCTGGAGAAATGGGGTCCCAGTCATGACATGGTGGTGCTCCACATGAAAGCTCATTCGCTCTCACAAAGAAAAGTACTGAGATGATTTTGTTTAACTGAGAGAGAAGCTGTGTGCCTATGCAAAGAACCACAAAAAGTGATTTTTTTTGTTGGTTTTCTGTGACTAGAGTACGATGTGCCTTCATCATACACATAAATAGGAAATTGAATGAACTGAATACAGGTTGGCAAGAAAAAAAACACCCACATCCATCAGTTGAATAGATACATAGGGAAAATTGTTTTTTGGAAGGAAATTCTGTTGACGACAAACTATAAATCTTTCCTGCAACTTGCAAGTTCTTTGCTGACTATGAAATTATTCAGCCTCCCACACGGGTCATGGCTCAGCATCTCAGCTGGCTAAAGCTGCTAGATGCAGAGGTGGGGAACCTCAGGCCCAGGGGCCATATGCAGCCCCTAGCTTGCCTGGATCCGGGCCCAGCTGCTCAGGATCCCCTCCAGCTTTGGGGAGCCTATTCCTGTGGGGCTGGAGCACACAAAATCTACTATGCTAACTCCCTCCCCATCTCTGGTGTGCAAGAAGAATGTGGGGAAGTATCCTTCATCTTTCTTCTTCTTAGTTGGGGGTGGGTTTATTTTTCTGCTCACTTGTGTGTGACCCCCAACTGGATTTTTCTGTGGGTCAGTGGTTCCCCACCCCTGTGCTAGAGGAACAGTTTGCATCTTTTTCTCCCAGCATGGATTTCCTTTTTAACCAGGTTTGTACACTTTTAAAGAGAGCTCAAAAAGTTGTGTAGAGGGAAGAGTTTTATATGGGGGCGGGGGGTTATTCAGAAATATAAGTAACATAAAGTGGATCTTTCTTGGTATTGCTGGAGGTCTCAAGGATATCTATTGTGAATGCTAACAACATGGAAAGATATTGAATTTTTCAAGATACTTTCCTTAGCCAAAATATTACTTAGTGATTGATGTTAAATAGGTATTAACCAAGCCAAGCAAAACCAAGGTTTTTTTTTAAATAGTTTTGACTAAAATCTCTTCTTTCAACTGTCACATTCTTGGCTCTTGTTAGGTTAATAATTAATTAGTTTTCTAGCCATCATAGGTCTAGTCTACACTGGAAAATTACATCTTATTGTAACACCTATTCATCAATATGATGTTCAACACTCCATGTAGACATGCACTGTTCTAACATCTTGTCAGCTGGTTCTGGTTTATGCTAGAATTTACTGTAGAGTTAATCACAACCGGATGACACCATGTGAAACATGATGGCTCCTGCCCTACCTATACTGAGTGCAAAGTTATGTTTTACATTGTGTAGGTTAAGGCAGTTAATGAACATGCATTTTAACTTTCAGTGTAGATCAGTGACCCCCAAACTTTTGAGGGTTGCACCCCTCTTATCCCTGTCTGAGCTCTCCTGTCATCACATACACACAGAGAGAGCCAGGGCTGGGGCATGGCTCTGAGGGGAGATGGCTCTGAGATTGGGGCTGGAGATGGGGATGGGGGTGGGGCTGGGACTGCAGACAGGAAATGAGGCTAGGTATGAGGGCAAGAGACTAGTCCCAACTGGGCTACAGTGGGGGCTGGCAGGTGGGTTCGGCAACAAGGTGCTGCCCTGCTTCCAGCCTCATCCCCAACCTCAGCCCCAGCCAGATATGAAGCCCCAATTAGTGGCTGAGGCTGGGGACAGGACCAGATATAGGGCTGGAAGTCAGGGATGTAGTTGAGATGGAATGGGAGCAGAGCTTGGAGGGAGCGGCTGGTTGGTGCTCTCTCCCTACTCCTTGTGGGTTCTGGCACAGGTCCTACTGCACCTCCTTCCCAGATGCTCCTCCACACACCTCTATGGGGCTGCATTCCATAGTTTGGGGGGCTCTGGTGTAGCCTAAGCCACAGAGATTTTTAAGCTTAGATTCGACTTGAATTTGCAGTGTGAAAGACAAACAAATAACTAAACAAAATCCTCCAAAAGTAGCACACACACATACACCCTCCTTTTCAGCTTTTTCTCCTGATTTAAAAATTGCCTTCAAGCATCCCAAAGGGCTTTGCAAGCATCACTAAAAGGCAGCCATCTCCAGGGTTAGGGTCTGTAATGCACAAGCATATTTCACCGAGCACAACAAGCTGGAAAATTCAGCTAAGGAAACAAGAGCAAATTTCAAAAAGCGTCATGGGATCTATTGTGTCTAAGCAAAGCCAGTTAGGTTTTCAAGGTTTCCTTACAAAAAGACCTGCATAAAGTACATTGTATGCAATTCAATTTATCTGCCTAAGAAAAATGAAAGTTTTGCTGATGCTGCCGAGATCTGAATACACAGTGTTAGCAAGCCACTTTCACTTGCAACTCCTCTGGTCACGATTTCTCATGCCCTCCCTATCTTCTCACTCCCTTTTTTTATATCTGTCTGACCCACAACAAGACTTACATCTCATGTTTTCTTTACTGATTCGTGTTTATCAGATTGAAACATCCTCTCAGGGAACAGCTTCTGAAAAGATGTTTGTCTTCCAGCTAACCTTGCTCAGGTTGCTTCTGATTACTGGGAACACTAGAGTAGGGGTCACAAGCCACAGATCTCAGTGAGGTGGGAATATTTACAGGTGGGAATATTTACAGGAGAAAACATGATGTGCTGTTGAAAAAAGACATATTGGTTATATCGGCACTGTAGGCAGCAGCATCTCCGAGCCAGGATCGACAGACTTGGGTTCATGGGGCTCAGGCTACCATGCCAAAATCAGATGTGTAGATGTTGAAGGCTGGGATAGAGCTTAGCTTCTGAAGTCTAGGGAAGGGTCACAACCCAAGCTGCAACATCTATGCAGCTGTCTTTAGGGAGGTAGCCTAAACCCAGACCTGTCATCCCAGTTTGTCAGTCTCACTGCCATGTACACATACCTAAAGGTGTCATAAAGAAAGCAGACATTGTTTAGCAAACAGGGGAGCTTGTAAAGGGAGTCGTCATATAAATTGCTATGGTTAGGAAGGACCTCCTCACCAGGGCCTATGTTGCTCCTGTCTCCTCCCCCTGTTTGTATACCCTGTGTCTCTACTTAGGTGCTAGTATGGATTTGCAGAGTGGCCTGCATTTTCCAGTCTCAGAAAGCTGCGTGAGGGAGACCGTCCAGTGTGAAAGGTGTTAGGAAGCAGGTGGGAAAGCTACAGGGGGAGGTGGCTAAGCTGAGGAGCATCTGTGTACGTGAGGCAGAACTGTCCCTAGAGTAGAGCAAATCAGGGCGACCACACCAGACCCAACACTTTGGGAGGCCCCATGGGCTGGTGTGGCAGTTCCAGAAGTGACATTTTTGTCACTTTTGCCTTGGCCCCGCAAATCCCTGACATTATCAATTCATTGACAGTAGTCATGTGAAGACTTCCAAGGCTAAGGAAGCTGTTCAGCTAGAGAGGTCTGCTTTCACGCCACTGGGGGAGGAGGAAATGGCTCTGTCACAGGGAGGACACTGGCTGCTAGCTACTTCTGACAACAGGCAATGCTCCACCCCTACTCCCAACCCACCTGCCATAGTGATGAAGAACCATTATGCTACCCTGGCAACTAGAGAGGAGGAACCGTTCCTAAAGGTGGAAGAAGAGAATGTCTGTACTGAGAAGATCACAACCACCCCTCCCAAGAGGAAATATAAGCTAGTGGTGGGAAAAGGGGAGAACTGTGGGAGCCATTGCAGAAGGCAGGAATGGGAGGCCCTTGACATGAAAAGAAGGGCTTTTTCTAGGAGTCAAAGGAGAAAAGGTAACTGGGCATCCAGTGCCCTTGCATGTGGTGGAGAAAGGAAAATGGGAACTGTCAGAGTGCAGGTAGTCCCTTTGAGATCTAATGGGTCCAGACTCACCAGCGCCTCAGGCTACATCTAGGCTGTGTCCAGACTCCATGCCTCCGTCGACGGAGGCATGTAGATTAGCCAGCTCGGAAGAGGGAAATGAAGCCGCGATTAAAATAATCGCGGCTTCATTTAAATTTAAATGGCTGCCCCGATCTGCCGATCAGCTGTTTGTCGGCAGATCGGGAGAGTCTGGACGCGATGCCCCGACAAAGAAGCCTTTCTTCATCGACACAGGTAAGCCTCGTGAAACCAGGTTTACCTGTGTCGATGAAGAAAGGCTTCTTTGTCGGGGCATCGCGTCCAGACTCTCCCGATCTGCCGACAAACAGCTGATCGGCAGATCGGGGCAGCCATTTAAATTTAAATGAAGCCGCGATTATTTTAATCGCGGCTTCATTTCCCTCTTCCGAGCTGGCTAATCTACATGCCTCCGTCGACGGAGGCATGGAGTCTGGACACAGCCCTAGATTGCAGGCTTCTTTTGGAAGAGGCTTTTCTGGAAGAGATCTTCCAAAAAAACTTCTTCTGAAAGAGAGTGTCCACACTGCCAAAACACATTGAAAATGTGATCTGCTTTTTCAAAAGAGAGTATTCACACTGAATGGACGCTATCTCGCATTTAAACTATGATTACTACGGACGGAGTGGTCACCAGGGCACCTGGGTTTTTTCCTCTTCTTCCGAAAAAACTCCCTCTTCCCTGTCCACACACGCCTTTTGGCTTCTTCCTCATAGAAAGAGGATTACCAAAGCCAGAAAAAACCCTCTCTTCTTTAGATTTTCTTTTGAAAGAATGCAATTGCAGTGTAGACATAATTGAAGGGTTTTTTTTTTGAAAAACTACCATTTTTCCAAAAAAACCTCTGTCGGGTAGACATACCCTCACTCAACTCTGCTCCACGGGTAGGGAAGCTTCTTGTAACTTATCTGTTAAGTGACTATGTGACTAATTCAGTCCCAGGCCTTAGGCTAAAAGAGAAGCTTCCAGAACGCCAAAAGACAAGAGACTCAAGAAGTAGAAACTGATATGTGTTACCTTGTGACACCCTCAGGGCTAAGAGAACCCTGAATAGAAGAGAACAGAGGTTGGACTTAATAAGCTAAAAATCTAGTTGATTTACTGTAAAAGACAACAGTGACAGGATCCTCTCTATGCTGTATGAAAATATGCTTATGAATATGCATATCTGTAAAAAGCTTTATGCAAAATACATCTTGTAAGCCTAAGGTATAATTTAAAAGGTTATAATCTGATGAATGTGCCTATGCTAACTGTGTGCATGTATCATTCTAGAGGGAAATGAACAGTGACGGGGGAGCAAGGATGCAAGGAGACCCTGGTGTGGCAATTGCTTAACTTATAGAAGCAATTAAATGTGGTTTCTTTCTACTATAATCTCACAGTGACTCTAATTTTACCTTCACACATTTTTTTCCATTTTTTACTGTGGGAAAGCTAAGGATGGGGTGTTGATCAAGACTGCAGTGGATCTAAGCACAGAGATTGGAGAGATACATTCCATACTTCCTAGGCCCTGCGCCATATTTATCTCATTTTACCAGGCTTCTTTCCCTCAGAGTCCTCTCCAGGATCTGGAAAGCATGAAGCATGATCTGAAAGCCACACAAATCTGTGGTTGGGTTGGGTTTTGAGAACAAAAGTCAACCATTTCTGAGCAGGTTATCATATTCCTGCTACTAACACAGCGGCCTCATTTTGATCTCATGTTCGCTTCCTTTACACTCAAAGGTCTATCATGCTTTCTGAAGTCACGGCAGACTTCATTTGTTCCTTCTCCCAGGTGCAGCAGAGCCATATTCAGTACCTATTCAGCTGTTGCCAATAGTTAATGTCAACATTACATTTTCTAGAATAGATGAAAGCCCCCAAATGGGCCAAAGCTCTTTCATCTAACAAGCCCCTGGAGACCACTTTTATATATCCAAAATTATAATAAAAAGCTTGGCTCAAAGCTGCACAGAGATGAGACTAGACAACCTGCTAATGGATACAGCTGTTCCTTAAGGAGAATTTTAACATTGGTGCAGAAATAGTAAGGAGCTCCGTTCATTTCAGAGGACTGTGATTGTGCAAAGCAGCACAGCGATGGGACCTGTTTTAATGGAGAGCCAACTCTGAGAAGAGGAGGAGTTGGTGAAAGATCAGCAAAGCAACAGTGACTGTGATCTATTGCTTTGATGAAGTTGCATTTCCTAATGAAGGGCTGGTTTCTTAGGAAGAAAGGTAATATGAGGATCTAATATAAGGTTGCTATATTTTATCCTTGCAGCAATTGACACACCACTGATGACACTCCAGGAAGAAAAGCAGTTGCGAAAATCCCCCAGAGGGGGGAAATTACAGTCTCAGGGTGCATCTATACGGCAGGGCTTAAGTCAAAGTACAGTATGCAAATTGAGCTACGTTAATTGTGTACCTTATTTCAAAATATCTTATTTCGAAATAGGGAATGTCTACACAGAACTTATTTCAAAATAGAGCACTCTTCCTCCGACTTCCCTTACTCCTCGTACAATGAGGGTTACCAGAGTTGGAATAAGAAATCCTCCAGCTTGACAGCATTTTGATAATATATCAAAATAACTGCCTGCTGTGTAGATGCGGACTAAGTTATTTCAGAATAGCGCTAGTTATTTTGAAATAGTGTTGCAGTGTAGATGTACCAAAGAAAGATGGTGTTTAGAGGCAGGATGCCAAGCAAACCAAACATCACTGTTGTGTGGTTTGTTCAACACAGTTAAACTTGAGATCCTTAATAGTCTACATATATTAACAAGGTCAGAGATTCTCAAATCGTGGGCCAGGGAGGACTTGCTGACTGTATGCAGAATGCTGATCGGTCACACAATGCCAACCTTTGTTATCTGCTGCTAGATCCTGTTAAGCAATTCTTGCAGTTGCCACAGTCATAAAATGGAAAGGGGAGAAGGTGTTCACACATCAGCCCAGCAGTGAGTAACCACAAATCATGAGTGGGCTTAATGAACAGCCCTCCTTTGCCTCCATGGGCTGCAGCAATTCACAGCCCATTGGGGTTCCACAGCCTCTTGGCTACCCCTCACTCGCACATGCCTCATGTGCTTCAGAGCACAAGAGACCCGTACTTTCTACTCTTCTCCCTCCCTCCCAGAACTTTTGGAGTACACAAATCACCTGATTTGTGCTCTGTCCCTGCTCTTCTCTCTCAGTGCTAGAACAGCCACGATCAGCTGATTCATGGTATTCCATGCACGAGAGTTGGGGGGTGGGGGAAAGGGAGCAGTCAGGGGAATCTGTGGGTCACAGGTGGAGCCCAAGTGGGACGCATGCAGCCTGCAGCCCATAGGTTTCCCACCACTGCCGCTCTCTTAATATGTAGTCCATGCTGTGCAAACACTTGAGAAACCCTGACCTAACCCTAGATTAACATAGGTTCTGAACAGATCACTCCTGCTGTCTCAAGGTTTAGTACTGAAAAACGGAGGACATTAGTGATTATTTCTCAGGAATAATTAATCCCAATTCCCCAAAAACCACATCACCATCACCACGAGTGACTAGTGAGTGTAGTGTTTGCTAAATATATCGGGTCTCCTCCTTCTAAAACCTCACTTTCCCACTCCAATATCCAGCCCACCAAATCCACAAACAAACAAAAAACACCTACACATTCCTCACAGGGAATTCTCCCCAGAGCTCTGGTTCCTACATTTGTATCAGGGCTAGACATAAGGGCTGTGTCTACACTGGCCCCTTCTTCGGAATAGCCATGCTAATTTAGAACTTTGGAATAGGGAAATCCGCGGGGGATTTAAATATCCCCCGCGGGATTTAAATAAACATGGCCGCCACTTTTTTTCCAGCTTGGGGAAAAGCCGGAAAAAAGCGTCCAGACTGGCACGATCCTCCGGAATAAAGCCCTATTCCGGAGGATCTCTTATTCTCTTATTACAAGTAGGATTAAGAGATCCTCCGGAATAGGGCTTTATTCCGGAGGATCGCGCCAGTCTGGACGCTTTTTTCCGGCTTTTCCCCAAGCCGGAAAAAAAGCGGCGGCCATGTTTATTTAAATCCCGCGGGGGAGATTTAAATCACCTGCGGATTTCCCTATTCCAAAGTTCTAAATTAGCATGGCTATTCCGAAGAAGGGGCCAGTGTAGACACAGCCATCATGTTGTTCTGCCCCTGTATCTTCCAGTACTTCTACTTTCTAGTGCCCAGAGAGTGACTGCAAAGTTCTTCTCTCTGCCTGCAGCCCCTCAAACTCCTGGCCAAATGAGCCTTCAGCTTTATTATGTCTGCCAGTTGGGCTACACTTTCTGTGGCTCAGGACAACACACTTCTAGCACCAGGCTCCCTCCTGCCTCAGGACCCTCCAGTTCTGATGCCAAGCTTCAGGCTTCTTTCAGCTTTTTGGCCCAAGACAGAGAACACCCAGTTACCTCTCTCCCGCCCACCCTTCCACTGTCCTGGGCTGCTTCTTTAGCATTACCCAGTCCCCTCTTCTGCTTGTTTTGATTACCTATGATGCCTAACACCACACCCAAAAGCCTAACTGGGATCTGGGTGTTACTCCATGGTTAACAAATCTGAGGCTTATATGGCCCACTATACAGGGAATGAGTGCCTAGCAGATCTAGTTACAAACACAGGCAAGTGTGTGTCACCAGAGCTGATAGTGACTTTGATAGGGCTTTCCAATAGGTTGTGCAGGCCCAGCTCAGCTAGCCTAGGTCTTCAGAAATGAGTACTGACCACCTGAGTTAACTCCACAGGGAAGACACACTACCTTAGAGCAATTTACATAAGGGGATCTCTCATTCTGCCAATCTTCATTAGATACATGGTCACTATAGGCATTTGCACAAATCCTTGGTTTTGGTAATAATTAGTCTTCCTCCCTTTCTCTCAAAGGGTATGTCTACACTACCACCCTAGTTTGAACTAGGGTGGTTAATGTAGTCATACGAACTTGCAAATGAAGCGTAGTCTGAACTATCTAGTTCGTGCTTCCACGAGGCGTACAGATAGTTTGGAATAGGAAGCCTAGTCCGAACTATCTAGTTCATGCCGTGTGTAGCCGCGGGCACGGAGTCCGCACTAGCGGACATTTAAAAATGGTGGCGCCCGGCAACATGCAAATGAAGCCCGGGAAATTCAAATCCCGGGCTTCATTTGCAAGTTCGTATGACTACATTAACCACCCTAGTTCGAACTAGGGTGGTAGTGTAGACATACCCAAAGGGAAGAGTGAAAAGAGAAAAGACAGTAGCCAGACATCAGTGTAACACTGATATCTCAGATAGAATTGGTCAACTTTATTCCTAAGAAACATGGTGCTTTATACAAGCAGTTATGCAGATTTATAAATATCACGTACCAGAGAAATGTAGCTGTTAAAAAGAGCATCACATCTAATTTTCATGCTTTATCATCTTTTCTCGCTATCTATGTTAACCGAGAAGGTAATGATGCTCCATGGGATTTATGCTGCTATGTTACAACTGTTTTTGAAAATAGCACTCCTAGGGTATGTCTAGACTACATGCCTCTGTTGACAGAGGCATGTAAATTAGACATACTGACATAGTCAATGAAGCGGGGATTTAAATATCCCCCACTTCATTAAAATAAAAATGGCTGCCCTGCTGTGCTGGCTCAGCTGATTGTCGGCACAACGCGGCAGTCAAGATGCAAACTGGTCGACAGGGAAAGCCATTGTCGACCGATCCTGTAAACTTCATTTCACAGGAGCTTCTAAAAGGAGCTGCATGCCTATCTGCAACTTTCAATGGCTATAGGTTTTCACACTGACCTCATCCTAGCTTTCCAGTATCTGTTCCTATTGCACTTCCTACAGAGCTTCTATAACTATTGTTCTCAGAGAGGTATCTGTGTTTTTAATCCTTTTCAGTCAGTCAGCCTCAGCTCCATGTGTGTGACTCCAATGTCAGTGCCTCTGCTGTCGGTTCTACTCTAATTAAATGAAGCCAGTGGATATTTCATGCTGTCTTTCATTTACAGTGCTCTGGGGTCCATGCGTGATACTTCTGGTGGAACAGCGAATCCAGTTCTGGTGCCCACAATTCAAGGAGAATATTATAAATTTGAAAGAATTCAGAGTAGAGCCAAGGGACTAATTAAAGGATTGGAAAACATGCCTTATAGTGAGACTCAAGGAGCTGAACTATTTAGCTTAAAGAGAAAATTAAGGGTTACTTGATTGCAGCCTAAGAACCCACTGAGGGAACAAATATTTCATAGTGGGCTCTTCATTCTAGCAGAAAAAGCTACAACATGCTCTAGTGATGGGAAGTTGAACGAGTTCAGATTGGACATAAGGCTCAATTTTTTAATGGTGAGAGTGAAACAATTTATCAAGAGTCATGGCGGATTTTCCATCACTGACCATTTATAACACAAGACCGGGTGATTAAGAATTATTTTGAGGAGGTTCCAGGCTGAACTAAACAGGAAGTCAGATTAGGTGATCACAGTGGTCCCTTCTGGTCTTACAGTCTATGAAGTCTGAGAAGTCAGCTGTTCATAATAATGTCCTTAACTTACACATTTAAAATTGACCCTGAGAAATCCAGATCTTTTTAACACTTCTGTTGTTGTGAGGTTACTGTTCTCTATGTAACCCTTCTGCCACATAGCGCCAGCAGCAGCCAGAGCTGGGTTCAATATCTAGGGTTTCTCTCCATCCATCCAACACAGAACTGGCTCAAGCCCCTACCCAATAACCTGGGAAATTCATACAACACCCCATGGCACCTCTGGGAGGCAATGTATCCCCGCTCACAAGTGCAGAATCGGAGTATAGAAAAGACATTTTTAATAAAAGGGGAGGGAAGTAACATGGCATTAATTTGGGAAAACACCACAAACAGAGTTCATAACCAAAGCCACAAGTAACAATTCCACCCCAAGTAGGCTGGGCAATGTCCTTTTCATATCAGGTTCTGAAGTCTGGCAATATAAACGTCCCCTTCACTGCACCCCACTCACAGTAGCTACCTTTAGTCAGGACAGACCTAGAGTTCAGAGGTGCATCCACAGAGTTCATCACCCATCTTGGCAGGAGGGGGAAGGTAAAAAGGCATCTTCCTCACTCCGCTGGTCACTCGCCATCCACCTCCTCGCTACTCTCTAACACCACCCTGCTGGCCACTCATTGCACCTCTCTGCCATTTCTCTGCTGGATGCTCATTGTGCTGCTTCCATTCTGCTGGCCACTCATCACATCTTCTGCTGGCTTGTGGTAGATTTGTCTCTAGACTCTCAGTGATTTCAGCTCTCAGCCCAAACCACAGGCCAGACACAAGAGATTTAAATTTAAAGTAAATTTAAAATAATAAAAGAGAGTCCTTATGGGGTCTGTTCTAGTTCTGTCATTAGAACTGGGAGGGAATACAAGGTCGAACCAGTCTTACAGCTCACTCCAGGAGGGCATGCAGCCTGCTGATTCAGTCCTGCTCTCCCCACTTAACTTCATAGGGCTTTGGCAGGGAAACCTTGTCCCTCTGAGGTTCTTTATATTGACAGACTCTCTCCTTTGTACGGAGTTAAACACAGTCTGACTTTTCTGCATTCCCACAATAACTTCAAGCACTGGGGATCATGTCTCAATTCCTGCATTTAGTGTTAACACAGTTTGTGACCCCATATCAGCCAAATTAGTTACAATGGGCAAAACACCGCATTAAGGGCAGAGAGTTGCCCTGGTTCTGCTGGCCGAAAAGGCCCCACCCCCCACAGCCCTGCTGGGCATGCTCCCAGGGATGCCAGGATATAAAAGCCCTGGGAGCCACTCAGTCAGGGCTGACCACCAAAGGCGAAGGAGCTCAGGCCAGAATGCCTGAACAGCCTCTGCAGCCCCAGCAGCCCCAGCTGCAGCAACCCCAGCAGCAGTCTCAGCTGCAACAACTGCCTCTATTGCAGCATCCACAATGACTGCCCTGGCCAGTGAGGCTGTCCAGGAGGCTCTGCCCTGCTGAGCAATGCCCCGACAGCGGAGCAGCCCCGGGGACAGTAGGAAGTGGCCCAGGGTGGAGGATTACCCTCCAGGAGCTCAGCGCTCTGCAGCAGGAATCCCCACTGAGCAAGCAGTGAAACCCTCCACTGCCAACAGGGCCCTGGGCTGGGACCCGGTGGAGCGGGAGGGGCTGGGTCCCCCTACCTCCCCACCCCATGGTAACTCTGGTCCCTGGCACTTTGGGAGACTTCCCTCTGGACTAGGCCTCTGGGCTATAGTGACTCAGGGGGGAGTGTGTTTGAGACTAGGCCAGAAGGCTGTAAGTATCCTAAAGGGGAAACTGCACTTTGAGGGCTAGGCCTACAGGGCCGTATATTACCTGATAGAGGAGAGTACACTTTGAACTAGGCCGGAAAGCCATATATACTCTGTTAGGAGGACATTTGCTACAAACTGAGTTTACGAGATGGGTTGGCCCTGCGAAAAGGGAGCCCTAACCCAGATTTTGGGGACTTCTAGATCATCAGGGGGGCTTGTCCCTTGACACTGGTATTTGTAGTACTAGACTTGGTTGATCTGGGCATGCAACTTTGCTGTAGATGGGGATAAAAGGTAGCATGCTACAATAAAGACAAACGCAACAAGCAGTCCTGTGACCCTTTAGAGATTAACAAATATATAGGATCATGAGCTTTTGTAGGTAAAATCCACTTTAGATGAATTGGAGTGGAAATAACAGAATCCAAAGTATATACAACAGCAAAAGCGGTTACCTATCAACTGTAGGACCCATGTTAATAAAGCTAATTAAATATGCTAGATGTGTCCCATTCATTGCTATTGATGTGATAATGTGAATGTCAAACAATACATACATAGGGATGCAGCAGATTTTCTTGGGCTTCAATGTAAAACATACTCCACTAGATGGCAGTCATATGTCTAGAATAACACAAGGTTGCTGGAAAATTAATTTGAATTAGCCTTCATTGAAGCATAAATAATCTATATGAAGACATATGCTAGTTATGATTTCAGCATTACCTCAGCGTTTAGACTTGTTAATATTTCCTGTGAGGTAGAAATGGATAATTGTCCAATAAATGTGAAATATTATTGGAGCCTGATGTAGTTTTTGTAGCTAAAATGTTATATTTTGTTCTTTGCACACCACTAACACTTTTAGATGTATTTGATCCTTTTTCCTGAGGAATTTGATGTCTTTCACCTCTAGCAATGATCAGCCAATTAGCCCTCTACCAAAGGGAAATTATACCTACATAATTAAAAGTATCAAATATTTGACTGCTTTTTTCATAAAAACATTTTTCAGTTTAATAGTTTGAAAATATTAGGCCAAATCTTGTTTTCATTTACACAAGTGTGCAACTCCATCAACTGAGTGAATGAAAGCAGAATTTTATACCTTGTTTAAAAAAAATGCACCCAATTCACCAATGTCTCACTTTGTGTAGCCATTTATATGCATGATAAAGTGCAAAACACTATATAGAGCAATTTATACCTCTTTGCACATATATAAGTAACCATACAAGGTGCAAGAAAGGTGCAGTGACTTCAGTAAAGTTACTTAGCCCAAATGTTTTACTGCTTAACTCATCTATTGTCAGTTCTTTACCTGAACTCAGTAACTTAAGTGTATTCAGAGCTTCCCAGCCAGGGGGTGGTTCAGGGCAACCCCCTCAACCCTGTGCTTTGGGGGAGCCCTGCCTTCAGGGAGATGGATGGCCATGGGGATTATGGGGATGGGTTCAGGGAAAAGTAAAGTGACCCAGACCTAGCCTGCTCTGCTCTGCCAGTTCCTAGCATTGTTTGATGGAGGAGCCTTATAGGAAAGGGTACAGTAGGAGCGGGATAAGGTCTGAGCAGGCATGGTGGCTGGGCCTACGGCAGGCCCCACACTGCCAGAGACAGTCCTATGCTGCAAAAAAAGAGACCTACAGCACAAAGTCTCCAAGCCTGGGATAGCTGACTCTGGCTCACTTTGGGGCTAGAAAGAGCAGGGTAGATGTTGCAGCTCAGAGTGGGCTCTGAGTCCCACTCCTCTCCCCGAGTTCCGAGGCCAGGACTCCCACCCAAGCCCATAGAGCTACACAGCTCTTGTTAGTAGCCCAGAGCATGAGACAGAACAAGTCTGCCTGGGCTCTAAGGCTACCTCTACGCTGCGGGTGTTTTGCAGAAGAGGAAATGCAAATGGAGTGCTCATTTGCATATCGTGTGCTCTCATTTGCATATCTTCTTCCGATCCTTTTTTGTGGACGAGGTTTTTGCGATAAAAAACCCCGTGTAGATGACAAACCCCATTTGTCAGAAAAAAACCTTTTGTGCAAAAGCCTGTAAACCTCATTTTTTGAGGAATAAGGGCTCTTGCGCAAAAGGGCATTTTCCAACTAATGGCCCCATCTACACAAGGCTTTTTATCGTAAAAACCTCTTCCGCAAAAAGGATCAGAAGATGATATGCAAATGAGCACTCCATTTGCATTTCCTCTTCCACAAAACACCAGCAGTATAGACGTAGCCTAAGATTTGCTGCTGTGGGTTTGTTTTTTTCAGTGTAAACATACCCGAACGGTGATATCAGAAACCGGATGCCGTCTTCAAGTGATTAGTCTGCTAAGACACAAGAAAGCCTAAAGAATGTCTGCTCAAACCAACGTCACTAGAGGAAAGACAGAGAAGAAACATGATACACTAGAAGGTCTATGAAAAGTGAGCTATTCAAAATGCTTAGTACTTTTAAATACTAGCCCAACCCAAAGTGTTTTCAAAAGTTTCCATTGTGGTTTCAGATGAAGCAGAATCCTAGAATCCTCTCCCTCCACACCTGAAATATAACCATCTGTGTTACTTATCTGGACCATAGCAGACCCCAAAAGTTGCATTTCCAAAGCCAAGTCCCAAACCTCTGATAGTCAAAAAGCTGTGTATTAAGTACAATGAATCATGCTGAGACATGCTGTGCCAAGATGCTTATGTCTTCACCCACAAAGAGAATCAACAAAAAGACATTTACATGAGGAATTTGAAAATAAACCATTAGCTGCAAAGCTACATTCATTCATAAGTGTTGAAAATAAGCCAGAACGGGTAGGTGTGGAATTTTGGAATCTGCCTTGATGGCATAACATTCTTTCAATGACTAACCCACAACAAAAATGTTATTGTTCCAGCAGCTACTTCCATCACTGGTGAGTGTCTCATCAAGAAACTCCAATATGTATGTTTGTAATTAGAATTACAGCCAATTTAAAGAGGTCGTGGGCTAAATTTTGAAGTTTTTACTTCTGATTCAGGCAAACCTCCTACAGAAGTTTTAAGTCTTGACTGAATAAGGAGTTACAGCTTGGCCTCATATTTGCATGGCCCCTTTGTAAGATACCTTCTCACTCAAGAACAAAGATGGGATGGTACTAAAGCATCTCTTGGTCAATGATTAAGGCTACAACTACGTCACAGAGGTTGCAGAAGTCATGGAATCCATGACTTCCAGAGACTGCCATCAGATAGGGGCCCCTCAATAACACAGTCACTGCTGTAGCAGGGGGACCTTCCTGCAGCAAATGGGGAACCTCTACAGTTTTTAGGCCTGCAAAATGACAGATTCCACCCTCCCGCATCTCCCAGCCCTGCGGGATCTTGAGAATCTCCTGCAGCTCCCAGTGGGTGATCCTCTGCAGTTCCCCTGCCTCCACTACTGGGAACCCCTGCAATTCCCAGTCACTGCAGGTTTGGGGGGACCCCCTGCCAGCCTCCAGCCTTGTGGTCAGAGGGGTCTCCCAGTTCCCGGGCACTGGGCAGTGGTGGGGGTGAGTGGCACAACTCTGATGCTGAATGCAGGTGCTGGAACCTCCTCCCTCTGCATTTTGTCAGGGATATTTTTAGTAGAAGTCGGGGACAGTCATGGCTTCCGTGAATATTTCTTCTGTGCCAATGACCTGTCCATGGCTTTTACTAAAAATACCCATGACAGAGTCGTAGCCTTATTAGTGATTTGCTACAACACATATAATCACACCCATAACCCCATGTACTCATCTGCTGGATCCACTCCACTCTCACATGCTCCACAAATGCTGCACTCCCTGTGAACCTCTTCTACATGTGACATATTCCATAGTTCAACTAGCTGGAAGCTGCCTGCTGTGTGGAGGGTGGAAATTCCTTTTTACAAATAATTTTCAGATTTTAAAATATGGCTTCCTTTTGAACCAAAATTACAAACAAAATTTGTAAAGCTCTCTAAAAGAAAAAAAAACACCTTCCCCCCAAAAATGTGTCAAAGTGAAGAAACACACCTTTTTGTTGCAAAATGTCAAAACAGAGCTTTCTAAATTTTTTTCTGAAACAAAATTCCAGCAAAATTGACCCAATTTCTCAAAGGGTTTTGATGGAACCACTGTTCCAGTAGAATGCTATTCTGTTGAGTCTCTCTAACCCGATCCACCGTGATGCTTATTTAGCTGGGGATCATGTTTTATTGCTCATTTGTGTTAGGCCCGTATGCAGGAATTTCTGGGGGGGTGTTTTTTTGTAAATGTGGATGGAAAGGGTGTGAACAAGTCCCCCAAGTTAGCATGCTCTGGCCTGCCAGGGGAAGGCTGGGACTGATTTCCCCCCACTCCACCAAGAGCAAGGTCCAGCCCCGGCCTCACTCCTGGGAGTGGGGGGAAAATCAGCCCCAGCCTTCTCCCAGATCAGCAGGAGCATGGGGGAGGAAGGCTTCCATGCGTACTTGGGAGACATGGAGGGGGAGTTCATACCCTTTGCACACATCCCTGTGTATGGGCCTATAAATATATAATATTGGAGCCTGCAAAACTTGCCACTCAGTTTGCTGGGCTTAATGAGATACTTTCTCTGGTTTCACTTTGTGTGAATTCACATCCCTACAGTTTTGCTTTGCCCTTTGAAAGCTTCCATGCAAAAGCAGAACTCAGCATAAGTCTGCTCAGAACATGTGAAATGAAACTGATCATGAACGTATATTTTCCACAGCTCTAAGAGACTGGTCTTTGTGTTGTTTAATTAAGTTTAAAAATTCCTATGTTTTCAAAAATTTAAATCAGGGGAAGATATTTGAATAATCAGGCAACCTTTTAATGAACCTAAATAGGTGATTAGGTCCGGATCCTAACTTTAGGTATCCAGTTTTGGAAATCTTGCCCCTATTAATTAAAATGGGAACATAAGCAAGGAAGCAGTCTGATGGATATGCCTTTCTGTACAACATTTAATCAAACACATAATACAGCATTTCCTATTTCTCTCATGGCCTTTTCATCTCTTTTCGCCACCAAGCTTTGGTCATTTGTAACTTAATTATATAAAAGCTGTGATATGGCAGACCTTTTCAGCCCTTTGCTGGAGATGTTGGGACCCTGACAGTTTCTGCTTAAGGGAAACCCACTTTGGGCAGGTTACCAGCAAGATGATGTCCTTCAGAGACCTAGAAGTGCCAGGAAGTGATATGAACTAACACAGCCTGGGTTTATGGTTTCTGCATGTTGTTAATGCAAACCTACAGCTTTGTAACTATCACCCATACATACATCATGCAACCATTATAATGCCTAATATAAGTTTCATTTGACAACTTACATGACATTATTGATATAAAAATACCATGACAGCAATGTCTTGGTGCAGTATAGTGAGTTTTGTGGCACCTTATAGACTAACAGATTTATTGGAGCATAAGCTTTCGTGGATGAAGACCCACTTCATGAGATGCATGTAGTAGAAATTCCAGAGGCAGGTATAAACATACAGGCATAAGAAAAGAGTACTAATCAAGAGTAAGGCTAGAGATAATGAGGTCAATTCAGTCAGGGAGGATGAGGCCCACTTCTAGCAGCTGATGTGGAAGTGTGAACACTAAGACAGGAGAAACTGCTTTTGTAGTTGGCTAGCCATTCGCAGTCCTTGTTTAATCCTAAACTGATGGTGTCAAATTTGCAGATGAACTGTAGCTCAGCAGTTTCTCTTTGAAGTCTTGAAGTTTTTTGTTTCAGGATGGCTACCTTTAAATCTGCTACTGTGGGTGTGTCTATACTACAGGTTTTTTTTTTTTTTTTTTTTTTTAAAGTGGTCTTTTTTTTAAAAAAAAAAAAAACTTCCCCTGTGTCTAGACTGCTGCAGTTTTTTCGACACAGAAAATCTCATTTTACGAGAAAGAACGCATTTTTTCAAAAGTGCTCTTTTGAAAAAAAGTGCTATGTAATGCAAACTGTACTTTTTCAAAAGCAAGCATCCAGACTGCCTGAGTGCTCTCTTTTGAAAAAGCAGCTTGCTTTTTCTAAAGTACTGGTTGTAGTCTAGATGCTCTTTTTTGAAAGAGGTTTTTTGAAAGTATCTTTCGAAAAAGCCTCTTTTGAAAGAGGCTTGCAGTCTAGACGTAGCCCGAGTGTCCAGGGAGACTGAAGTGTTCCCCTACAGGTTTTTGCATGTTACCATTCCTGATATCTGATTTGTGTCCGTTTATTCTTTTACATAGGGACTATCCAGTTTGACTGATGTATATAGCAGAGGAGCATTGCTGGCACATATTATTGCCTGAGGGCAGGGCCTTTAAAAGGAGGAACTTAGGCCAGTGCAGTTGAGATGGTGCACAGACACCAGTAGAGCTAGAGTTACTTACTGAGGAGCAGCTTGAGCATTCTGCCAGCCTGGGCCCTCTGAGAAAAGAAGAGTGTCCGTTTGTGTGTCTCATTGCTATCCCCAGGACTCATTCTTGATCCGTAGCCATGCAGGAGGATAGGAGCAGAGACTACTTGTGGAATTTCAAAGACTGCTTCCTCTCTTTTGTCTGGGGGAGAACCAGATCCCTTGTGGGCCTTGGAACTATCTTCCTTGTTGTGTAGATTGTTTTAGGTCCCAGGAAGTAGGTGGACTTGCTAAGCTGTACAGCGGGAGGGAGCCTCATTACTCCAATACGGCTGTTGTTCAGGGAATGATGGCTAAGACGTGTCTGCCTTCATCCCAAGGGGTGACTTGATACATACACTTTGAGATTAACATCTCTCTAACAGAGATCCAGGTTCTGCCTTTCCTCAGAAGTAGCTATTTGTGCCCTTGTTTAAGAAACAAAGTGTTGATATGCCTCTTTCTGGCTAAGGTTGTAGGGCCAAATTATCAGCAAGAGTGTGCTTAAAAACTGTTACCTGGAGTTTTTGGATTTCTCTCTCTTTATTAAAGGATTTTGTCCTAGGAACTATATAGAGACTACATTGGTCTCATTGTTTGACCTCCTCCTGGCACGAGAGAGGAGAGAGCTATCCATGCTAATTTTTTTTCAAACAGAAGACTTTGACAGGACTGGTTGAAGACTTTTGTCAAAACTGTTTTACAAGAGAAGTTGGTTTTTGGCAAAATTGATGTTTATGCAAAATGTGTGATTTCCATAGAAAACTTTTTCCTGTCAAACAGCCGAATTGATTCAGCTATCCATCTGCAGTGTCTCATGGGAGTTACAGTTCAGTCTATGTCTGTATTTTAGGAGGGTTTCCCAGCTGGATTAATGCTGTACCATGTCAAGTGTTTCTTATGACACAAATGCCTCCCCTCACCAAGTGAGGAGACTATTCCATCATAGGAGATGTAATCTAGCCAGTGAGCCTAGCCTATATACAAGATATCAGAACTACAGCTCCCATGAAGCACCATGGCAGAATTTCCAAATCAAAACATTTTGGGGTTTGGATGATATTTTGGTGGAGGATTTTTATGCCCAAAAGTCAAGATTTACCATGGAAAATGTCAATGAACATAATTTTTGATTTTTTAACAAAAATTTCCACCTGGATCAACCTCTCTTGCTTAAGATGACCAGATGACACAGTTCTATAAGGATAGTCCCTATATTTGAGGTTCTGTCTTATATAGGTACCTACAAACTCCCCTTTCCACCCCATGTCCAGTTTTTTCATACTTGCTATCTGGTTACCCTACTTTTGACACCTATTTTTGCGATCAGTTCTAGACTTTGATAGCATTCACCTGAAGGTGCTGTTGAGTTGAGTGACTGCAGATCCTAGCAGGGATAAGCAGGCTCTCACTGGGAGATTCCATTTTTACCTTCTAGAGTAGTCCTGGAAAGTGGTGCAACTATTCCTTTAGCTCAAGGTTTGGTGGGTTTTTTTGTTTGTTTCTTTTGTTTTTTGTTGTTTTTTGTTTGTTTGTTTGATTGGTTGGTTGGTTGGTTGGTTTTTTCCCCCCCAGGGATTTATTTGGACATTCTGCACAGTTAGTGCATTGGTGAGGCTGCTGATGGGCAGTGAGGCTTGTTTTGGCTGCAGTGCCACCAGTATGCAAACAGTGCAGTGTTTTTTGAGCTACCAGCATACTTGGGAGGTCCCTCACCGTTAAAGGGCTTTATTGAATCTTATTATTGTCGCTCTCCTTAGTCACCATTTAACAGGATTATCCCCATGGTGATCTTCTGAGCCATCTGGTTTTCCTTTGCCATTTTCCGGGTATTGCTTTTGAGGAACCTCTCCAAAATGAGACTGAATTATACAAATAGCCCCCTACTATCGCCCTTCTCTCTCTTTTTCCTTGTTCTAACAAAACCAAATCAGATACTCACCTAGTATTTTCCTACAAGAGAGAGGGAACAAGTGAGAATGTGCTAATCTGGCAAATCATTGTACCTTAGCAAAACATTTGCAGCACTTCCCTCCCTGCATTTTTGTTGACAGCCCTTTGCCATTCTCTCTGAATTTTCTTTGGGGCTGCTTCTGATCATGTGGAGAAAAGCAGCCCTTTCAAAAGGTGTCAGAGCAAACACAATTTACCTTCTAGCTGGCTAAGATGAGATATAATTTTATTTTTTACTAAGGAAAATGGCATTGGTAAAATATGTTTTCCATATTAAAAGAAAAAAATATTGCAAACAATTCATTTATTTTGCTTTATATGGAAATTAATAATTTGTTCAGCTTTTGTAAGCAGTTCCACACTTTGCTGTCTTGCCCCCTTGCATTGGGGCATGACCATTGCAGGCAAGCTCAGCTATGCAGTGCAACCCATGCCATGACTCATGAGCTCAGCATGCACAAGAATCAACTCCGAATGTGGCTATCCATGCCTTTTAAATAAGCAAGTAGGCAGGTACTTGGTTGCAGAGTTTTTAAGCTCAGGACCTGAGCTAACCTAGGGGTAGCATGTAGGAGGGAGAACGGGGGGAAGAGGGGGAGGCATTTATGTCAGGGTGTCCCTCCCCCTCCCCACTTGTGTACCCTGTCTCCACACAGAGAGAGGGAGATGGACGGAACTTGGCAGTGCAAATCTGTCTCACACACCCACTGTGTGTGTGTGTGTCTGTGTCTGTCATTCTCACAAACACACACTGTCCTTCACTCATCTCCTGACCCAACACATATGTGGGGGGTTGTCATTACATCTTTTACTACTTGCAAAGCGGGTTAATTTTGTTTTTTGTTTTTTTGACTGGATAATTTCATAATTTTCATTTCTCTCTTACGACTACATTTAATTCTTCAAGTAGTGAGTTCTAAAATGTCGAACCTGTCATGGCTGGAGTCACTATCCCTATGGTAATTGCTGCTCCTGGAAGTGGCTGGCATGTCCCTGTACTCCCTGAGAAAGGTAGAGCAAGGGGTCTCCACAGGCTGTTCTTGCCTGCAGACATCACTCCTGCAGCTTCTATTGATCAGTAACGGGGAACTGTGGCCAGTAGAACCTGTGGGCTTAGTGCCTGTAGATGAGGGGTAGTACATGGTGCCATGGAGCCATTGCTGTACATGCCAGCTGCTTTCCGGAGTGGTTCAGGGTCAGAGCAGGAGTAAGCCTGCCTTACCCCCACTGCTCCACCACCCGGAAGCCATCTCAGTTAAACGGCCAGAGCCTGCTTCCTGAACTCCTGTCCCAGCCCTGAACCTCCTCCTACACCCAACCTCCTGCTCAGATGTGAGTTCCCCTGCACCCAAACTCCTTCCCAGAGCTTGTACACTGAAACCCCTCCTGGAACCCAATCCCCTGCCTTAGGCTAAACCCAGAGCCCCTCTCACACTCCAGGCCTCTTGTCCTAAGACCAAAGCCTGACCCCAACCCCTTACCTCAGCCTGGGGAAAGAGAATGAAGATGGGGGAGGAAGGGGAATGGAGTAAGCAGGGTGAGGCCTCAGGGAAGGGGTGGAGCAGGGGCAGGACCTCAAAGAAGGGTGGGAAGGAAGTGGGGAAAGGGTATTTGGGTTTGAGGTAGATCTTACATTGCACTTAAATTGAAAAAGTGATCTTGTGAATAAAAAGGTTGGAGACCACTGAATTAGAGCATTCCTGACAGGTGTTTGTCTAACCTGTTCTGAAAAACTCCAATGATGGAGATTCCACCACCTCCCTAGACAATTTATTCTAGTGCTTAACTATCCTGACAGGAAGTTTTTCCTAATGTCAAACCTAAACTTTCATTGCTGCAACATAAGCCCATTGTGTCTGGTCCTCAGAGGCTAACAAGAACAATTTTCCCCCCTCCTTCTTGTATATGTACAGGCAGTCCCCGAGTTACGAACGGGGCCCTCCCTCTCCCTGGTCTCCAGCAGACCAGGGAGAGGAAGCAAAGCGGCGGAACACGCGGGCAGCGGACAGCCCAGACGCGTCTGGACTGTCCGCTGCCTGCGTGCTCCGCGGCTTTGCTCTGCTTTGCTCCCCGTCCGCCTGGTCTGCAGACCAGGGGGACGGGGAGCAAAGCGGCGGAACACGCGGGCAGCAGACAGTGGAATCTGAACGCCAGTTCCGACTTACATACAGATTCAACTTAAGAACAAACCTACAGTCCCTATCTTGTACGTAACCCGGGGACTGCCAGTACTTAAATTGTTCTCGTATCTCTCCCCAGTCTTCTCTAGACTAAACAACCCAGTTTTTTCAATTTTCCTGCATAGCCCATGTTTTCTTAGCTATTAATCATTTCTGTTGCTCTCATTAATCATTTTTGTTGGACTTTCTCCAATATGTCCACATATTTCCTAAAATGTTGCAACCAGAACTGGATACAATATTTCAGATGAGGCCTTATCAAAGCAAAGTAGAGTGTAAGAATTACTTCTCATGTCTTGCTTACATCACTCCTGCTAATACATCCTAGAATGATATTTGGGTTCATGTTTTCCACCTCCGGGCCCTGCAGATACTCCTATTTGATGCAGGTAGCCCGGTGTGGAGCACGCTTGCACACGCTTTCCTGCACCACTTCTAAGGGCTCTGATATGACCAGCAGCTCCTTTATTTGAGAGGTCTTCCGTGAGACCTATCCAGGCTGCCGGCCTTCTGCCAGGACCTCCTCCAGACCTGGAAGCTGCTTACAGTGACCAGGTCCTTGGAAGCCACCGTGGGGGCAGACCTCCTCACGAAGCCCTTGCTACACAATCCCCATCTACTTGTGCAGGCGGTGGAGTCCACCTCGGTGCACCAGAGGTTGGTCCTGGCAGAGGTCACCAGAATCGGAGACCTCCTGTACTACGACCAAGGAGACTGAGTGGATCCTCAGGCACTCACCCAGCACATGGGGCTCTCCACCCTACGTACTCCCCGGCACGTACTTCAGGAGGTGAAGGACGCTTTGTCGCCCACTGCTTGGGTGTACTTAAACAGGGTCCTGAGAGAGGGTTTACCCTGCCCACCCTCCTGATCTCTTAATTGGCCCCCAGCCCCGCGTACCTTCGTCACCCAAGCTGGCTTAACATGTTGCAGCCAGTCCCCTTCTGAACCGCGCCGAAGAGTCACCTGTACGTGCTTCACATGCTCCACTTCCCTACCCTAGTGTCCCGCCCAGACACCAAATGGTAGGACCTCCTACCCCCAATAGGGAGTGGGGAGCCCCAGTGGAATAGCTTCTATTAGACCTGGACTCCACGGCCCACCAGGGACATCGGCTGGAGAATCCTGCACTGTGCTGTGAGCACGGGCATGTACTTGGCGTGGTTCACCCCCCGTTCCCGACACTTGCCCCTTCTGTGGCATGAGGGAGACCATGCCACTGTGTTCTGTTCTATGCCACGCCTCCCTTTTTAAGGTGTACTTTCAGTGTGTCTTTGAAGGGCTTCCACTGCCCGCTGTCAGAGTTAGGTGTACATATACAGTGGCCAGCACAGAGGAGATGGTTTTTCGTGACCTGTGCTTCTGCACAGTGATGTTGGCTGCAGAGAGAATGCTTATGTTAGTGTGTCAGTTTTGTCAGGTGATCCTGAGAGTCTTCCTGAGACAGCTTTGTTGAAACCACTCCAGCTGCTTGAGATGTTGTCCGTAAGTTATCCAGATCTCACATCCATAGAGAAGGGTGGCAATGATGACTGCCTTGTAAACCATGATCTTGATGCCTGTTTACAGATCCCTATCACTGAAGACTCATTTGAATAGTCTTCCAAAGGATGTTCTGGCACAGCAGATCCTGTATTCAATTTCTCTGTCAATGATGGCTGTTTGGGAAAGGTGGCTGCCAAGTTATGGAACATTTTCCACATTTTCCAGGGTTCACCACTGATGGGGATTTGTGAAACATGAAGAGTAGTTTGTGCAGGCAAGGGCTGGTAGAGGATCTTGGTTTTCCCAATCTGTGAAAGCCACGTACAAAAAAGATTTGGGGTACTTTTGCAGGTTGGCCTCTGTGTATGCAAGAATGACAGTCATCTGTACACTGTAGGTTAGTGATATCAATTCTTGTGATCTCATATTTTGATTGGAGACATTGGAGATTGAAGAGTTGGCTATTCATATGGTACTCAATCCCAATGCCCTCAGGAAAGTGGTCATGGATGAAAATCAGGATCACAGCAAGTTAAAAGAAAGAAGAGTGTTGGAGTAATGACTCAGCCCTGCTCAACACCGGTGCAAATGATGAATAGTACCATTTCTGAGCCATTTCACAGAATGATGACAGTCATCCCATCATGGAGTAGTCTGATGATGGAAATAAATTTTGTGCACAGACAGACCTACACAGCATCTTTCATGGGCATCATGACTGATAGAGTCAAAGGCCTTGATTAGGCTGATGAATGCCATGAACAGTTCCTGGTGTTGCTCTCTGCACTACTCCTGAATTTGTTGTGCCTCAGGATGTCCTGAAACTACACTGTGTTTCGGGAACTTTCTCAGCAAGGGAGAGAAGGAGGCTTAGTAGGATCTGGGCAAGGATCTTTCCTGAGATGGAGAGAAGGGCAATACTGGTGTAGTTCCCACACAGAGATTTGTCTCCTCTCTTGAAAAACTGTAACAATGTTGGTGTTCTTAAGGGCAGGTGGAATTTCCTCGCAGGTCCAGATTTTGTCGAGGAGTTAGCAAAGTTTGTGTTCCACCAGCTTTAAAAACCTTCGTTGGGATGCCATCTGGCCCCGTGGCCTTATAATTTTTTGTCTAGCCTCTCTGATGGACTGCAACCTTGTGGTGGAAATGCTTACATGGGTGAATGACCGTGAGAGCTACATCATCTGGAGCTTTCATACTCCTGGTAGAGTCCCCCCTTGGTGAGGTTCCTGATTAACAGTTATCCAGACATCACAAGGCCCCAATGGTTGACCACATGCACAAACAGAAGCTTCTAGTGCACTGAAGCTGTGAAGGCGGATGAAGGAGGGAGGCCCCTGGTTTTCTTGGATCTTGGTTTTCCTCCTGTCGATTCTCATGCACTCACCACCTGTGCACCAGTTTTCATACATTAAAAGACTTCATGCACAGGCCCCAGTTAAAGGGCTCACACCTGAACAAAGCTCTGCCACAATGGACAAATGGCAATGAAGATAGGAGCAGTGATCTCTGGGCATCTTTAATCACAAATCTGCACATAGACATCCAGGTCTTGTGCTTCGATGAGACAAAAGTGCATTTCAGCAGCAGCTTCAACCGAGCAGGCCTTATTTAGAGATCGCCACTGTTCATCCTAAAAGGAGGACAAGGCTATGAAAGATTCCGTAAACATAAGCTGTCTCCCAGTGGGATCACTCAATTATGTGGTCAAAACAAACAAGAGATATAGGTCAATGAATTTTGGACCTGGAATGTTGCTTCTTTATGGGCTCTCAGCATTGTGACGGCCCAGAAAGAAAAACTGCCATATTTGCCATAGAACTGGCAAGTCTCAACAGTGACATTGCAGCACTTAGTGAGACCTGCCACGCCAGTGCAGGCCAATTAAAAGATGATGGCAGGGACTGCACCGTCTTTTACAAAGAAAAGCCATCTGAAGAAAGAAACATTCATGGGATTGGCTTTGCTGTCAAAAAATATGATCGTCGTCAGCTTTTGGAGAATCCCTTGGGGATCAATGAGCATCTCATGCCTCTTTGGTCCAAACTGAACAACAAGTATGCCACAGTCATCAGTGCATATGGCCAACACTTGATGATGCGGAAAAAGGAAACAAGGAGCAATTTTATGGTACACTCAATGCAGTCCTCACAGCCATATCTATGACAGACAGACTCATCCTCCTGAGAGATTTCAACGCTAGAGTCGGACAGGACTCCCATCTCTGGAAGACATAATAGACAACGAGAGGTTGGGAAAAGTAAACTGCAGTGGGGTTCTCCTCCTCAGCAAATATGTGGAACGTGGCCTGCTCATCACTAATAGGCACACATTTGTATGTGATATACCAAAATACAAATATAGGCAGAGTAAGAAATTCAAATAGTTTATGGTCTATGGCATCTTTCATTTGTCCCAGGATGACTCTGGTTAATACTTTGTTTGGGATAGACAGGAGAGTAATCCCCCTCCACTTTTCACATAGTGACAGATCACTGGATTTAGGGAGTTTCACTAGCAGCCCTTTTCTCCAGTCCTTTGGAATCTCTTCTGTTGTCCATATCAGATTTAGCAAACTGTGTAGCTGGTCCACTATAGCAGCTCCTCCTTCCTTTAGTACTTCAGGTGGAATATTATCAGGTCCTGCTGCCTTGCCATTCTTTACATAAGAACATAAGAACGGCCGTACTGGGTCAGACCAAAGGTCTTTCTAGCCCAGTATCCTGTCTACCGACAGTGGCCAGCACCAGGTGCCCCAGAGAGGGTGGACCGAAGACAATGATCAAGCGATTTGTCTCCTGCCATCTCTCTCCAGCCTCTGAAAAACAGAGGCCAAGGACACCATTTTATCCCCTGGCTAATAGCCTTTTATGGACCGAACCTCCATGAAATTATCTAGCTTCTCTTTAAATACTATTAGAGTCCTAGCCTTCACAGCCTCCTCTGGCAAGGAGTTCCACAGGTTGACTACACGCTGTGTGACGAAAAACTTTCTTTTATTCATTTTATACCTGCTACCCATTAATTTCATTTGGTGTCCTCTAGTTCTTCTATTTAGGGAACTAATAAATAACTTTTCTTTATCAGCCCTCTCCACCCCACTCATGATTTTATATACCTCTATCATATACCCCCTCAGTATCCTCTTTTCTAAACTGAAAAGTTCCAGTCGCTTTAACCTCTCCTCATATGGAACCCATTCCAAACCCCTAATCATTTTAGTTGCCCTTTTCTGAACACTTTCCAAGGCCAAAATATCTTTTTTGAGGTGAGGAGACCACATCTGTACACAGTATTCAAGATGTGGGCGTACCATAGTTTTATACAGGGGCAGTAAGATATTCTGGGTCTTCTTTTCTATCCCTTTCCTAATAATTCCTAGCAACCTATTTGCCTTTTTGACCGCCGCTGCACACTGCGTGGCAGTTTTCAGAGAACTGTCCATGATAACTCCAAGATCCCTTTCCTGATTTGTCGTAGCCAAATTAGCCCCCATCATACTGTACATATAGTTGGGGTTGTTTTTCCCAATGTGCATTACTTTACACTTATCCACATTAAATTTCATTTGCCATTTTGCTGCCCAATCACTGAGTTTGGTGAGATCTTCTTGGAGTCCCTCACAGTCTGCTTCTGTCTTGACTATCCTAAACAGTTTGGTATCATCTGCAAACTTTACTACCTCGCTGCTTACCCCTTTCTCCAGATCATTTATGAATAAGTTGAAAAGGATTGGTCCCAGGACTGACCCCTGGGGTACACCACTAGTTATCCCTCTCCAATCTGAAAATTTACCATTTATTCTTACCCTTTGTTTCCTGTCTTTTAACCAGTTCGCAATCCAAGAAAGGACCTTCCCTCTTATCCCATGAGCATGTAATTTACACAATTTCCTTATTGCCTTGCAGACTTCCTCTTGCCAAATGAATGCCAGATGAAACCTTATGGAACAAATGCCAAATGAAACCTTGTGGACCAAAACAAATCAGAAACCAATAGAGGTACAGATTAAGAAAAGAAAATGGTGATGGGCAGGCCACATCCTGCGTAAGGACTGAGAGGAATGTATCATGAGACAAGCATTAGAATGGAATCCAAAGGGAAAGAGGAAAAGGGGACGTCCCAAACAAACATGGCGACGAAGCTGCCTGGACGAAGTAAAAGCAGCTGGCATAACATGGGATCAACTCCAGACTATTGCTAAGGATTGCAAAAGATAGAGAATGACTGTGGAGGCCCTATGCTCCATTTGGAGCCCAAAGGACTAATAGACAGACAGACAGACCCACCCACCCACCCTCAGTCCAAACATTGGCACCTCCTTGATTTACACCAATGCCCATATTACATAAGTCCTGGGAGGACAGAACATCGGTTACTCAAATCAATCACTCCACCATACCGCAAACACCCAATGACCAAGGTTTTGTCTGCATTACCATGTTTTGTCACCAAAAACTCCCTTTTGTCAGCCAGATTCAGAGGGGTAGCCGAGTTAGTCTGTAACAGGAAAAACTTAAAAAACAACGAATAGTCTAGAAGAACCTTAAAGACTAACAAAACATGTAGATGGTATCGTGAGCTTTCGTGGGCGCAACCCACTTCTTCAGATGACTTGAGTGTTGGAAGTCCAGATCTATCAATAAATAAGGTAAGGGGGGGGTGTGAGGAAGAGGGGAAAAGAAGAGAAAAAAGGAAGGGGAAATTTAAAAAAAGAGAGAGACAGTGAGTAGATGGTTCAAATAGTTATAAGAGGCTGATAAGAACAATTAGCACCTCTGTTGTTTGGTTGGTTGGTTAAGTCACAAGGATGTAGAAGGTAGTGTGCGAACCAGCTGATGTCCCTGTTCAGACAAGTTTAATATTTAAGCAAACGGTAAATGAAGTTAAGTTCCAACCCTTCCCGGTGTATTTGGCTTGTGGAATTGGCCTGAAGCAACACAGTGACTTGGAGATCCATTAATGAGTGTCAAGGCAGATTAAAGTGTTCTCCAACAGGTTTTTGTGTGTTGCCTTTTTGGATAACTGATTTGTGTCCCTTAATTCTTTCCCGTAGAGACTGTCCAATTGGCCAATATACATAGCAGTGGGGCATTGTTGGCATTTGATGGCATCGATCACGTTAGTGGATGTGCAGTTAAATGAGCCTCTGATTTGGTGGCCCATTTGGTACTTTTGCTATTTGTCAGCCAAATAGTGAAAGCATTCACACTGCAATGTGACTTGTCAGAAAAAACTACCTAGTTTTGGCAACAAAAACGTCTCACACACACACATGCACACACACACATACCGTGAGAGACTTTTTTTTTCTTTTCTCCTCACTTTATTGTTGACAAAGAGCCAGTGTGGACTCTGCTGTTTATTTTGTCTGCAGAACTGGCTTCCACTCACAATGCCTACCCTGATGGCTCATCTCGTCTCACCTTTGATCTCTGCTGCCCTGCAGGCCTTCCCCTTTCAAAGCTCCAGGAGCTGAATGAACTGCTCTGTTTGGGGAACAAACAAAGAACAAATTATTGGATTGCTCCTGTTTTGCCCTGCTCTAACAACACAGGGGCAGGCAAACTGCTTCTGCTGGGGGTAGGGAACAGACACCATGTTGCTTTGACATTCTTCAGCATGGAGAACTCACAGAGATACTCATGGTGTGGCTCCTGGCTGTGGAAGAATGCTGTGGGAATCCCAAGAAGTGCAGGGATCAGCTCTGCCTTCCCACAGCACTGCCCTGTAGGATACACACCCCAGTGCTTTGCTCACACTGCTGATGCTCCCCTCAGTGTGGACATGAATTGAAGACAGAGAGAGCAAGTGTGAAAATCTGGCGATTTTTGTTTTGTCAGCTTTTGGGTGTTGACATAAGTTTGTCAGTGAAAATTGATAATGTAGACATACTCCAAAGCAGACAGTCGTTGCTAACTTTTTTTGGTGAAATATGGCATTTACTATTTCCACCATTTCCTGTTGGTCTTTCCCCCCATCACTGAATAATGGATCTCTAATAATGTTTCTTGGGCCTTGTCTACACCATGAGATAAGGTTGAACTTATTAAGGTCAATTTTTTAGCACCTGATTTTGTAAAGTTGAAGGTGTATGTCGCACACGAATGCGACACAGTTCGCAGTAGTGCATCCCCAGTGGGGTGGCTACCATTGACTTTGACAGTGATGCACTGTGTGTAGCTATCCCACAGTTCCTGCTGCCTCTCTGCATTTTGGGTTATAATCCCAGTGCATGCTGGGATCAAAATTTTGCAGAGGGTGATTCTGGGTACATGTCATCAGTGTCCCATAATGCGCTCATCTACTCCCCCCGCCCCCCACTTGAAAGTAACGGCAAACAGACTTTTTGCACCTTTTTTTTCTCCCTGGTTATCTAAGCAGACACCATAGCAGGGTAAACATAGAATCCATCATGGAACCGGTTCAGCAGCAAAATATTATGGCAATTAACCATGGTGCGCCTTATGCTGGAGTATATCCAGAGCATATCCAGAGCTTGCTGGAATGAGGACGAATCTCAGAGGCCAAGAACATATTCTTCTGCAAAGCCCTTGAGTTGAGCAACTGGCAAATGTTGCCAGCATTCGATCCTCTGGACATAGTGGAATACTGGTTCTGGTGTTGTGATTCGAGCACAGACTGGTGGGACTACACAGTGATGTAACTATGGGATGATCAGCAGTGGTTGCAAAATTTTCGCATGCATAAGGCCACATTTATGGAAGTTTGAGAATTTCTTTCCCCTGCCCTGAAGCTTGGGAATACCACAATGAGACCCACTCTGATAGTTGAGAAGCAAGTGGCAATAGCCCTGTGGAAGTTTCCAAAACCAAACAGCTACTGGTCAGCTGGGAATCAATATGAAGCAGGAAAATTTACTGTGCGGTTGTTGTGATCCAGGTAGCCAGGGCAATCAATACTCTTCTGCTATGAAAGGCAGTGACTCTGGCAAACTTGCTGAACATCGTGCAGAACTTTGCCATGATGGGGTTCCCTAACTGCGGTGGGGCAATATGGTAGACTTATAAAAAGCACACAGGATTTTTATAGGGGGAAAACGCAATATGCCACATTTATTGAGAATACAATGGCAAAACAGTTAGCATATGCTTACATTGACAGACTGACAGACAGACAGACACCACACACACATACATGGTCCCACCATTTGATGTTATAGTCACCAGTCCATGGACTGATCATGGGTGGTGGAGCACAGGTCTATTCTTCCAGACCGATCTTCCAATCTTTAGCTGGAAGTCTCCACTCTTAGGCTATGTCTAGACTATGCTGAAGTTTCGAAAGAGGATATGCAAATTCAGAGGGAATTTGCATATCTTCTTCTGATCTTACTGTCAAAAGCAGAGTTTTCTAAAGTGAAAGTAGTCGGGATGCAGTTTTTTCAGCAACATCCCCCTCCCCCCCTTTTTTTGAAAAGCCGCTCTTCCTCAAAAAATGACATTTACGCGGCTTTTCAAAAAAGGGGGGAGGTTGCCGGAAAATTTGCATATCCTCTTTCAAAACTTCAGCATAATCTAGACAAACCCTTAAGGCAAAACAGTTTTCCTTTTAGAATAGATTTTCCCCATCAGGATCAGTGGGGTTTTCATCATCATGCTGTTTTTTTGATGGATGTTTATTATCTCCAATTGTTTCTCTTGCTCCTTATCTTCTTTGTTCTGCCATGCTAAGCTGGTTTCAATCACAAATATTTTGATCCAATTAATAAATGCTTGCATTCTTTCAGAGCTGTCAGTTTGCCCACTGCTTACATCTCAATGGGGATATACAGCAATCTTCAGTGTCTTTAAGCCTGTTCTTGGTTTCTTCCTAGAACATTTGGTCTGGTGGCCTTCACACTTATCTCTCATACATTCCTCACTTTCTTGCACATAACAAGGTTGATTTCTTTGGTACAGAGAAGCAACCTTTGTTACAGAGAAGCAATATGCACATTTGAATAAGGACACCAAATTATAATTTTAAATCACCCAATGATCATACTCTTTTACTTATTTCATAATACTAATTTTAAAACTTAAAATAAAATAATAAGACTCTATCCCTGCCTTGGAATCAGCTTTATACACAATATTCTGGCTGGTGCACCTTTACCAATGGTAAGATAAAGGTACTTTCTGCTTTCAGAAAGGCTGGCTGGCAAAGTACACCAAGGCACATTATTTTGCATAAAGCTACATTTTAGCTACATGGCTATAGAGAGATGGAACACATATCCCTATCATGGCACCCAAACACCTTGCCAAAGTGTATATAAACCACAAAGGGTACGTCTCAATGGTGCTGCTGGCCCTGGTGGATCACAGGGGCTGTTTCACTGACACCAATGTGGGACAGTCGGGAAAGGCGCATGAGGTCTTGGCTTGAGTCTTGGCTTGACAAAGCCCTGGCTGGAATGATTTAGTTGTGGTTGGTCCTGCTTTGGGCAGGGAGTTGGACCTGATGACCTCCTGAGGTCTCTGCCAACCCTATGATTCTATGATGCATGCACCTTTAGGAACTCCTGTCTCTTCAGAAAGCTGCAAATTGGAACTTTCTTTCCCAGACTGGAAAATTAAGATTGAAGGCATTGAAATGCCAATAGTGATCCTTGGAGACCCTGCCTCCTCCCTGCTCCCATGGCTAATGAAGCCATAAACACGCAGCCTGGACCACAGTAAGGAGCAGTTCAACTTTAGGCTGTGCAAGTGCAGAACGGTGCTAAAATGTCCTTTGGGGTGTTTAACCTAGCCAGTAATAACGAGCAGCCAGGCACCAAGGAAATAAGAAGAGTGCAGCGAGAGGCACTATAAATCAGAGAGGTTTGAAAAACAGCTTTATGAAGGGCCAGACAGTGATATGAGAGTATGCATGCTGTTCTTAATGAGGTGCTTCTGCATTAAGTGTGCTTGTCTATAAACCCTGCAATTCCCCGCCCCTTCCACATAAGCAATACACTGTTGTTCAGAAATCATGCATTTTTATTTAGGAAACACAGCAGGGATAGAAAAAGAGTTCATGTGTCTCTACCTGGGTCCCTACCCTTGACCAGAAAGATTGCCTCTACAGGCAGTCCCCGAGTTACGCGGATCCGACGTATGTTACGAACGGGGCCCTCCCTCTCCCTGGTCTCCAGCAGACCAGGGAGAGGAAGCAAAGTGGCAGAACACGCAGGCAGCGGACAGCCCAGATGCGTCTGGGCTGTCCACTGCCCTCGTGTTCCGCCGCTTTGCTCCCCGTCCCCCTGGTCTGCAGACCAGGGGGACGGGGAGCAAAGCAGAGCAAAGCCGCGGAGCCTGGGGTTCTTAAGTTGAATCTGTATGTAAGTCAGAACTGGCGTCCAGATTCAGCCGCTGTTGAAACTGCTCTAGACTACAACCAGTACTTTCGAAAAATCAAGCCACTTTTTTGAAAGAGAGCACCCTGGCAGTCTGGACGCTCTATTTCGAAAAAGCACAGTTTGCATTACATAGCACCTTTTCTTGAAAGAGCACTTTTGAAAAAAGGCATTCTTCCTCGTAAAATGAGGTTTTCCGCGGTTGAAAAAACTGCTGCACACTTTCAATTTACTTTTGAAAGAATGCAGCTGCAGTCTAGACGCAAGTGAAGTTTTTTCGAAAAAAGGCTTTTTAAAAAAACAAAACCTGTAGTCTAGACACTCCTAGTCTTTTTTCAGACTTCAGCCACTTTCTTTCGAAAGTAAATCGAAAGAACACGGCAGTTTTTTCGATAGCAGTAAACCTCATTCTACGAGGAATAATGCCTTTTTTCGAAAGTACTCCTTCGAAAAAAGGCGCTATTGAATGCAAACTGTGCTTTTTCGAAAGAGAGCATCTAGACCAGAGGTTCCCAACCTTTTTTGGTCCCCGTACCCTCTTGGCTTTTAGTAAACCTTCCCATACCCCCTATTCAATATGAAAGGAAATAAATTCTAGACTCTAGAATCCACAGCTTTTTTCACTAACACCACGACTTTTGGAATATTTTAATTAGGATAATCCAGTTATTTACCAAATATTCCCCATACTTCCTTGACAAGCTTCTCATACCCCTGGGGGAACTCCTGAGCTAGACTCTCTTTTGAAAAAGCAGCTTTCTTTTTTGAAAGTACTGGTTGTAGTCTATACGCTCTTTTTCGAAAGAGGCCTTTTCGAAAGTATCTTTCAAAAAAGCCTCTTTCGAAAGAGGCTTGAAGTCTAGATGTAGCCTAGGTGTCTAATTACTATATAGAAATATTCTAAAATACCAAGAAATACCCAAGGGACCTGTGAAAGTGATATATGGGGAGAAAAAGTTTAAGAGGGATTGTAAAAATAATCTATATGCAGTTCTCTCCAGATTTGTCCTATTTGTTACTTGCAGACATTTTCTTACAAATATAATGTAAAGTAACTTACATTGACATAATCTCTTTGCCTACTGCCACTTGCAGCATGTCAGCAATAGGAGCCCACACACACCCTTGGTTTTTTTTTTTGTTTTTTTTTTTGTTTTTTGTTAGGACAGGAAGGGAGGAATAATTTTTCCACTTGTAACTACAAAGGGAAACTGATGTAGGCAGGATACTCAAGTTGGAATTTTGCCAGGCGTACCAGGATTAACATTGCTCTTACAAAAAACAGTAATGGCGTCATTTTAAGAATAATTAGTCTGGAAGACCCTGAACTTAATGTTTCTTTGCAAAAACAGAACCATCAGCTGTGTACTACCTCTTAGCATTATGCAGCAAAGCAACAGAAAGCCAGTAAAGGGATTTGAAGAGGATCAGGAGATGGTCAAAGCAATAATACAAGATTATTTTTGTGACAGCATTTTGAACACCCTGAGAGGGAGTCACATGTGTCTGGGAGGCCAGAGCACAGGAGGTGACAATACTCAAGGCAAGAAATAACCCAGGCCAGCATAAGAGTTCTGTTGACAGGATTTTGCCACAGCATTCATATGAAGGGTGAAGCAAAGGAAGGAGTCAAAAGTTTTCAGATAAGGGATGGGAAGAAGGATGGAATCATCATCAGGTGAAATTCTCTTTGCCTGCCCTGAGCTTTCTTCCCAACCAGAGTTCATCTACAGTATCTTCTTTAGATAACTAGGAAAACTTCAGCAAAACAACTGTCAGGCTGCTTTCCAGAGCAATTGTTGGCAATTGTTTGGAATTAGAAACTTGGGATGGAAAATTCTGAAACAGCAGCCACTGCCCACGTAATACATTAGCTCCCTTAGGGAAAGCGCTTGGCTTGGGACCAGGCTCTTCCAAGCAACAAATCTCACTGGACAAGCTAGAGCCATTACATTTTCATATAGGCTTTGTACCTGTCTGAGTTTTTTTGCTGGGGGAAAGATGGATTGCTAGCATCAGATTCCACACCAGTGGTTCCCAAACTTTTTCCTTATTGCTTCCCATGGTCTCAGACAGCATGGACTTTGTACAGTGTGACTTTATGCAGTACGGAGGATGCCATTTTGCTCTACAAAATGGTGTCCTCTGCACAGTGTGACTTTGTATGTGCTGTATGTGTGAGGTCATTCAGTGTGGAGGATGCCATTTTTTAAAATGGCATCCTTTGACCACTTGGGTTTTCCGCGACCCCATCTGTTCATGGAGCAATCCCATTTGGCATGGTGACCTACCGTTCCATTCTAGAAGTGAGGAGAATGCAAGTACCTAAACAGATAGACAGGAATTATTGTGTGTAAACAGGGATTGTGTGTCGAGTTGCATGCTTATTTTCTAAAACAGTGTTTCTTAATCTTTTTTTATAAAGTACCCCCTTTTAAAAAAAAATTATAAGTACTACCAGTACCTACAGTTTTCAGACACACACACAAATTTTCTACCATTGCAATACATTTGTTTAAGTAACTTAATTGTAGCCGGGTAGGCAATGAAATTTTTGGGTGAAAAAATGCAAAATAATAAAGCGCTGTAAAACTTAAAACAAAAATTCAGTTTTCTCCAAATTTCAGTTGAGTTGACGTACCCCCCAGACTTCTCTTGAGTACCCCTAAGGGTACTCGTACTACTGGTTGAGAAACACTGTCCTAAAACACCTTTTGTTCTAATTTTTATCTTCTCTGATTTCTTTATTTTATTTTTTTGTTGTGTCATATTTTTCCTTGGACTGCATAGCAGCCAACTTATATTTTATGAGAGATTCCCTTGGAATCAGCCCAATCCTTATAACCACACGCATTGCTCCACTGTACATGCTGGCCAGGTCCACCATCATATGCTCCATAAATGCTCCATCATCCCATCCAATCCTCTTTTGTTAGTGGTGTAGTCAAACTAGCAGGAAAGTGTGATGCAGGTTTCTTTTGAGTATGAGGACTGAGAGGTAGGATATAGAGTGTTCTATTTGGGTATGTCTACACAGCAATGTTATTTCAAAATAACAGCCCTTATTTTGAAATAATTTTCCTAGCGTCTACACAGCCAAACCTCTATTTCGAAATTAAACCGAAATAACGGAGGGCTTATTTCAAAATTGGTAAACCTCATTCCATGAGGAATAACGCCAATTTTGAAAATGCTATTTCGAAATAAGTGCTGTGTAGATGCTTATTTTGAAATAAGGGGCCTCCAAACCCTTCCCAGGGTGCCCTGCTGGGCATTCTGGGCACAACCAAGAAAACCCACCGGAGCCGTTAAAGGGGTAGACTCTGGCCACAGTGCCTGTGCCAGCTCCAAGCCTGCCAGCCCAGAGTCAGCAGTTGCTGCACCTGACCCAGTGGCCCCAGCATGAGCCAGGCAGCCAGTGCCAGCCAGCCCTCCACCGCTCCCCCCAGGACCAGTCTGCCAGCTCCCAGGAGCCTGCCAGCGGTCAGAAAAGGCAGGCACCTGCCTGGTCCTGTGTGGAGATCAGGGACCTAATTCAGGTTTGGGGAGGGATGCCTCCAACATCCATGATCTCTGTACTGAATGGGGGAAAGCAACTGTCTACAGGCGGATGGCTGACAGCCTGGCCACCAAAGGCCACATGTGAACCCAGGAGCAGGTTCGCATGAAAATAAAGGAGCTGTGGCAGGCGTATGCCAGGGCCACGGGGGGCAACTCCCAACCAGGCGCAGACCCATACCCCTCTTTCTATTTTGATGCCTTGGACCACATCCTGGGGGGCAGGATGGTCTGTGCTCCCCAAGTGGTCATCGACCCTGGGGCAGAGCTTACTGCCTCCTGCTGTTCCAGCCTCTGCTGCCTCCCCAGCTACTGTTCCTCCTCCCATGCCTTCTCCTATACCCACTTCTTTCTGCCAGCCTCCCCACACCCCCACGGACGCCGAGGCCCCCGCACCCGGGGTGCTGGGAGACAGTTGGGCCGGCAAGACTCCCAACCCTGAGCCCCTCCTCCCCCTGCCAGCTCCCTCCTCCCTGGTTTCCCGTTCCCCTCTCCCATCCTCCCTCCTCCCCTTGCCCACCTTCTTTCCCCAATCTCACCTCAATTTCAATCTCCCCCACCCCAGTTTTGTTTAATAAAGAGGCTTTGTTGTAATGAACACATGTCTTTTATTGCACAGCAGGAAGGGGGGTCAGGAAGGGGTAAGTGGAAGGACATGAGGGACAAATAAGGCACAAGACCCCAGTGGGGCACACCAGGGAGACTGTTACTGCCCGCAGAATGTGCTGCCAGGCTCGCAGCAACATGTCCAGGAGAAGCACCAGAGTGTCCAGGGATGGCTCCGGCTCCATACTGCAGAGTGCTGTGGTGTCCTGAACGAGGGCAACCAGAGCACGCAAAGAAAAAAAGGCAAGCAAGCTGGGAAACCTTAGAACTGGCTGTCCGGGGGGGTCCCTTTAAGCACAGGTCTCAGATAGCCTCAGGCAGCAGCCACACAAGGTAACTCCTGCCCTGCTGCCCTGCCAGAACCAGTTCCAGCCAGCCTTTAATGCAATTCAGCATCCTATCAGTGTTGATGCACTATTTCAAAATAGCAAAATGCATTTTGAAGTGCATTTTGTGTCTAGATGTGTTATTTCGAAATAAGGTATTTCGAAATAATGCTGTAGTGTAGACATATCTGTTGTGAAAAGTGTTCATCCTAGAACTGACAGTGAGGTTTTTTCTTTTATCATTTTCCTATGGAGTTCATTCAGGAGCATAGGGATTGTCTGGTTTCACCCTCACAGTTGCTACTGGGGCATTTAATGCATTGGATGTGGTATACCACCTATTGTGGTAGGCATTTGTTGAATCCATGGATCTTTTAAGGAGCATTTTGAGGGCTGTTGATTATTGTAGCAATGGAGATGTGTCTTGCATCTGTTGTTTTGGCAGGGTTTAGTGCTGTTTTGAGTTGGAGTGTCCTAGTCTGTGGGGATCTTGCTTTTGATGATGAACTTGGAAAGGTTCGGGGACAGGGAGATTGTCTGAAGGCCAAAGAGGAGGTTCCGAAAAGATGTTGTCTCCCTTGTTCTATGCTGTGGGTTAGACTGCAAAATCACAAGCAACACTCTGCAAAGATAAAGTGTGACGGCATGTCAGTATCTTCTGCTGCAGTTGTTTGATGGCCAGAGATTCCATTAGTGCTGCTTATCATGTGACATGGGTAAAATAACCCCAACAAAGCCACTTTATTCAAGCACTGAACAAGGGACTAAATTAGAGCAGGGAAACAGTATTGTCCCTAGGGCTGCCTCTCTCCCCTTCACTGCAGAGTTTGTGTACAGAACATTCCCCATTCACTCTTTCCTGGTGGGTTTCCTGCTGCACTTTCAAAGAAAGAGTACATACATCCTCACACCTCCAACTGCTGCACAGGTAAGGGAGCCACGTTGCTCTGTACCAGAAAAGAAAGGTGGATGCTTTTGAACAAAATAAATTACTTGGCTTTTATTGATCCTCCTGGAAACTTCACAGCAATTCTCAAAATTACAAATAACTGGCCAGATCCTCACCATGCAGTGCAAACAACTCAGGACATGAAGTCAAACTTTAGCTGGATAAAATAGTCATCACAGAAAGTTAGGATGGAAGAACATAATTACCCATAACAAAATCTGGCCAGGGCATTGATTAAATTCTAATGTGAACCAGAGTAGCTTAGTGGATACAGCGATGAATGGACACTCAGAGCTCAGTTTTATTCTTTGCTCTGCTTTCTAGAGAAAGGGATTGTGAGGGGGTCACTCACCACCGTAGCGGGGGTCCATCGTCTGTCCCGGAATCAGTCCATTCCGCCTGCCCAGGCCTCCGCTCACGGGGGCGTTTCCCCTCTGGAACCCTTCTGGTCACGTATGTCTCTTCGCCACACTGCCCTCCGGCAGTGCCCAAGTCACTCGCTCTGAGCCCCCCTTCCGGGGGTTTTGGTGTCTCTTCAGCAGGCCTTGCTGCAGGCCTAGCAGGCTGGCCGGTCAGCTGTCCGAGCGCCTTGGCCCAGTCTGACTCTCTAGCCCTGCCCTAGCTCCAGAGAGCATCTTGCTCCCTCAGCAGCCAGGCTCACACTGCCCTGGCTGAAACAGCCCTCCTCTTTTATAGCTCCCAGCTGGGCCTTAATTGGTCAATGCCGCCCAGCTGGGCTGAACTCCCCGGCCCTGCTCCAGGCTGGGGTTTGGCTCTTAAAGGGGCCAGTACAGGGCAGCTGCCCTGTTACAGGGTAAACAGTGAGGTGGCAAAATTTGCAGATGATACCAAACAGCTCAAGATAGTTAAGCAGACTGTGAAGAGCTTCAAAAAAATCTCACCAAAGTGATTGGGCAACAAAATGACAAATAAAATTTAATGTTGATAAATGAAAAGTAATGCACATTGGAAAAAATAATCCCAACTATATATACAATATGATGGGGACTAATTTGGCTACAACTACTCAAGAGAGAGATCTTGGAGTCATTGTGGATAGTTCTCTGAAAATATCAACTCAGCATGCAGCGGCAATCAAGAAAGCAAATAGAATGTTAGGTCATTAAAAAAAGAATAGAGAATAAGACAGAAAATATTTTATTGCTTCTATATAAAACCATGGTATGCCCACATCTTGAATACTGCGTACAGATGTGGTCACCTCATCTAAAAAAAGATACATTGGCATTGGAAAAGGTTCAGAAAAGGGAAACAACAATGATTAAGGGTTTTGAATGGGTCCCATATAAAGAGAGATTAAAAAGATTTGTACTTTTTAGTACTTTGTAGAAGAGACTAAGGGGGGATATGATAGAGGTCTATAAAATCATGACTAGTAGGGAAAAAAGTGAATAAGGAAAAGTTATTTACTTATTCCCACAATATAAGAACTAGGGATCACTAGATGAAATTAATAGGCAGCAGGTTTAAAACAAACAAAAGGAAGTTTTTCTTCACTCAGCACACCGTCAACCTGTGGAACTCCTTACCAGAGGATGCGGTGAAGACTAGAACTTATAACAAGGTTCAGAGAAGAGCTAGATAGATTCATGGAGGTTAGGTCCATCAATTGCTATTAGCCAGGATGAGTAGGAATTGTGTCCTTAGCCTCTGTTTCTCTGGAGGTGGGTGACAGGGGAGGGATCTCATGAGAATTATCTGTTGTGATCCCTCCCTCTGGGACATCTGGTATTGGCCACTGTCAGCAGACTGGATACTGGGCTAGATGGATCTTTAGTTTGGCCCAGTATGGCTGTTCTTATGGTGAGCTTGTATAACTCATGTCACCTCTCCACCTCAGTTTCCCAGTCTGTAAAAAGGGACTAGTGATTTCTTGTGAAGTCTTTTTAGAATTATGGATGAATACTATACAAGAGCTAGGTATTAATATCCTCATTAGCGTACAGGTTGAACCTCTGTAGTCTGGCACCCATGGGACACGACTGATGCCGAACCAGAGAATTTGTTGGATCACTGGATGTCACTATTGTCTAGCATCATTAGCACCACTTCCACTGCTCACTGGACTCTTAGGGGTGAATTCGAGCTAAATAACAGCACAGAACACTGAGAGCCATCACTGGTGGCTGTAAACAAACTTTATAGGACTGTGGGAAACTTGGTCACACTCATGGTAAGTGGACATTTGGCTTACTAAAATCATGCCAGCCCACAGACGGTGCCGGACCTGAGATTGACAGACTAGAAAGATTCAACCTGTATTGCCAGCCTCAATTACTGTGGCATTCTGCTTCTGAAGACTGCACTTTGCTTAACATCTGATGAAATTATAGACCAAAGTGCTGTGGATACAGAATGGTAAATCCACGTGACAGTGGTAATTTCTTTAACAGACTATTGTTGAAGGGACTGCTGAAACACTTTAATGTAATCAAGGATTATGGTTAGTTTTTCTGGAAATGGCCCTGGCATTTGAAAATGCATGCATGTTCACTTAAATCAGCATTCAATAAATGGCCATGTTGTGCTAAGGGTGAACTTATTAAAAACATCTTAAAAAGCAGGGATCGTTCTGTGCAGCTGCATCCAAGTTATTGGGATTCACAAAACTTGTATAACTCAGAATTTACCCTTCCTGTCCCTGAAGTTTATAAGGCAGTAAAAGAAAAGGTCGATAAAAAAAATTCAGCAAAAATAGCTTCAATTACTGTGTCCAAAACAAAGAAACGAATAAAGTAGGAAAGCATCAAAGCAAAGAAACAAGCAAATGAATCCCTGTCAGAGATGGGAGGGACATTCTGGGCGTGTGTGTCTCTTTGTGTTTGACATAAATGATTGTTTGCTGCTATGAATCACGACAGTGCAACAAAGGCAGGAGCTCAAACTTCTATAAGTGTACGTGCACGAACTGGGCCTGGAACACTGTGTGTGCATAAATCTGTGCTTTAAATGCATGACCTCTTTTTACAAACTGCGTACCCACAATTTTTATGGATCACACTGAGGACCCTGAGCAGTGAAAGAGTTCTGCATGTTAACACTTGCAGAAAGTTGTTTTGGAAACTGTTTCCTCTGCCAAATGGAAGAAAGGCATTTTACCTAAAGGAAATGACTCCTGCCAGAGAACAAGCTATCAGATCCCTTCCAGATGAATTTTGTACTTTAAAGCAACAATATATTCACAGAGACCAGATGGCATTTACCTGTGAGGAAATGAAAATGTCATGCATAGATCCTTACACCACACCATACAGTTCAAAGGTGACAATTTTTGTAACAGTAATGGACTCATTAAGCTTTTAAGAATTATAGCACTATTAGTACAAGGTATATACAGTGGCCAGGGAGGTGCTCTCAGTGGGAGCAGGGTTCAAAGCTTTCAGGGGCATGTCAGCACCTCTAAAAACAGAAAGAAGGAAATAACTAGGCTAAAGCGATAGTCAGATGATCCAGACTTGCAGGCAGGTGAGTTGGGACAGGAGACATTTACAGTGGGAAAGAGGAGGAATCCATCTCTGGGATGAAAGGCTCACTCTATGCTAAGAAGCAGGAAGTGGGTAATATCAGAGGTGGGAACTGCTCCTTCAACTCTCCTGCCGAAGAAACGCCACTTCTCCTCACAAGGAATGAGATGGAACAATTCACAAAATCCAAAGAACTGAAATGTGGAAAAATAAGAAATGCACAAGAGAAAATACATATTGCTGTGTGATCTGACTTCCCCTGCAAAACAATGCTTTCCAAGAATAACATTCCTTCCTCATTGTCTTCTCCTGTCTCTTCTGCTTCCCCTCTTCCCCATCCCCATTGACTTCCGTTATTTTTTCATTGCTTTATCTATTTCAGTGAGATAATAACTCCCCAGAGCAGAGAAAGCCTGCAAAGTGCCAGGCACACCAATCTGCAAGGCTGCAAAGTGCCATATCCAGTTCAAGTCCTTTGTAATTAGCTGGTCCTAAGCAATTTACAGGTGCCCATTCCCAAAGTTTGGGATGTAAGCGAGTAGTCAACTACTCCCATTCCCCCCTTTGCTGCCGCTGTATGAAAGGTAGCGGGGGGGGAAGGGGAGGAATCAGGAGTCAGTGCTTGGGGGAGCCGGCTTAAAAGCCAGTTCCTCCAGCACCATCTCTGTGGTGCCTCCTGCTCCCTCTCATGCTGCCACCTCAATGAGAGGCAGCAATGCGGAGGAGGGCAGGGGAAGCTTCCACAAAGCAGACTCTGGCCTTCCACAGGCAGGGGCTGTTGCCGGAGCAGCCTGTGTTTACAGCCAGCCGAGACAACTGCGAACAGGGAATTCTTTGCAGCAGCAGCCCCATTACGGAAGGTCCCAGTGGGGAGTTGGGACCCCTCATGGACAGGGCTGCTGGACCTTGCGTGAGCCAGGACTGAGCAAGCCCATGTCGTGCTGGGTCCGAGACCTACCCCCACTGCGGCTCTTCAGTTTAATTGTAAGTAGGAGCCAGGCTGCCTGACCACCGGGCCGTTACTACATTTAAACTGCAAAGCCGTAGCAGGGGATAGCTCCTGGACCCAGCGCAAGCCGGTACTGAGGCTTCCTCCCTTATCAACTAATTGTGTAGTCGATAGAAAGTCAATCAACCACATGATTAGCTAGTTACTCGCTTTCTAACATCCCTACCCCAAACACCTCAGATTTCCTGTCCCAGGAAACAGTTCCCCCATTGATCTGTGTACTTTTGGGGGCCCATAGTCTACCTCATAAATGCAAAGAGCTCTTGGTGTGTAGTGCTTTGACACAGGGAAAGGAAAAGAGCTAATTCTGCTGCCCTCCACCCTCAACATGTCCAGGTTTTCCATGCACTGAACATTTAGTTGGCTTTTGAATTATATTAACCCACTTTACATCTTTTGCTTTGTTTTGCTTTTGCAGCACAGATGTTTATCAGCAACATTCTGTGAACAGACTAATGTGACTTTTATGGGGGAGGGGTTAAATGTATGACCTGCCCTTTTTGACAGTGTTCTTTTAAGTACACATTAGGGAAACATAATTTAAAAACATTAAACACATTAATTCAGGAGACTGTTGTCAAATGTCTGAATGTAGTGGAGTCTTAAACTACAGTATTTGACCTTTGACACTAGCTAGGGTGGAGACCCAAACTGGCATAGAGTCAAGATAGCTGGCCACTGTGTCCCAGAGTCCCTCTAGCCTTGGGGCAGATAATATATCGCACTGATGAACATGACAGAAGAATTATATGTTCCCACTGATGTCAGTGGAATGGGGTCTAGGCTTCTGGGAGCAGGAAAAGCATTCCCATTTGGCAGGAAGTTGAATGATAATGACTGTGCATTAAAAAGACTGAAGTCTTTCAACCACAATGTGACCCCCTTAAATAGGGAGATGGCTTTCTGCACCGGCAGCCTCAGTGAAGACAAGGCACGTGAGGTGCTATTCAGCCCCAGCTCCTGGGGTCAGGGAGCTAAGCAAGAAATCCAGCTTCTGTTTTTAAAAAAGTGAGTTTTTACCACTTGTGACTGTAGAAAAAAGACAGAAATTGTAACCAAAAGTTTCAGAGACTTCACATGAATTATCAGGACATATTGATTACTTAATCCATGTTATTCACTGGCTATCTCCAGTTGCCCTGCCTCCATTGCATTCTGTAGGGCTCCCAGGGGAACTGAAGTAGACTTTGCAAGATGCAATGCATGATAATAGAACTTCCTCAGTACTTTCAGAATATCTTTCCTATTTGGTTTTACATCAGATTTGGTGTGACATACATGCTGATGACCTCTGCATACCACTGAAGAACTCCAAAGGATGTTCTCCCTTCCCCCCCTCTGCCCTAGCTGTAAATATCTTGCAGACACACTTTTAATATTTTTATATTACTGCCAGCTGGCAACTCTGCCGGCATGCCAAACAATTCCAGACTGCATAGCAATGCAACTTTTTTTGTCTGTAATACAGGATAGCTTTCTCCCCATATACTGAGCTACTGTTATTTTTAAGTTTTATTTTACTTTCCATCGAAACTGTGACCAGGGGATCGAATCTACAATAAGAAGTAAGTCTGACATTCTCACACACTTGTGCCCATCAGAATTATTCAATTCAACAAACATATTCAATTCAACAAACAAATACAGCTTATGAAGGAGTCCTATAAAACATTATAGATAGGAAGATTCTTTCCACAGAATTTCTAAACCAACCCATAACATTTTCTATTGAATTTCTTTGGCTGAGTTAAAAATTCAGTAGAAAACAAATCATTCTTTATTAAATGTTATATTGTGTTAGGTAATTCCTGTAGGGTTCCCTTTGATTTTTATAAATCACTATTACTTTCATTCCTATTAAATGTCACACGATTTTTCTATAAAGGAATATGAGAATCCTAGTGATGAAGTTAACAGAGCTGTTAAGTCCCTGAAGAACTAATTTAATTTCAATCATTGGTTCACAGTTCAATGGAGAAAAATCAAGAGTTGTCAGCGTGGGGATATACACAAATAAAATTAGAGGGGGAAAAATGTTTTGCACACAAATGATTAGGAGTGACTGAGAGAAATGTGGTACTGTCCACACTGACAGGAAAAGGAGGGAGAAGGACAGGTCTGGGAGGAAGGAGAGAGAATTCAGGTTTGACTGTTAATTTTACGATAAAGCTGAGGTATCAATAGATATGAGAAAGACAAGTCAAAATGTTGGAGTGGATAGAGGAAGCCAGGTTAGGAGTGATGAGCTAGAACTGTGAGTAACGGGATAAAAATGGAAGTTCATCATGTGAGTGGATAAAAGCAGCTAAAGATAGGATGTTGAGAAGCCATCCAAGAATAGTGCTTTATGGAAAAGGGTAAGAGAACTGACAGAACAAGAAGTTGCAGGATCTATCAGAAAAGTAGGAGAAAAAAATAGAAGATAGATTAATGAAACCAAAGAAGGACAAAATGTCAAGAAGAAATGCAGGATCAACATTGTCGGTCTAGAAAACTAAGTAGATAAGGGCAGAACAGAGGCTCCGCAGTTTTCCCACAAAGGGCACATCTGCACTGCAGTCTAAGGGTCTGTGGGACTCAATCTCATAGACTCAGTGTTTGTAAACCTGGTCTCAAGCATCCATACTGAATATTGACCCAAAGTTTAAAATTTCTGGATATAAATCACCCAGCCACACTAGTAATCTATGCTGCACTATGCAGACCCAAGTCAAATCAATCTATCCCAAACACCCTTGTTCCATCTCCCCTCACCTCCCACAGGGCTGCTCTAGCCTTTTATTTGTGGTGCACAGAGGAAGAACTTGACTGTCTATCCTACAGCACATTACGGGAAGTTGTTGCAGTCCATCAACTCATCCCTCTTTGGGCTTTCACTCCTGTTTCATCAAATGGGCAAGGCATATATGAAATGCTGATGGACATTTCAGCAATGTTTTTTAACCTGTCAGAGGAGGAAGAAAATAATACAGACAGGTGGGATCACATTGTTATGCATGCCTTGGATGGCGAGCAGCGGGTCCAGAACTTTCATACATAAAAAAGTTACAGTTTCTGGAGCTTTGTGAACAACTTACCATGACCCTCTAGTCTCATGACACATGCATGAGGATGGTTATGCTAGTCCAGAATGAATTGCTATCACCATCTGGAAGCTGGTTGTCCTAGACTGCTAATGTTCTGTTCCTAACCAGTTTAATATTGGAAAATCAACAGTAAGTAAGAGCATGGTGGAGTTTTCTGAGGTAATCAGGCATGTGATTTACCAAAAAGTGTTGGACATAGACAATATCCCTGAAGTATCAGAGGGGTTACCGTGTTAGTCTGAATCTGCAAGAGTGACAAGGAGTCCTGTGGCACTTTATAGACTAACAGATTTATTGGAGCATAAGCTTTCATGGGCAAAGACTCATTTAGTCAGATGTGAAGTATCCCTGAAGTCATTTCTCGTTTTGAGAGAATGGGGTTCCAAGCCTTTCTGGGGGCATTGATGGGTTTCATATACCCACTTGTCCTCAAGGAGAACAGGAGTATACAACTCAAAAAGGCTTTTATAGCCAATTTATGGACACCAATGTGGGCTGCACTGGAAAAGTTTGTGATGCCAAGGTTTTCTGCCTATAAGGAGTCTATCTTCAGAGACAGCCCAGGAGACTATTCCCACCAAATTTCATTGTCATAAATGGAATAATTGCCCAACTGTTATTCTATGGGACCCTGCATACAACCTTTTGCTTTGGATTTTCAAACTATAGTTTGATCTAGGGGTACGTCTACACTACATGCCTCTGTCGGCAGAGGCATGTAGATTTGTTTGTTCAGCAAAGGTAAATGAAGCCGCGATTTAAATGATCGCGGCTTCATTTACATTTACATGGCTGCCGCGCTGAGCCGACAAACAGCTGATCAGCTGTTTGTCGGCTCGCCGCTAGTCTGGACGTTCCCCCTGTCGACATCAAAGCCCTTTGTCGGCAGCCCCGGTAAACCTCATTCCACGAGGAATAACGGGGCTGCCGACAAAGGGCTTTGATGTCGACAGGGGGAACGTCCAGACTAGCGGCGAGCCGACAAACAGCTGATCAGCTGTTTGTCGGCTCAGCGCGGCAGCCATGTAAATGTAAATGAAGCCGCGATCATTTAAATCGCGGCTTCATTTGCCTTTGCTGATCTGTCTAATCTACATGACTCTGCCGACAGAGGCATGTAGTCTAGACACAGCCTAAGAGGCCCAGGCAAAAGGAGGTTTAATAATAGTCTCAGTAGGTGCAGAAAGTGGCTGAAAGTGCATTTCATAGAATCATAGAATACTAGGACTGGAAGGGACCTCGAGAGGTCATCAAGTCCAGTCCCGTGCCCCCATGGCAGGACCAAATACTGTCTAGACCATCCCTGATAGACATTTATCTAACCTACTCTTAAATATCTCCAGAGATGGGAATTCCACAACCTCCCTGGGCAATTTATTCCAGTGTTTAAACACCCTGACAGTTAGGAACTTTTTCCTAATGTCCAACCTAAACCTCCCTTGCTGCAGTTTAAGCCTATTGCTTCTTGTTCTAGCCTCAGAGGCCAAGATGAACAAGTTTTCTCCCTCCTCTTTATGACACCCTTTTAGATACCTGAAAACAGATATCATGTCCCCCCTCAGTCTTCTCTTTTCTAAACTAAACAAACCCAATTCTTTCAGCCTTCCCTCATAGGCCATGTTCTCTAGACCTTTAATCATTCTTGTTGCTCTTCTCTGTACCCTCTCCAATTTCTCCACATCTTTCTTGAAATCCTGGTAGTGCTATTTTCAGAAGGTCTGTTCTGCTGCTCTCCTTTCTTTCATCAGGATCCTGAACTCAACCATCTCATGGTTGTCACTTACTTCTACTTCCCCTATTAATTCTTCCCTGTTTGTGAGCAGGACATAAGAGGAGCATGATGTTGCATAAAAGCCTCCACCTGAGGGATGGAAATACATGGATTTTCTGGAAATATGCTAAACTGTAAGATCCTGCCAATACATAACTTAGACTGAGAAAAACCTCCTTCTGACTGTATTGCTGGGGGCGGGAGGCAGTGTCTGCTATGTCACTTCATTACTGTTGATTTGTAAATAATTCTCTGAAGCTGTGTAATTGTTTCAACTGCATTGCTTTTTAAACTCTGCAACTCCTTGTGATCTTAAACCTTGTAACTCTGTCATCTTTGTAAAACCTTGCAACTTTGTAACTCTCAGCAACTTTGCTTTATAAGTTTAGAAACTTACTGTATATTGGTGATTGAGCCTTACAGTTTTGTAATCTTTGTAATTCTCAAACACTTTGCTTGTAACTTCCTCTAAGCTGCATTCTCCTCTGAGATATGAATGTGTGTGTACCTGTAGACTTATTGTGTGTTTGAGATTAGAAACTGCAAGGCTGAGCACCTGGAGCTAGATGATGAGTCATCAGCCCACTTAAGGAAACTGCTGCTCTGCTGGATCAAGGGAAGTCTGGGCATGCTCCCTGGTGATGAGTGTGGATGAGTCACAGGAGTTGCACAAAGGCAATGAAAGGAGAGTATGTGGCAAAAACCCTCTTTCTGAGAAGAAGCAGCCAGTTTCTTTTCTGGCCAGTTCTCCAGCCATGATCAGCAGACAGACCCTCCAAAATCTACATGCCTTGACTCCTTCTGCAACCCATATGCCTGTGTAAGTGTGTGAGTGCCTGAGGGCAGGAATGAATGCTAGTGAATGAATGAAGGTGTGTGTCTGTTTGTGTGTGAGAGAGATAGCTGGTTCCCTCTTTAGTTTATACCTTTAGTGGCAGCTCTATCTTTAGTTTAACAATAAATCCATACTAGTGTAACCCTGGGTGGTCTCCAGTGTGAATTTTTGGGGTAACACATGACCTCTAATTGGTTCCTCCAGCATTTGCACCAGGAAGTTGTCCCCAGCACTCTCCAAAAAGTTCCCGGATTGTCTGTGCATGGCTATATTTCTCTCCTAGAAGATGTCAGAGGTGATTGGTTCTCCCATGAGAACCAGGGCCTATGATCTTGATACTTCTGTTAACTGTCCAAAGAAAACCTCATCTACCTGGTCCTCCTGCTCTGGTGTTCTATAGCAAATGTCCACTATGACATCACTCTTGTTATTCTCACCTCAAATCTTAACCCAAAGACTCTCAAGAGGCTTTTCTCCAGTTTGATACAAGAGCTCTGAGCAATCATACTGCTCTTTTATATACAGTGCAACTCCTCCACGTTTTCTCCCCCACCTGTTCTTCCTGAACAGTTTATACCCATCCTTGAGAGTGCTTCAGTCATGTGAGTTACCCCAACAAATCTGTTAATTTCAATCACATCATAAAACTCATCATTAATATATTCTTACAGGAATGCTATTGTTCCCAGAAGGTTCATGAAGACAACCAAGTTAAGCAGAGTACAAAGAGTGCACACATAATACTAAGCTGAAATATATAAAATGCTATATATTTTAAAATTGCAACCCAGTCTAGCCCAGGCTGGGGAGCAGTTGCTATGGTATACTACCTAAGCCCTGTCAGTCCTTTTAAACATTCCATGTTTTGAAGGACATCACAATCCTGGAGGTTCTTGAATGACATTCTATTCCAAGCTACCAGTGGTAAGTCAGCAGTACATGCTTGAGAGTTTTTCAAGTTTATGATAGCCTATAGAGGAGGGCCCAGAAAATATGCGCTTCCCCAAAACATGACTACCTATCTGGAGTTTCTAATATGAGAAAATTAGCTGCTTGATTGTAGGAATGTGTATCTTTTACTTCTCTTTTACCTTGTCTAATGAGATCCGTCCAAAGTGATCAGCATGCAACCTTCTTATGCAGATTTGTCAAGAATATTTTGTAAATCAGCAAATTTCTGACCGATGTGAACTATGTACACATTTTTACATATTCTATTGGTATTAGTGGACAGACTAAAAATCAGGGACATAGTTCTAAGCTAAGAGGTAACATGTATGAAGTAATGGTCAACGTATTCGTTTAAAGCTAGATGGTGAATGACTGGAATGGTCTTCCAGCTTTGATATGGTGGAGTCAAGAGGTTTTCATGCATTTAAGCAAAACCTGAATGCCTCTGCAATATAATAAACTAAGGGGGTATTAGCTGGGTTTGTGTTCAGAAGTAGCTGATTGTTTCTTGGAATTTGTTACTCAGCATACCTTCTTCCCCTACCCCCACAGAGATTGTGGAGACCAAAAGTGACTTTATGCCACTTTGAGAGTCCCCAATCCCAAGGATTATTAAAGTCTGAGTTGTCTCCTTTCTCCCCTCTTTTTTCCCCATACCCCTACTCCTGGGAAACTTAGAGCAATCTGAAGGCTACTCTAACTTGAAATAGTAACAGTTCCCAATGGGCTGTTCTGCTAGTTGTGGACAGCTGGAAAACAGCATTGCTGCAGATACATCCCCTGCCAGGATTTGACACCAGGATTCAAAATCTGACCTACTATGTACTCTATATGTGAGCGTCCATAAATTTGAATGAAATAAGGCAAAGTGGTCTTTAATCTTGCAAAAGTTAATCTGTTCCCATTTAGATTGCATTCTTCTGAAGAAAAAAAAAACTCTGCATCTCCTCTACATTGCTATAAATAATGAGAGAGAAGAAAGGAAACATAAATCAAAGATATTTAAATAACCTGGATATGGGCCTCGCCAGAAGACTCTAAAATGCATCTGTGGTCACAAGAACAATTTACATCCCATGTTTGTTGGACTGCATAACACATCACTAGACATCAGGAAAGTAAGATTTCTTAATGGAAATACTCTAGACTCGTAATTTGCTTATGGTAGCAGTTTCTTTTAAAAGACTTCTTACTACCCTAAGAATCAAAGACATCTGTTTCATGTTTATATATAAAGCATAGCCATTAATAGAGAAAGTTGCTATAACTCTGCTATTTACTGGGCTATCTTGATGTAGTGCTTCCTTTTATTATGTTTAAACACTGTTGATCTTGATGAGATAATATTCGGTAACAGACTTTTCTATACAAGATATCACTTTAAGGTTGCAGTATAATGGACAATATTAAATAGTTCCTAAAATGGGTTTAATTTGACGTTTGGATTCACTTCCAAGGCTAGAACATGTCCTCATTAACACCTATGAAATCAGTATCAATGGGATATTATAAGGTGCAAATCAACACAGAGTTTGGCCTTTTGGCATTTCTTATGTTTCTGAAACCATTAGACAAACCAGTTTGGCTCAGAATGTGGGTTTACCCTCATTTTACCCACTTTGTGCTTCCAATTATAGTCATAGAATGGCACTCCTCAGATAAGGCCACACTTTGGATTCCAAAACAGAAGGCTTGGGCCCATGTCAATTTTCTCCCAGGATCTGAAAGACCTATTTAGCACATACTGAAGTAAATCAGTTGAAAGATTCCCATTGACTTCATTGTACATTAAATCAATCCCTGAGTGCATAATTGAGAAATAAGTGCTGGTGATGTTTGTGAAGCAAAACTAGATAATTTCACACCAGTTAGCTTTTCAAACCCTTTAGCCTATAAATCACATAGCAACCAAGATGCATAGAAATAAGCTCCTAACCCCTTTGACATTGTTATATTATTGTATTAGGTATCGATTGAATAATTACAGCAAAGTGAATCATGCCTCTCTCTGATTTAAACCCAACATGTCACTAATTTTGTACAAAACAGTCTCTAAAGGGCTAGTCTGGTTGGAGACCAGATCTAGAAAGGGGAAAATCTCTTCACCACTATGAGGAAGCTAGTATTTGTGATTCAAGAGAAGGTGTTTATAATAGCTCTCCATACTATTTTTTATTATTTTTAGATATGTTACAGGGGGCTCTAAAATGTTAATTAAAGAAGGGAAACAATACAGATGCACATTTATAGGTGTGGATGACTAACAACTAAAAATTGGCTTCAGCAGAGATCATCTAATGCTTGCTGATAGTTGATAGGTGGATAGGTTCATTTGTTGACATGGTTGTATATCAGACATAGCCTGTTTTCATCACATACATCTTTTGTTGGGCACATTTTTGGACATCTGGAGTCTTGTCCAAGTTTGTGCTCTGAAGCTTTGGAGCCTACTTCATAAATGTTTGGTGACTGACTAAAACAACATCAGACTGAAGCTGACCTCGTATGTCAACTTATCACAGTCATTTCTGTGATGACTGGGTCCTGTGAAATGTGAGTATTCTATTTTACCCAAGCACACTGTAACTTGTACTTTGGGCAGAGAATCATGTAAACACAATTAGGTGGCTGGCAGCCATAATATCATTTAAAATGCAGTAACATTCTGTGGCTATAATTTCTATTTTATTTGGGGGGAATTAATCTGATATTATCCAAGACATAACTTTCCTGTTGCCATAAGAATTTGGGAACATTCCGCAGAGCCATTTATAGGATGTGTGTTGACGTGTGTCTAGGGCAAAGGTGAGGCAGATATTTAATTTCTTCAAGAGAAGCACTGTTGGTCATATGTCATAAGTAAAGGATTGTGCATATTATCTAAAGCTTGCTGACATCCATCCTGTGAATCAAGATACGCACATAGTAAATACCTATTAACAGGGATCTGGCAGGCATAACTCAAGGAGCAAGTTTATTTCTCATTAGAAAATGGTTAGCTAAAGGTGTGTTACCAGTCTATTTCTGACAGCCTCCTGCTGTTGATTGACGCTGTTGTTTTTTATGACCTGGCACAGTTAAATCAGTGTAATGTCAGTACAATATTGATCAGTTTCTCTACGGGCATGAAAAGAAATAGGTCTAATTGATTGTCAGGGGCTGAGGGAAGAAACACTAAGAAAGACAACGTTTGAGTTATAAATGTTGGTGTCTGAAAAACTAAGCCTCATTTTTGTTATTAGTCAGTCTATCTTCACAACCCAGCTTATTTTGTGTGAGTACATGAAAGTATTTGGATTTAAAACACAGAAGACTCAGGTTTTATACATTAATAAGAAGATTGTTATGAGATGCGTCCTTCTATTATCTTTGAATACTGAGTTTCTTATAAATACATGAACTGGCTTACTTGGAATGACATATGACAGTAAAAAACACATTGATAGCAAGGGTCTGCAGGAGTGAGCCATGGTTTATTGCAACACAATCTATGGACAGAATGAGTTTTCTTACACAAGAAGTGACTGATTTAGATGTCAAGAATTTCTAACTTATTGTTTATTAAATCCTTACAGAGCTTGTGATTGAACTGAATGCAGCGATGGACTTTTCAAAATTGTTTTTCCAGGATCCCAAGAAAAGAATTCTAAAAACTAAACCTACTATAAAAAACAATAATCTATTTTAAGTCTACTTTAAACCATTACATGGAAGGAATACAGTACAGTGGATATAAGGAGCGCTTTTCAACTAGCCACCAGTAATGTGTCAATAATACCTAATAAATACAGAAGATTCAAACAGATCTCACCAAACTAAGTGACTGGGCAACAAAATGGCAAATTAAATTTAATGTTGATAAATGTAAAGTAATGCACATTGGAAAAAATAATCCCAACTATACATAAAATATGATGGGGACTAATTTAGCTACAACTACTCGAGAGAGATCTTGGAGTCATTGTGGATGGTACTTTGAAAATATCCACTCAGTGTACAGCAGCAGTCAAAAAAGCAAATAGAATGTTAAGAATCATTAAAAAAGGGATAAAGAATAAGACAGAGAATATCTTATTGCATCTATATACGCCCACATCTTGAATACTGTGTACAGATATGGTCACCTCATCTCAAAAAAATATATATTTGCATTGAAAAAGGCAACAAAATGATCAGGGATTTCGAATGGGACCTATATAAAGAGAGATTAAAAAGATTTTGACTTTTCAGCTTAGAAAAGAGGAGACTAAGGCGAGATATGATAGAGGTCTATAAAATCATGACTGTTGTGGAAAAAATGAATAAGGAAAAGTTATTTCCTTATTCCCACAATATTTAATAGGCAGCAGGTTTAAAACAAACAAAAGGAAGTTTTTCTTCACTCAGCACAAGGTCAACCTGTGGAACTCCTTGCCAGGGAATGTTATGAGACTAGGACTTTAACGGGTTTCAAAAAAGAGCTAGATAGATTCATGGAGGTTAGATCCATCAATGGCTATTAGCCAGAATGGGTTGGAATGGTGTCCCTAACCCCTGTTTGTCTGGAAATGGGTGGCAGGAGAGGGATCATGTGAGGATTACCTGTTGTGATCCCTCCCTCAGGGGCATCTGGTATTGGCCACTGTCGGCAGACAGGATACTGGGCTAGATGGTCCTTTGGTCTGACCCAGTATGGCCATTCTTAGGTTCTTAAGAATTACTTTGCCTCGGGTTTTTTCCCCTATTTCCATTTCAAAACTCTTTCCATCTGATAATGGTGTCATCTACCAGAAAGTATGTGATGCCTGTGTGTGATGAAAACAGGCTATATCATATGTCTTATTTCAATGTAATCCTTTCTCTCGTATGTAAATTCAGTACACTTTGCACTTTGCATACTCTTTGCCTTGAATATGATTATGTAAAAAATATCATGCACGACTCACTAGCTAATCACCATTCAGGATTCTGTATGGCTATTTGGCTGAAGCTATTTTCTCATGCAGTTCTAAGGAAGTCTAAGGAATTTTGACTATCTAGTAAAAAGGTTCAGTTTTGTCCTTAAAGAGGACCATAACAGACTTTTTTGTTGAGTTATGTTTGTGGAGAGAACAAACATTACAGAGACTATTAGCTGTGAACAAAATTGTACTTACGCAGTGGGAAGGTGGAGGCCCCTCTTAAGGTAAGAAAGTTGTCTCATTTTTAGGCCTTTTTAGTTCAGATTTTCAGTTCTCTTGCTCATACCAGTTATGAGACGGCACGTACCCTAAGTGCTGAGGCAGAAACTATAAATAGGATAAAATACAAAATACATCAGAGTTCAGATGCTTTGGGTCCTGAGACTGTTTGAGTCCAAAAATTTCCCTCTCTGATTCAATGGAGTCAATGGAAAGCCTCTCATTTATTTCTAGAGGTTTAGGGTCAGGTCTTGTGGTTATGATCCCTTACTGCCCACCTTCATCTCTGCAGGCACCTACCTGTGTTAATAATCCCTCTCTTAACCATCTCCTTCTGTGAGAAAACCTCATTGTAAGATCTCTCAGGCCTCCATCTCTGCTAGCCTGACCCGAGCAGTCACAAACTTATGTGTCTGACATACAAGACACTTGGGCATATGTGTCAAGAAAGTGCAAGAAGCATGTAAAATGTGTACAGACTGTTTGGCTTGGACCCAGCAAAAAGATGACAGAAGGGAGTGAGGGGGGCATATAGTGCCAAAAGGGAGAAAAACCAAGTAATTGTGAATTAAGATCATGGGAATGAAGGCCTAGCAATAACCCTTCGTTTACACACACACATCCCCCGGTACACATACAGAGCCAAATCTTCAAATGATATACAGATATCTTTTGATTTATTACAAATGCCCACTGAATTCAGTAAGAGTGTTTCCACGGACTTTAATGGGAGATAGACGGGGTTCAATTCCTTCCCCAGACCCTCATACTTTAACTTGTATTTAGTATTTGCATTGGAGAAGCTCCCACAGTCCCAGTCAGGGGAGTCAGGACTAGGCCCATTACAAGCAGAGACAATTCCTGTAACAAAGCATCTACAATCTAAGGCTATGTCTAGACTGCAGGCTTCTTTCGGAAGAAGGTTTTCTGGAAGAGATCATCCAGAAAAGCTTATTTTGAAAGAGAGCAACCCCACAGCAAAAGCACAATGAAAAAGCAACGTGCTTTCTTGAAATATAGCATCCACATTCATTGGGTGCTATCTCACATTTAAGTTGTGATTACTGTGGACGGAGTGGCCACCAGGGCACCTGTGTTATTTCCTGGAGGCCTCTTTTTTTGAAAGAACTCCCTCTTCTGCATCCACACACACCTTTTTCCAAAAAAGCTCTTTTGGAAAAAGGCTTCTTCCTCATAGAAAGAGGTTTACCACTGTCGGAAAAACCCATCCATTCTTTCGACTTTCTCAAAAAAATGCAATAGCAGTATGGACGTAAGTATAGTTTTTCCGGGAAAATGGCCATTTTTCTGAAAAAAATGCTGCATTGTAGACATACCCTAACTGAAAGTTAGTATACCATATCAACAAAGTGCCTCTAATGTGGACATGGTTTATACTGGCAAACTGTGCTTTTGCCAGCATAGTTTATTTTACATTCCTCCTCCTCCTCCCCCGCCAGCAAAGTAAACTATACCAGCAAAAGTGGAGTTTTGCTACTACCGTTATGTCTACACTAGGGCTTCATCTACACTGCAGGGTTTTTGCACAAGAAGCCTTTTGTGAAAGAGATCTTCCGCAAAAACTTCTTGTAGAAAAGCGCATCCAGACCTCAAAGTGCATCACAAAAGTGATGTCCTTTTGCACAAGAAAGCATCCACACTGCTTTCCCCTCTCGAACGTCCACACCTGCCTTTTTGCGCAAGGGCTGTAGAACAAAAAAGAGTTATTCCTCATGGGGAGGGGGAAAACTCTACCAGCAAAAACCCACTGTTCTGCCGATTTACTTGCACAAAAACGCGCTTGAGGTGTGGAAACTCTGCCGATTTTTGCACAAAAATGGCTGTTTTTGCGTAAAAACCTTGTAGTGTAGACATAGCCTAAGGGGTGTTTGCTGGCATGGCAATTCCTGTTGACTCCAATTTTGGGATTTTACTATGCCAAGAGTTAGGAACTTAGTGATTTCTTAGTGATTTCTTATCTGTACCCAAATCAGTACTCTCTTTAGACCAAGGGTGGGCAATAATTTTTGAAGAGGGGTCACTTTCTTTTGACAGAGGAAAATGCATCTGAATGCTGTCCTTTGCAGTCAGTGAGGTAGGACAATTTTTCTAGGTGACCCTTGTAACAATTAGGCTACGTCTACCCCTACATGTTTCTTGCGCAAGAAGCCTTTTGTGCAAGAGTTTTTGCACAAAAACTTCTTGCGCAAGAGCACGTCCACACCTCAAAGCACATTGCAAAAGCCATGTGCTTTGCGCAAGAGAGTATCCACGCTGCATGGACGCTCTTGCGCAAGAAAGGCCATCACAGAATGGCCATCAGAGCACCTGTACTTTTTCCGATAGGGGTTTCTTGCACAAGAAACCCATCGGGAGCATCCACACTTGCCTTCTTGCACAATAGCTGTAGCACTAAAAGCAGTTATGCCTCAGACAAGGAGATTTACCTATAACAGAAAAAGCCCTTTGTTTTGCCATTTAACTGCCCATTTAATTGCACAAGAGCTCATTTGAGGTATGGACACTGCAGGTTTTTGTGCAAAAACCTTATAGAGTAGACGTAGCCTTCGTTACTCACATTTTTATTATTGCTTTAAAAAACCTTTACACGGCACTCAGAATATAATCACATCATTTGAGTATTTCTGGTCAGTCAAAGGTAGAGAGAAAGAAGAGGGAGAACAGCTTCATTTCACAAAATAAAATTAACAGGCCATGGAGATGACATTTTTAAAACAAAATGTGTATTAAATATAATTTCTACTCAAATTCTGCTAGGAGAACACAAGAATTTATAAATTCAATACAAAGCTTTCATTGTCAGGTTCACAGACTGTTCATACACAGCCTCTATTGAAATTTATCCCACTCATTAAGCTCTATTTTAATTTTGGCTAAAGCTAACAAACCAACCATACAGAGAACATTGCTGAGTTCTGAGAATCCCACATTCCTAGAATGTCCCATTTTTAGAGCTTTTCCCATATATGTGTGTGTGTGTGTGTGTGTGTGTGTGTGTGTGTGTGTGTGTGTGTGTGTGTGAAATAATTCAAATTTTTAATTCCAGGAGGGATAATTATAATAATATCTGACCTTCTGAATATAATAGGATACAGAATTTCACCCAGTTAATTTCTTACTGAGCCCAATAATTTATATCTAGCTAAAGGATATCTTCCTGAAAGATGCCCTGTTTTGAAAACTGTTTCTCTGAAAATTGTATTCAATTTCAAGGACCTGATTCTCAGACAGAGCAAAAGGGCCTCACAGAAGGGACAAGTATAATTTACATCTACTGGATGGTCTTTGGACACTGCCAAAGCAGTGTAAAGGAGTATTATTATAAATGAAAATTGGGCTCTAAAAATGTACATCCCTCAAGCCAGGAAATAACTCCCTACCTTGGGCATTTGCCATTAATTTCAATTGAGCTAAATTTCACCCAGAATCTGCTGCCTCCAGGACATACTCTATGGCAGCAATCGGCAATCTGGGCTAGTAAGTGGGCCACAATTAGTGACTCTCCTTCATCTCAATGGGGTGCAAGATTTTCAGAACCGAGATGGTCTCCTGGGATAAGCTAGTTTTGTTATCTGCACTTGTGTACCTAGAATTTGTGGGGTGTGCCACTTGAACCGTATCAGGGCTCAGATTGGATACAGAGGGAGCTCACAGGTCTTACAGTCAATGTTGTGTGCAATTAGCATGGACCTCACTTCACATGTCCTTACTTCTCAGGGATGGGGAACCTCCAGCCCATGGGCCGCACACAGTTCGTTAAGGTTAGCCACTGGCGGGGTACTAGATGGATTGTTTTCCTGAGCATAAGCAAGCATGGAGTCCTGGAGCTCCCAGCAGCCACGGTTCACCTGCCTGACTGCGGATACTCAGATAAACAAACTGTCTGGCAGCTCTCCAGCAGCTAACTCTGATGAACTATCCATGGGCCAGAGGTTCCCCATCCCTGGTTGTCACTTTAATGTGTATCACTTTAATGTGTATCACTTTAATAGTATCACTAGGGGAAAAAACCTACATAGACTGAAGCCAGTGGAATCTGGCAACCCTACTTCTGGACAATGGTAAATAAAATGTCTTGCAGGCCACACACAGAACCCTGATGGGCGGCATGTGGTCTCTGGGCCACAGATTTCACATCCGTGTTCCATGTCCCTTCAATTCTCCTGGATGTATGCGATAGGAGAAGGAGGGACATGAAGGGATCTATTGCCAGGGAGGAGGGTTAATTTTAATAGATGGATATTGGAAGTGGTAGTTTTGAAGCATAGATTGTTCTATTAATGAACAGTAAGACAACATATTTTCTTCTGTTGGTCTCTTTTATGTTGTATTGTGGGTATTTGTTTGATTGTATATGTGCTCCTGGCTCAGACAGGCACATTTACAGAATTAAATAAATTAAATAATCTTTCAAAAGACTAAAAATGGCCTGCAGCCTGGGACAAGCTAAATCACATGACTGCCATTGTCTTTTCTGATGCATGGAATGGAAAGGGTTTTGCCACCTCAGGGTAGAAATGATAGACATATAAGGGCAGACAGATACAGAGAAAGAAAATAAGGAGAAAGGAAGGATGATGCATGGTGTGTGGGGGGTGGGGAGATATAGAGAGAAAATTATGGAAAAGGGACATTGAGGTAAAAAACAGAGGGGGTAGACAGAGAGAAAGCAGATATGGAGGGGAGCATAAGAAAGAAAGGGGGAAACAGATGCAGACAAAGAATGAAAGAAGAGTGAAAAAGGAGACACAGAGATAAGGGGGAGGGGAGAAAAGAGACAATTGGAAAGAGCCATTTTGCTAACAATTATTATTAATAAAGACTGAGTGTATTTTTAAAGTATGAATCAGTTTATGGTATCAGTGGAATGTTAAACATGGAACACAATAAGGATTTTAAGGTGCAGTGTATGCAAACACCAGAGTATTCCCTGGGCAATAAAGGCAACTGTCAGCATAATGCTGTTTAATGGCTTCCCCTGACATTAGAACCTATTCTCTGAGCATTAGATTTATAGTCCTGAGGGGATAGTCTGTCTTTGAAAAAGGAATCTTATATGGTGAACATCCATTTCATTATAAACCATCCAAATGATCAATAGCAGTGTTTCAAGTTCCTGGTATAATCTTGTTTTTATAGATCCCATCCTAGGGTAATAAAATCTTTGACTCCTATTGCTTAAAATTTAATATAAATTGATCCTATTGATTAGCTGACCCATGGAATTGAGAACTGACATTTAATGGAGTTTAGCTGAAAGATGTTCACTCTTATTTACAAACTAAATTTACCCAGCATTGTTCCAGTCCTTAACTCAATTAATTTTTGTTTTTCGGAAAACAAAATGAAAATGTACATGCATCATATGAATCAGGGGTGGAGAAGCTACGGCCTGGGGGCTAGATACAGTTTGCCTGGATCCAGCCCCCAAGACTCAGGGCCCCATCCCCTGAATTAGGAATCCCGTGATGGTGCTTCAGCCCCACCATTCCCTCATGGGATTGGAGTACACAAAATCTACTAGCCTGGATGCCCTAGGCTCTGGTGTGCGAGGGGAATGTGGGGAGCATCTTTCTCCTTCTCAGCTGGGGGCTACGTGAAAGGGTGGGATGAGGTTTACCGGGGCTGCCGACAAAGGGCTTTGATGTCAGCAGGGGAGCGTCAAGACTAGCGCGCTGAGCGGACAAACAGCTGATCAGCTGTTTGTCCGCTCAGCGCGGCAGCCATGTAAATTTAAATGAAGCCGCGATCATTTACATAGCGGCTTCATTTGACTTTGCCAAACAAACAAATCTACATGGCTCCGTCGATGGAGCCATGTAGTTTAGACGTACCCTTACTGTTTAGGAGGAGTTCTTGAACAGACAGACAGACTCTCAAATATATAGTAGATGGTGATTTACTTTTATAACAGAAAAGGGGAAATTTCAGATTAGGCTAGTAGACATTCCCAGAACATAAAGTTAGTTAAAATATATTTTTGTGTTCTTGGAAATTTTATCATCGAACAGTACAGATTTAGGCAAAAGATTTTATTCAATAATGTAGCTGGTGAAATTTCAGAGCCTCAACCCTTACTCACATGAGTAATCCCATTTGCAGCAGCAGGATTACTTCCATGAGAAAAGCCTATTTGTGTGAGTAAAGTTTCCAGGATTGGCCCCTTTCTGTTTTTAATTTTCTTATCAACACTGGCCATCTGTGTTTCTTCATTTTAATAACTGTAAATGAGTGCCTGCTCTTCTGGCATTTCAAGGACCAGGAAGTAGCCATAAGCATCGTTTCAGCTCAAAAATGGACACAACAATAGTGGGTAGCTAGTGGGATGTGCAGCAACAGGAAATGCGTTTTTACAGTGCAATTTATTAGTGTAATTTCCCATCCTTAACAAGTAAAATAAAATTTTGGCACAAAGAAATAATTTATTTAACTGTTTGCTTAACCAGTCTTGAATGGAGTCTCTCTCTTATAATCCAAAAAACAAACACATACCGTATTTTCCGGCGTATAGGGCGACTGGGCGTATAAGACGACCCCCTAATTTTTTAATTAAAAGATAGGGTTTCATCTTATACCCCAGCGCCCCTCCGCCTCCTTTGCTCCCGGTGTCCCTGGTCTGCTGGAGACGGTCCCCAGCAGACCAGAGGCACCGGGAGCAAAGCCGCGGAGGAGCTCCGGCATCCCCCAAGGCTTTGCAAAGCTGCGGAGGGGCTCGGGCGGGGGGGCAGCCCAGGCGCGCCTGGGATGCCCCGCCGCCGGCTTCCCCCGAGGCTTTGCAAAGCCGCGGAGGGGCTCGGGCGGGGGGGCAGCCCAGGCGCGCCTGGGATTCCCCGCCGCCAGAGCCCCTCCGCGACTTTGCAAAGTCTCGGGGAAAGCCGGCGGTGTGGCATCCCAGGTGAGCCTGGGATGTATACCCGACGTACAAGACGACCCCCGATATTTGGGGGATGTTTTTTAACATCAGAAGTCGTCTTGTACACCGGAATATACGGTAACTGAATAACCAACTCTGTTTTAAGGACACATTCTGGCTTGGTTTGGTTTTTTAATCACTGAATTTCTATCCTGACTTTGATAATTAAGGAAGTAAAAACAACAGCAGCCAATAAAAACAAGAACTGCAATCTTTAGTGGTATGGCTGGAATGTGCTGATTGGAGATATGATCATGATCAAGAACATACCTAGCTTTTGTTAACACTCATAATTAGCTTAATAACAAAATGAATTGTAAAGGGTCAACTTTTACACTGGCTTTAAAGTCCATTGGAGTTGTAAACATGTAAGAGGCCACAACTCAGTCCAAAAAGCAGTATTTTATTTAATGTTAATCAGGGGAAGACTGAAGAGACAGGGCCTGATTCTCATTTACACTTAGGCCACTTTACACTGCTCTAGTAGTGTAAAGGAGTCTTAAAAATGGTATAAATGTAAGTTGGTGTAAATCAGGCCCATGATATTAGATCAACTGTGGCTCAAAATTTAGGTTTACAGAGATTATTTTGTATAGATTCTGACCTATAGAAATGTTTCCATAAAGTTCAAAAAGTGAAAACTGATTTTATATACAAACATTCGTTCCCTTACAGGATTTGTAACCTGGTAGAGGAACATTGAGCTAGTGCCATAATACAGAAATGGAGTAGAAAATGACAGTGAACAGAAAGGAACAGTAAAGAAAGAATACAATACTTTTCAGTTTTAATAATCTAAGGTATTTTTTGCAACAAGGTAAAGAAACTTGTTTTTAAAGTTATGAGATGTTTAACCTGACAGTGTCATTTAAATTGAAAAGAGGCATTTTATTTACACCTTCTTCGTAGTTTTCATCAGACCCTGTGGCTCATCTCTGAGTTTAAGCCCCATTCCCTTAGCTTAGATTATGATCACTGCTTTGTAACTTGGGTCTGTGCTGAAGAGTGTAAAGCTTTCTTAAATCGTCAGGGTATGTCTACACTACCCTCCTATTTCGAAATAGGAGGGTAATGTAGGCATACCGCAATTGCAAATGAAGCCCGGGATTTGAATTTCCTTATGCAAATGAAGCCCGGGAAATTCAAATCTCGGGCTTCATTTGCAATTGCGGTATGCCTACATTACCCCGCTAGTTCGAACTAGCGGGGTAGTGTAGACATACCCTCACTAATGCTGCTTTGCCAATAGGAAGTGGTTAATGTACCATTTTGTGGACTTTATTCTGCTAAGAAATGAAACAGTTCAATTGGACTCAAACCTAAAGCCCAAACTGGTAGGCACAGAATCAATTAATCTTTAATTTTACGTTCATACATGTTGGCCACTCTCTTTGGGCACCCTCCTTTACCTTTCCGTAGGTTGATTTTTGGTAGGTTTGTGGGGTTTTTACCAGTGAAAGAGCCTTAGACAGTAAATATCTTTAACCTTTGCTTATTAACAATCACCAAAACAGAATCCCAAGCATTGAATTCTTACCACTCCCAATAAGGCAGATGAACTTTTCCTGCTAGCCAGTTAGGATCAGATCATCTGGGGACTTCATCTTCTTCACAATATAGTTGGCAGGGTATTGAGGTCTGGCAACTCCGATCTTGGGCAGTGTCCTTGAGTTGGTTCCAAAAACTTCCTTTTGTATCCCACTTTATACAGTGAAAATTGAGCTCTGATTAGCTACCCCTTAACCGATCATTTTACTACAATACAGGCTGAACCTTTCTAGTCTGGCACCCTTGGGACCCAATTGGTGCTAAACCAGAGAATTTGCTAAATTACCGGAGGTCAATATTGTCTAGCTACACTAGCAACACTTTCACACACACCCCACATGGGCTGCGGAGCTACACGTGGAGGAGTGCCGTCGCCATGGTAAGAGTGGTGCATCCCTTGGGTGGTCCCGCAGGGTAGGCAGCAGATTGGGCTGCACTGTGCCCGGCTGCAGTGAGAGGAGGCAATGCTGGAACTAAAGACCCTGCACACGCAGGAGAAAGATGGGAGCCCTTTGGGGATTGCACTCATGGGGACTTGGTTTGGCGGGAGGTGCTGAGCAGTTGCTTGGCCACTGATGGAGCCATGGACTGGATCCCTGTGGGAACCCATCCCCTGCCAAGCTGGACACCTCAGGGTCATCTATCCACCCCCACTTGCCACACCACAACCAGCCTCTCTGCCTCTCCATTTCCCTGCTCCCCCCTCCCGAATGTCCTTGACACCAACCCTATTCCCAAGGGTTCCCTGAACCCCATCAGCCACTCTGCCCCCCCCCAACTTTAGTCCCAGGCACTTCCTGCCACTGGCCAGACACTCTATGCCAACTCAAGGACTGGGATCTGCTTCTGCACCCTCTCTCCTGGCCAGACACCCTACCCCTAGCCTGCTCTTACACCCTCCCTTGCTTCTGCACCCTCCTGCCTGGCCAGACACCCTACTCCCAGACTGCTTCTGCACCCTGTTTCTTTAGCTGTTGATGAAGGACAGGATCACCTGATATTACATTATTCTAAAGTAATTATATGGAATATAAGGATGTGACCTCCTCTCCTGGCTGCTGCTCTTCGAATATGGCTGTAGAAAAAGGCCTCTGACCTGATAAGACTTGAATATGTCTAGCAGTCCTCTAATCCCTTTGCAGGAAGAGAGCACAGGCAACATGCGGGAGGGCACATGTACCTTCACGCACCCTCTCCCAAAGTGGGAGGAGTCAGTCAGCAGCTGGCAGAAGGGCTGGCGGCAGTGGCAGGAATCTGCAGCATGGTGTGCCTCCCTCTCCACGCACCAGCAATGATGGCAGGGAAGTCCCCTTGTGATGCTGGTCTCCAGTCATGTTCCTCTGGGAAGTGCTGAAAAGAGGTGAGTGGAGAGGGGTGGAACAAGTGTGAGGTAGAGCAAGGGGACATGGAGAAATAGGGGCTCGTCCCCTCCTTCCCTTATCATGCATCCCCACTGCCAGAGAGAGGATTTAGCTATTCCTCTTCCAGACAGATGTTAAATAATGTTCCAAATTCTGGTTCTCATCCCTCAACCAAGTTAAAGGAAGATGTGTGACCAAATCCAGTGTACTGCTTGGAAAATCACAACCAGAGTCCCCTCACTACCATGCAGTATAGTCCTTACTCAAGAAAAGGCTTTTGTATAATTCAGAGCAGAACAACAACACAAGTGAACAGATCAAGTTCATTAAAGCCTTCAGAGGAGTCTTGGGAAAGAATGATGCTGACAAAGCCAGGGGTTGAGATGGTCAAGAACTGTGTCAAAGCTCATTTAGAAAAAATGAAAATGAAACTTTCAGGCAAAAATGGTATCTCTAAGGGTACGTCTACACTACAACGTTAATTCGAACTAACTTAGTTCGAATTAGTTAATTCGAACTAAGCTAATTCGAACTAACGGATACAGACTAAAAACTAGTTCGAATTAGCGTTTTGCTAATTCGAACTAGCATGTCCACATTAAGTGGACCCTGAACCAGGCTTAAGGATGGCCGGAAGCAGTGCCGGCAGGGCATCAGAGGAGGACTTAGAGCGTGGAGATGCTGTCTCAGGCTAGCCGAGGGCTGTGCTTAAAGGGTCCCGACCCCCACCCCGGACAAACAGTTCTCAGGGGTGCCCCACTTGCAAAGCAGTCCTGGCTTGGATTGCCCGGAGTACCCACACTGGGCACATCACAGCACTCGGCCATCAGACCGACTGCACTTGCCGCAGGCTGCCATCTGGGGAGATGGGGCAATTGGGGGGCTGCAGGAGAGCTTCCACCCCCAGAAGCCCACAGAGCCAGCCCAGTCCTCCCCATCGCGGGTGCGTATCTCATTCCTCCCTCACCTCCTTCCACTTACCCTTCCCTAGCCCCTCTTCTTGATGTACAAAATAAAGGACAATTGTGTTAAAAAATGGAATCTGTCTTTATTGAACAAAACTGGGGGAGACTGGGAAAAGGAGGTGGGAGAGGGGAAGAGAGAGGGTGGGAGAGGAGAGGGCAACTAAAATGATCAGGGGTTGGGAACAGGTCCCATATGAAGAGAGGCTAAAGAGACTGGGACTTTTCAGTTTAGAAAAGAGGAGATGGAGGGGGGACAGGATAGAGGTCTCTAAAAGCAGGAGTTGGGTGGAGAGGGTGCATACAGAAAAGTTCTTCATTAGTTCCCATAAAGAAGGACTAGAGGACACCAAAGGAAAGGAATGGGTAGCAGGCTTCAAACTAGTAACAGAAAGTTGTTCTTCACAAAGCAAAGAGTCAACCTGTGGAACTCCTTGCTGCAGGAGGCTGTGAAGGCTACAACTAGAACAGAGTTTAAAGGGAAGTGAGATCAAGTCATGGAGGTTGGGTCCATGGAGTGCTATTAGCCAGGGGATAGGAGTGGTGTCCTTGCCCAAGGTTTGTGGAAGGCTGGAGAGGGATGGCACGAGACAAATGGCTTGGTCACTGTCTTTGGTCCATCCACTCCAGGGTCCCTAGGGTTGGCCGCTGTCGGCAGACACACTACTGAGCTAGATGGACCTTTGGTCTGACCCAGTACGGCCATTGTAAGCTCAGGGCTCAGGGTCGGGGGTCTCAGTGGACCACCTTGATTTTCATGCACACCTGCTCCTGGGTGGCCAGGCTGGCAGCTCTCCTGCCCTAGTCGGCCACATTCCTGTGCCTAGTGCGGAGGTCGTGGACAAGGTCCACGATGTCTGCACTAGCCCAGGCGGATGCCCGTCTCTTGCGGTCCTAGGCAAGCTCCCGGGAGCCGCCAGCCTGGTCCCGTGAAGAGGGGGAGGGCTGAGGGGCATCGGGTGGGTGGCTCGATCCGTGCCAGGTGCAGGGTCTGCTGGCTGGGTGCTGGCAGGCTTGCACCTGGCATGGGCACCGTAGCCAGCCCGTGCCCCTTTAAGGAGTCCAGGGCCGGGAGGGGGGCATAGAGTTTCCCTGGTGTTGGCCAGCGTGGCCACCAGGGAAACCTGGGGAGGGCTAGCCTCCCACTAGTTCGAATTAAGGGGCTACACACCCCTTAATTTGAACTAGCAAGTTCAAACTAGGCTTAATCCTCGTAAAATGAGGTTTTCCTAGTTCGAACTAAGCGCTCCGCTAGTTCGAATTAAATTCAAACTAACGGAGCGCTAGTGTAGCACCTATCAAAGTTAGTTCGAACTAACGTCTGTTAGTTCGAACTAACTTTGTAGTGTAGGCACACCCTCAGGGATTGACTGATTCCACCAATCACAGTAACAAAGACTTTAAAATCAAATGGGCAGAGGCCTGCAAATCTGCAGATATCGACTTTACATCTGCAGCTATCCTTGTGGCTCATTTTTGCAGCTATGAATGTGGATGCAGATACAAATTTTGTATCTAGAATTCTGTAAATGTGCAGATGTCCATATCCACGGGTGGATATCCACATTGTGGTCCATATCCACAATGTGGATATCCACAGTTCATTTTTGTGGATACAGATGTGGATGCGGATGCAAATTTTGTATCTGTGCAGGGCTCTACCAATGAACATTCTGGAGAATTCACTGTTTTATTTAAGTTTATGCTCATGGATAGCCTTTTGCAGTATTTACTGATCTCTAGTATTTGACAGTAGCAGAACATTTATTGCTTAAATAAAAAGGGTGGATTCACTGAAATCCTGGTGTTAATATGTGTGCTCCATTTACTTGTAAAATTGATGCTTGCTTCAAAACTGACACATGAAATACAAATAATAGATAAATGGTCAGCAGGTAATTTTTTTCATTTTATAATTACATTATGTTGTAAATGACTCCCTTTCTTCCAAGACACTCAGCAGTAACCTCTGTCTTACTCTGTCATGTCTGGTTTGTTTTTTTATTTCAAATGTGCTTCCCAAAGAGGTGAATTATGTAGGATAGCCAAAGCTTTCAATCATTTTATCTTTCCCTTGTGGGCTACTGTGACAGGTATTTGGCTCTTTAAAGGAAGATGGGTCTTTCATTCCTCCCCTCCTCTGTGAAAGCTAATTCCCTCATCGGAATAAGTGGGCTGTGCCCACAAAAGCTCATGATGTCATCTACATGTTTTGTTAGTCTATAAAGTGTTACCAGACCATTTGCTTGGTGGGTTTTTTTTTTTCAGCTCACGTAAGGGTGTTATTGGCTATGAGCAAGCAAGTGAAATTACTGAGGAGTGGGAAACTGAGGTGGGGACCCTGCATGCTATTAGGGTGGTTATTGAATCTATCACCCCCTTATAGCTAGAAATGGACACAATTAGAAAAATGACATATCCAGTAAGTCTAAATTGTTTCTATTAAAGTTAACTCAACTCAAAAGACCATACAGAAAGGGACCATATTGCAATTGCTCCTAATTCTGCAACTCTATCCAGTAGGGCAAATTCCTGTGTTTGTGTGAATCCCAGTAGATTTAAGAGTCTAATTTCAGGCTTATTCAACTCTGGTGTGCTGGCTTGTTCACTTCTCTACACACAAATGAAATATATCAAAACTTTGCCCTTGATCCTTTGTTTCCTACATATTTGGTTGTAATTAGCTGCTTCATTTGTAAAGTTTCTTATGCAGAGCCATGCAGTTGGAGCAGAGTTACATAAGGTTTATATCTGTCCTCATGGAAGTGCAGAAGTCCCCTAGGTCTCAGAGTCTAAATCTTGGATATTATCCCATTTTCTGCCCCTTTGATATTTTTCCTTAATGAAGAATATATGTATACTTTTAAAAGAAAGCTTCTGAAATCAGAGAATCATAGGAAGGAAAAACGTATGGAAATATCTATATTGGTGTAGCATTTTTTTAAAACCAAATAGAAAATCTTTGGTGAAAACTGCTTATTTGGGTAAATATTAATTTAAGGAGACTTTCTTTCCAGTTGCTGGTAGAGCTGCAAGAAGAATTAGAACACATGTAGGATTTACTACTTCCTCAGCAAAAGCAATACAGAAACTATCACGGGAAATGGTGTTAAAATTTAAGATTGCAGGAGCCAAGTATATTAAAAAATCCTATACCATGCACTGACAAAAATAAGCAGTCTGAAATGCCATTTACTATGTACCTCATTTCTTTGTAATGCAAATGGTCATACAAAATATGCAGGAATGTGGATTGCTTTGGTTAGATGAGAAGAGGAAATTGATTTACAAATCAGGAATCCAAGGAAACTTGAAGAAGGAGCAGAGATGGAGTAACTCTCACTGAGAGATATGCAGCAAAGATGGCATATAATTTACTCTACCCATAGGAAATGTTCTGAGACTTTAAACAATATTATATATTGCACCATAGTCAAGAAGATAAAATTAAGTGTGAAAAGTATCAAGAATTATAGTGCTGAGTTATCCTTCATATCAGTTTAAATCTGCTGTGCTAAATTTTTCTGAGTTACACAAAAGCAACCCCTGCTCTTCAAATATATTATAGTGGTGTAACTGAGAAGAGGCCAGAGTATTTATGTTGAAATAAACTCTCTGCAACACATTCACTGCCCGCCCACGTTACTGGAACCCAATACGTGAGGTCAAGCAACCCAGCTGTGAGAGTCTGCAGTAACTTGAGCCCCTTTTCCCCTCAACATTTTAGAAGCTTCAAACCTCAAGGCTCCAGGTACAGTCCATAGATGTTGCATTGTTCAGGGGGCCAGGTAGGAGAGTGGAAACTAGGGGTTTCTTCACAGATGGTCCCCTCATCTCCAGCTGTTCCCTCAAGATCCATGGGAACTGGATATGCAGCCTCTTCCACAGAAGAGCAAATCTTCCTCTCAGTCCCAATGGAAGAATGCAGAGGAAAGAGGGTGAGTTTCAACTTCTCCCTTGTGGAAAAAAACCCAAACATTCCAAGGCAAATGCAGGTCAAAGTTGAACAATGAGAACTCCAGAGAAGGAATGCCACATTGATAGGTAACTCACATTGTGCAAATTTGAAATATGCTTGGTTATTCTGGTATAGATTTGTTGATAGGGCTTTTTTCTCTGTGCCATCAAATGTCTTAAGTACATTTTTGGACAGATGCTTCCCTGGCTCTTCTATAGGAAGAAACTCTTATGTCTTTTCAGTTATTTTTATGGTTCTACTATAGCTTTACCTTTAATTTATTCTGGTAGCTTTCTGTAATTCTTGCTCTTACTGTTTCTATGGACTTGATGTGCTTTGATGCTCATTTCAGAAGGAAACATGTTCTGGTATAATACTGAGGGTTATAATCAGTATGGTCATTTCCACAGTGACTATCAAGTCTATCCTCTTCCAAATGCTAGCTGTAGTTCCCAGAGGGAAGATATCCGATTAAAATAAATCCTGCTACTGCACTGGAAGTCAGCCAAAAGGCCAAGAAATTATATTCCTCTTGGCTAAACCCACAAAAAGCATAATGTGTCATACCAACAATACAAATATTCAGGCTCTGCTTATTACATTATAATGATCTAAGGGGGGAAAGTTTATTGTGTCCATTGTAATGTAAACAGAATTTCATTATACCCTTCTGTACAGCATCCATTCCTGTAGACTGTATTCTATATATCTCTTTCTATATACAGGCAGTCCCCGGGTTACGTACAAGATAGGGACTGTCGGTTTGTTCTTAAGTTGAATTTGTATGTAAGTTGGAACTGGCGTCCAGATTCAGCCACTGCTGAAACTGACCAGCGGCTGACTACAGGAAGCCCGAGGCAGAGTTGCTCTGCTCTGGGCTTCCTGGAATCAGCCGCTGATCAGTTTCAACAGGCTGAATCAGGACGCCTAGGACAGAGCAGCTGGGGCGCGGCCGGGTAGGTCCCCGCAGCGCCGCACCTCAGCGCTGCTGGGACCAACCCGGCAGCACCCCAGCTGCTCTACCCCAGGTGTCCCCAAGTCAGCCGCTGCTGAAACTGATCAGTGGCTGATTTCAGGAAGCCCGGGGTAGAGCAACTCTGCCTTGGGCTTCCTGTAGTCAGCCGCTGGTCAGTTTCAGCAGCGGCTGACTTGGGGACGCCTGGGGCAGAGCAGCTGGGGTGCTGCCGGGTTGGTCCAGTAGCACCGAGGAGTGGCGCTGCGAGACCAACCCGGCAGCGCCCCAGCTGCTTTACCCCAGGCGTCCTCGGTGAGAAAAGCCTGGTCTGCTGGGGGGGGGGGCGCACTAGCTGCACCCCCCCTCCCAGCAGACCAGGGAGACCCAGGTGGCGGGACCGCTGAGACGCACCGCGGTCCCTGCTCGCATCCTCCTCGGCTTTGCTCCGCGTCTCCCTGGTCTGCTGGGGGGGAGTCCCCCCAGCAGACTAGGGAGACACGGAGCAAAGCCGCGGAACACATGGGCAGCGGGACAGCCCAGACGCACAGTGGCTGTCCCGCTGCCGGCGTCCTCCGAGGCTTTGCTCCCCGTCTCCCTGGTCTGCGGGGGGGGGGAGCCCCCCAGCAATCCAGGGTGACATGGAGCAAAGCCACGGAGCACACGGGCAGCAGGACAGCCCAGACGCACTGCGGGACAGCCGTGGCGCGTCTGGGCTGTCCCACTGCCCGCGTGCTCCGCGGCTTTGCTCCGCGTCTCCCAGGTCTGCTCCCCCCCTGCAGACCAGGGAAACGCGGAGCAGCTTTTCTCGCCCCGGAGGACGTGGGTGGCGGGACCGTGGCACATCTGGGCGTCCTGCCGCTCGCATCCTCCAGGGTGAGAAAAGCCCCGTTCGTAACTGCGGATCCAATGTAAGTAGGATCCGCGTAACTCGGGGACTGCCTGTATTAGATATACATATATCTAATACACACATTCCCTAGAACATTTCCCTTCTTTTGTAGGTAGACAGAGAGAAATGTGGGTACATCTCAGATGAGAGCTTTTGGAAGGGCATTCCTTCCCTCAGCTGGGAGGCTGTGCAGATAGGAAGGGCAGGAGCAGCTTCTTTATGTCAGTTTCTCCAGATCCAACTGATCACTGCTATGAAATCCTTAAAGGATTTAATGCTCAACAAACAGTATCACCACCCTTCCCTTCACAACATCTCCCCCCAGAGCAGAGAGGGAGTGTGCAGCCACAGGGAGAGATAGATAAGACCCTTGATGCCAAGAAAGAAAGAGACCTGCAACCAACAAGAACTGTGAGGATGGGATAGCAGGGATTTTCCATTCATACAGGTTTTTCCACATGACAGTGGCATTGAGCCTTAAAGGGCTCAAAGAGTTATATGCCAGCACTTGATGGAGATAGGTATAAAGAAGGATATAAAGAAGTTGAAATGGTACATTTAGAAGAAATTTTGGTCTTTGTGCATTTTTGGTCTATGTGCATTTTGCAATTGACTTCATGAGGCCAGAATTTCACACATGCTTCTTAAATGTTTTTTACCTCTGGATTACTCCAAGAAAACTGGAGTGGCAAGCAGCCCTTCCTCTCTATACCACTACACTACGCAGCTTTTGGTGACAAGGTTGTATCAACACAGGCTCCTTACTAAAAGTCATGGTATATGAATGCTTTTTGTTGGCACTTTTATTGACAGCTTACATCCAACCCCAATGAGAGGTTGTTGGCAGCAGAACACTCCTGCTGAAAAAGCAGCATTCACACACATTTACTTGCTGCAACAAAATATTGTAGTTCATGGAGGTAAGGGGTTAAGCACCCATGAACAACAAAATGTTGTTGATCAAGTGCAAATGTAGACATAGCCAAGGTTTCATCAATTCAGGAAGTTCATTTTATGTGGCTATATTCAGTCCACTGGATTTCCTGATGTAATTTTTCTCGACTGTCAAACTCTTCAAGGCAGAGACTGACTTCATTTTTCTGTCTCATAGCCTGGAATATAATATTATATTCATACATAAATAATAATGGAGAAATAGTCTAATATGGGTGCCTTGAAACATTTCTACATTTTAAACAGAATCATAGGATATATATAAAAAAGCTGTGATGGGAGCAGATATAAAAATACATGAGTTGTATCCTTCCCAAGCTCACTAGTGGAAACATCTGACACAAAAGGTAAAAATCACTTATTGTAAATACAGAGCCATGAAATAAAAAACAAACATGAAGTCACTAAAGCTGAAAGCAGCCTTTCTCAATAGCTCAGTATTAGCAAGACAAACTATTCAGATGTAAAACAATAAAACCTGAACCGGTCCAACAAGAAGTGGGAATGCAGTAGAATGATGTATGAGTGTTTTGGTCTATGAAACAAAGTTTAAGGAGCTTGAATTAGGGGAAGATAAGGCAGTGCAGGATTCTGCTTTACTTTGCATATAGTCTCTGGGAGCAGACACAATCTGCTTCTTAAAATAAAATCCAAGCCAGAAGTTGCAAAAATAAACCAACAAAAAGCTAAACACCTCAGCAGGCTAGTTACAACCTGTCAACATAATGCAAATCACTTGTCCACATCTCCTTGTGGGGACTCGTGTGTTCCAGAATAACTTCAGCAACCTCAAGGGGGCTTTAACTGATACTTAGCTGCAATGACCCCACAGTGGCCTTTTCAGGACCTGAGAGTGCAGAATGTCCTCTTCCTGTACCATCCCCCCCAACATACCCCCTGTGGAAAGATATCATACAGCCCTATTCTGCTAAGAGAAGCTACCTATGCAAAGGGCATTGTCACAGGATGCTCTACTACCTGCTGGAGCACCCCCCTTTTGGGACACAGCATCCTTTATTTGCACCCTGTCAAGCATTTTTTTGCAGGACTCAGTCTGCTTCCACTTCATGGCTTGGCCTTTTAGCCAAATCACTGTAATTTTCCCCTTTGGGGAGGCAAAAGGGAGGTGCATGTATCAAAGTCTTTTGGGATTCCCTGTCCTAGGCAATCTTCCCTTTCATGGTCCCTTAATAATATTGCCACTTTCCCTGTAGTACATGGTCTACATCAGCAGTCATGGTCTACTCAACTTTGGAAGCTGCGGGGGCCGCAATGATATTCACAGCACCTGCCAAGGGCCACAACTTAAATGTGGTTGCATGTATATATGCAAATATATATGCAAATAGTTTCTGCATGTATTAATGCTGACGGGTATGAATACAAAGATTAAGGCAAGATTACACAACACACAGGCCCCATTTAAGTCAGTTCTGCTGATATTAATAAAACACAATATTTACTCGATTTCCACCCATATGACTGTACTTTTAATGAGCAATGACAGTCCAGGAATTTAACTACTAAAATGAATATCAACAGAAGACCATTATATTGACTACGTTTTTGGTTTTTTACTGTCACCTGCGGGCCGCATGTTGAGCCCTGCATAAACCCACACCGCACCACATGCCACAAATGGGCTGTGTGTTAAGTAGCCCTAGTTTACATAGTACTAAACCTTACATCTATGACCCTGAACTATTTCCTTCCTTACCCTCCTTCACTGTGAGGCCAGGTCTATACTAAAAGAGAAAGTTGAATCAATTACATAGCTGGAGTTGATGTACCTTGTTTTGAGTTTCCCCACTGCTCCGTCTTTCCTTGCTCAAGCAAGAGTACCAGACGTTTGGGGGGGACTCTTTGGCTGTGTCTAGACTACATGGCTCTATCGACGGAGCCATGTAGATTAGGGTTGTAGGCAAAGGGAAATGAAGTGGCAATTTAAATAATTGCCGCTTCATTTAAATTTAAATGGCTGCCGCGCTGAGCCAACAAACAGCTGATTAGCTGTTTGTTGGCTCAGCGTGCTAGTCTGGACGCTCCGTGGTCGACATCAAAGCCCTTTGTCGACCGCCCCGTTATTCCTCGTGGGATGACAAAGGGCATCCTCATGTGATCCTGTTATCCATTTCCAGACATGTTTTATGTCATTTCTTAGCACAGCCAATCAATTCCAAAATGTCATGGAATGTTCTAGGCATCAGTGAGAACAAACCTTTTGATTTTGGTGAAAATCAGAAATTGGGAAAGTGTGACAGACAATCAGGTAATTGTTGCAAGTAGGGTCAGGGGGAAGGAAATAAGGAATAAGGAAACACAAATTTACTTGCAACTACCCTTGGACTAACAAGGTTTGGGACCACAAGGTAACAAGTGCAAATGGCTTTAATTGCTTTAACCTATTCTGGAAGGAGGGGAAAGGGGAGACTCACTCTCACTATCCGCAATCACACTTACAGTCCGACGAAATACAGGCTGAGTGCCAGGCACCAGAAGGAGTTAATGCAGAGGTTCATGCTGTTGCTCTCTTTCCGTGATGACCCCGGAACCGGTTTGCTGGCCAGGCGATTTGAGCAGAGGGCACCCTCAGGAGATCCTGCTTGGTGACTCCCCTTTCAGGTTCTCTGTCTCTTTTATGGATCGATGATATATGGGCAATGTGCAGCTTCTGAGTCCATAGGCCTTCCTCACTGTCCTTGCTGGGCTGTGTGCACTCAAGTTCGGGTGAGTAAAAGTTCATCACCCATTGCATATTTGTTTCCCACACACACCATGCATTCATTCAGGAAGGAGGAACCATAAGGGGAACTTACAGAACTTAACGATAACAATTCAGCTTTACATCAGTTATAACTTGCAAACAGAGAACAATGTCCTTCGCCCTCAACAATAATGGCTTCTGGTTAGCATAACCAGCAGCTTCAACTACCTCAACAATTGTTTGTAGCAATGGTTCTCAACCTTTCCAGACTACTGTATCCTATTCAAGAATAAGATTTGTCTTGCGTAATCCAAGTTTCACCTTACTTAAAAACTACTTGCCTACAAAGTCAATGTATTGTGACACTTCTGTGTTTTTTACCTCTGTAACTGAAAAATTGCTTACTTTATCATTTTTACCATATAATTATAAAATAGATCAATTGGAATATGAATACTGTACAGGTTGAACCTCTCTGTTCTGGCACCATTGTGACCTAACTGGTCCTAAACTAGAGAATTTGCTGGACCAGGGGAAGTCAATATCCATCCCTCTGCTACTGCCAGCTCCAGCGCTCTGCTCCCAGCTGCCGGTCCTTAGGAGTCCACTCCCATTGGACACCTGGGCTCTGCTCTTCCCTAGTCTGGCAAAGCTCCTGGCCTCAGCCTGCTTGTTTTTCCCCATAATGCTCCAGCCCTAGAGCACCGATGGAGTCGATGATGATGCCACTCCATGAGTGATGCCAGACCAAGAAAGTCCGAATCACAGAGGTTCAATCTGTACTTACATTTCAGTGTATATCATAAAGATCAGTATACACATATTACTGTATGAAAATTTAGTTTGTACTGACTTTGCTAGTGCATTTTATGTAGCCTATTGCAAAACTAGGCAAATATCTAGATGAGTTGATGTACCTCTTGGAAGGTGTCTGCATACCCTAAGGAGTATGTATACCCCTGGCTGAGAACCATTGGTCTATAGATGAAATAATCAGTTCTAGACAGCCATTAGTATCTTCCAGTGTAGCACCTTTCCCCATTTCAACTCTACCCATAGTCCAATAGGCTTTAAACTGATGACACATTGAATGACTTCTCTTCCCGACAGAGAGAAAATAGGTTAGAATGGTAAGGGGAGATTGGGGAGCGTACAGAAACTTTCATATGGGGAAGAATGGGAGACACTGGTATGGCAGTGAAAAGGGCAGGAGGAGGGAATCTGGTACACACAGAGCCCTTGGCATGAGGGCAGATTGCAGAACATCCCAAAAGGGGAGGGCTGGGAAGGTAGCACACAGGGAGCGTGTAGGGAAAATGAAGGGATGAAAGGAACCATTGGTGTGTGCAATGAGCTCAGCCTAAGAAATCAATGGCATGTATGGCTCTCTAGTACAATGGTGCGCAACCTGTGATTTGCGACCCCCCCCCAGGGGGTTGTGGATGTCTTCCCAGGAGAGGGTGGTCGCAGCGCTTAGATCCAGCTAGCCGGGGGCTGGGCGCCGCTGTGCAGCGTGGCGCTTAGATCTGGCCAGCCAGTGGCTGGGCCTGGTAGTTGGCGGCCCCCATGGCATGGCGCCTACATCTCGTCAGCCAGGAGCTGGGCCCAGCTGTTGGCAGCCCCCACGGCGCAGGGGTCGCAGATCAAAAAAGGTTGCGCACCACTGCTCTACTACTTTGAAGGTATGCATTTTACAGCATAAACAGGAATACAAAATACTAAATATATATAACATGCCCTGTAGCTGAGCTAATGTTGTATATAACATGCAACTTTCATACACTTCTATTTTCATATAAATTAAGTTCTCAGTCTCAGCATTAAATTAATAGCTTTCCATGTTTCATTTCCTTGTGTTTTTAAAAGGAAAAGGAAAGAGAGGGAACATGGTGTTGGTGGATTTATTTGATTCTATTCTCACAGCCAAAGTAAATATCATTGGGCATTGTAGGAATCACACAGTCATTTCTGTAAGTGTACTTCCTTATGACACTGGTGTGGTTTTCACAATGCCAATACATGTGGCTAGTATAACAACCACATGGGTGTTTGAGAGGGGGAGGAATTGCTCACTTCCTCCAGCATCATCCTCTTGTCTTATGCTGCTGATACTATTGAGTGTGTGGGTGTGTGTTGGGGGGAGAGTTCTAGGCTGAGAGACTAGCTGCAATTATTAGGAGGAGGTCATGGGCTTGTGAAACGGAACCAAATGTAGGGAGTTGTTAATGAGGTACATTAGAAAATGGCTGATGGATTTGTGATGGAACGTTACTGGCAGCAAGAGTGGGGGCTGTGATCTTAATAGGGGAATTTGTAAATTTGTGAACTCAGGCTTTCCCAGGCAGGTATTGGAGACCTCCATTAAAGTGCTGATTCTGTAAGAGCCCCAGGGCTGGAGCACCCATAGAAAATAATTAGTAGATGCTGAGCACCCAAAAGCAGCTAGCTTCTTCCCTCCTCCACCTCCCAACACTTGCTACCTGCCATTGGCCTTGTCGACCAACTCTTTCTCCCTCCTTCCCAGCGTCTGCACTGGATTAGCAGCATGCAGGTGTGCTAAAAGTTTCAGACTAGAACACCTGGTTGAAAAGAGACCCTGGGACCTCTGGTCAACACTCCCAACTGGGCTGTTAAAAGTCTGGTTGGTGGTGCTGTAGGGCTAAGGCAGACTCCCTACCTGCCCTGGCTCTGTGCAGCTTCCAGGAAGTGGCCAGGAAGTCTGTCTTCTAGGTGGAAGGGAGGGAACTGGCCAGTGGGAGCTGGAGGAGATAGTGCCCAGCGCTTGTGGGTGAGAATGGCATGCAGAGTGCTCTGGCCCCTACTTAGCAGCCAGACCTGCTGGCCACTTCCAGGGAGCAGTGTGGACTCAGGGCAGGCAGGGAGCCTGTCTTAGTCTTGCTGCACTGCTCACAGGGAGCCACCCAAAGTAAGTCCTAGCTCCAACCCCCTGCCCCAGCTCTGGTTCCCCAGGCCCTTCATCCCCAACCCCATCCCAGAGCCCTCATCCCCAGCCCTCATCTCCCCTGCACCCCAGCCCAGAGCTCCCTCTTACCCCTTGAACTCCTCATTCTTGGCCCCACCCAGAACTAGTATCCCCAGCCCAGAGCACTCTCCCCCCACCATACTCCAACAGCCTGCTTGAAGCTGCTGTCCTTATTTTAGAGGGATAGGCCAAATATTTGAGGCTTTGTTTTATATAAATATCTATTGCCTGCCACCTTGATCCCACCTTGATCTACACTGGCCGTTTGAATTTCCGCAAAAGCACTGACTTCCTACTGTAAGAAATCAGTGCTTTTTGAGGAAATATTATGCTGCTCCCGTTTGGGCAAAAGTCCCTTTTGCACAAAACTTTTGCGGAAAAGCGTCCATGGCCAATCTAGATGCGCTTTTCCGCAAAAAAAACCCCGATCACGAAAATGGGGATCGGGGTTTTTTTTGCGGAAAAGCGCATCTAGATTGGCCATGGACGCTTTTCCGCAAAAAGTGCTTTTGCGGAAAAGCATCCGTGCCAGTCTAGACGCTCTTTTCCGAAAATGCTTTTAACGGAAAACTTTTCTGTTAAAAGCATTTCCGGAAAATCATGCCAGTCTAGACGTAGCCTATCACTTAACCGCTTAACTGTTTAACTTAGGACCTGCCACCTAGCCCACTACCTGGTCCTGCTGCAGCTGAGGCTATGGGGTCCTGCCACAGGTCTTGCCCTAGCCGGAAGGTCCACTGCCACCGCGTGGTCCCAAAGCCTGGCCCACCAGCCTCTCCACAGTCAGAGCTGTTCCAGCACAGTGTAGCTGGCCACCACCAGAGTTCACTGGCAAGAGCCGGTTAACTGTTTAACATCCCTAATCACAGGGCTCCTGCCAATGAGAGGTTTTCTGTGACGAGCCACCACAGCTAGAGATATACCGTGAGGGAAAGCCACATAGTTGTTTTTCATCAGCAAAGTGCCCCATCCTGCGGCTAGGGCTCCAGTGTAGCTCATCTTCCACCTCCAGCAGCTTGGGCCCTTTTTGTTCACCCTTTGGCTGGTCTTACCTGGAGCCATATGCCAAGCAGAGCCAGGAAGGTGGAGAGGCTTGGCTCCTCCCCGTCCCAGCCTGTCCCTCCAGGGCTAGCCCTTCCCTACCACACCCATCACCTCTCTGGGTGTCACCCTTTCCCCGTGCTGAACCCACCCACACAGGTGCTGGACAAGGTTGCTAGAGGTGCCCATGACACAGAGGAGTTACAGGCTGGTCAATGACGCTCAGCACCTGGACTACACAAGTTGTGCAGGGCTCTGCTCACCCATCTCTCCATTGGGCGGCTTCCTTCCCATCTACCTACTGCCCCTTTGCTTCATCCACCCCCCTGCCTATCGTCCGGGTCTCTCCTGCGCAGCAGGTTGGGTGGGGATGTGCACTGCAGCCGCAGCCACCGCTGGGGGCGCTACAGAGCAGCGACCTGCCGCGGCAGCGGCTCGGAGGGGCGCTTCCCTCACCCTGCCGCCGGGCCACGTGACTCACAGAATGTTGGATTCGAACCCTAAGCCCGGCGCCGATTTGTTCTCCCTCCCCCTCCCCGCTACACGCCTCAACGGGAGCAGGAGCGCCGCGGTCACGTGGGCTCAGAGTGATGTAATTCCCCTCCCTCCTCTTTCTCCTGCCCCTCCCCGAGCGGTCGGAACGTCGGGAGTCTGGGGTTCGCTCTGGGTGTGCGGCTCGCGCTGACCAGCAGCGGCAGCAGCAAGAAACTTTCCCAGGGCAGCTGCTGCTCTGCTCTCCCCGGCCAGCGTGTCTGGTGCTGAGCGTGCGCCGCTCCGGAGCCGCCGGCGGCAGCAGGGCAAGGAGCCTCCATGGGGTGAGCGTCCCCGTCAAGTTGGGGTCTATTTATCCAGCGCTTTCTCCCTCTTTTTTTCAGTTCAATTCCCTCCCCTTCCTTTTGTTCCTGGGAATTGAGGGAGCGGGGTGGCTGGGGGAGCGGCTATGAATAGGGGCATTGTGTGCATGGCTCAGCCCAGAGAGACAGGGGAGTGGAAGGAGAAGGCGGCGGCGAAGTGGGGAGCCGGCTGCCTGCTCCTGGGAGCCGTAGGAAAAGTGGACAGAGGGATGCGGTGCTTGTGGAGAGGAGAGAGGCAGGCTCGCTGGAAGGCGGGATGGAGGGAATGAATGGGCGAGACAGAGGCAGGGGCGTTTTGCAGGCTGGACCCTTGCGGCTTCCTCCTCGCCCCGTGCCCTGAAGTTTGGCGAGACTGGGAGGGAGGAAAGGGCCAGCGCGTGGCGGGAGGAGGCAGCGGTAGTAGACAAGGGTTTTAGAGCCTCTCTCTCGTGTTACGATTCAGTTCAGCCTGTGATTTCCAGGGCTCCGGACTCTGCCTCCACTGCTTGAGCGGAGGCCTCTCTGCGGAGCGGCGGCGGAGTAAGTTTCCTTAAGGATAGGGGAGGATTTGCAGGCGGTGCGGGTCGCTGCGTTGGGCTTTCTGTTGTCTGGCTCAGGGAGAGATTTCTCTCTTCCTCTCCTCCCCGAAGAAGCTGCTTGGTGGTGTGTTTCCTTAGCAGAAATTTGGGTCCCCCTAACCGCAGTGTGTCTGGATTTGAAGAGGATCCAGATTGCCGGGCACAGCAGCCAGTGACTCAACTGCAACTTTTTTTTTTTTTTAACTCTAGTCTAGTCTCTACTTCTGCGGTGGGTCGCAACAGGGCTTTGGAGAGTTGACAGCTGCAGCTCATGTGTGAGTAATAATAGCCCATCGTTTGTAAACTTTAAGGGGTAGCAGTCAGTTTCTATAGATTTTTCTCCCGAAGGAGTTCCTCCCCTGCCAAGGTTTCTCTGCCACTTAGGCAGGGTTTGGGGAAAGATCTCATAGTGGAATTTGTTCATATATACTGGAATATTTTATCACCTCTTTTTGCTATATTGCCGAAGTTCTTTCTTTAAATGCCTAAAGTTTCTGCAAATAATTCTTAATCCTTTTCCCCCCTTTTGCCCTCATAGATGAGATTCTTACCAATTGTGCAGCAAAGGATGCTGGGACAGTTTAACATAAGTGGTTCTAGTTCTGAACAGAATCTGATATAGCTTTATTGTGAATTATAAAATAACTCACTCTACAAAGGCGTTAGTATCTCCTTCAAAGCTGCAGTTCAAATTGTCAGCATTTTCATTAAAAGTATAAACCTCTCTCTTCTGGTGTTTGCAATTCTGTTGGTGGAATTTTTCTCCATCCGTAAATATTCAGGGAGTTCTGAGGACTGAGTTTAAAATAATATTTGAGAAAAGTGAGCAAAAGAGTTGTTGGTGTGTCACACACATGCCTGTTCCTGTTTTTTACTCCATAAGATGGGAGGTACCTTGTCTTGAAAGGGACTTTGTCAGTTAAATTTGACCGGAACAGGCATGGTTTCCTATTTTACTTTCCAATGGAATTTTTTTGAAAGACAAATTTCCCTGCATTGTTAGCAATACAAATATTGTAGAGCGTTCTGCTTTTGTGTTAAAGCTGAAAGTAAAGTTGATTGATCTGTTTTCATTGTTTAGGCTCTGAAAGATGAAGAAGCAAATACAGTGATAGTGCTAATAAGTACAACATAAGCTAGATTCTTACAATTCAAAGTTATGCTTAGTACCATAAGGACACTTGCTTTTTTTAAACCTGAGGATGTTCTTCTAATCTAAGATACTGTTATGAATTAAATGTATCTTAATAGTTCATAACAAAGTAGCCGCTTCTGAGGCTAAAAGGCTTGGGTTTATTTGAAAACACAGGTCAGGATTTCCCACGGGTGACCATTAAAAATGAATCTGATTAGTAACCCAGCCATACTGGAGTTTATATTTATAGTTTTTAACAAAAACCTATATGAACAGGATTTTCCTTCCTCTCCCTTTTTTGGATTAACCAAATCACTTTAATTTCCCACAGAAAAATGTACTCTTAAATATTCCTCCATTTAAGACCATGGTACTGTAATAGACTATAGGTAAGGTTATTGACTAGAAAGGCATACAAAACACTCACTATACTGACAGATGTTAAACATTAATTGCCCAGTCAACAGATATGCATTTTGAGACATCTTATTTAGTGCCATCTCCCTGGTGGTTTCAGAATAGTGTTAAAAAACTTAAAACACAATCTACGTACATTACTAGAACAGACACTCTGAAGCTCTGGAGTGATTAGGTGGAATTGATAAATCTTGTAAATATCTCTAATCTGTTCTAGCTTTTGGAATACTTTATTAAAGAGAGGAAAATGAACTTTTTTGTATTTGCTACTACAACAGTTATATAAACATTGGTGTGAAAGAGCATTTGAGAAGAACAACACAAGACTTGTTTAGAACCTGACATTTTGACAGAGAAACCAAGTGCCTTGCCAACATTAATTAACCTGTTGGTATTGATTCATGCACAGTAAGAGTTATATCCTTCAAACTCCAAAATATGAGGGTAATATATATGTACCATTCTCTTCCCTAATCCAGGGATGCAACTATCAACATAACCAAGAAGCTGGTTTTCCCCCCAAAACAACTGATTACGTAAAATGGGTAGGAGCAGAGTGAACAGAGCTGATGGAAGTTTTCATGAAAGGGTTTAATAATGCATCTTTTTTTCAGTTTTAACATAGCCCCATTTTTTGGGGATATTGGTTTAAAGGAGAACAGCTCCAAGAGGAGTATGGAAGCTAAGTTGCTGTGCAGTTCTAGGCTTTTTGTGAAGGTTAATGACACAGTATTTACTCCAGCGGTAGTAATATTCACATAAAACAATTCTGGTAGCTGAGTATGTTCTGTTTTTTGTTGCATGGTGATGATACTTAAAATGACAATAAACAACAATGCATAGAACTAATACATCTAATTCTTTAGTGTTCTGTCTTGGGCAGAAACTAAAATAGCCACAAGAAAATGCTTTTGGGATTTATATTAACAATCTAGGCTGGTTTGTGGTGGCTTCCCTAGGTCATTATATAACTAGGGATGCAAGCGACTAATCGACTAGTTGACTATCCGATGTGCGAAAGCTTATTGGATAGTTGACAAACTAGTCAACTAGTCGCTCCCCCTTTTGCTGCCTCTATCACAAAGAGGTAACAAGGGAGGGGAGGAGAGGCTGCTGGAGGGAGCCGGCTTAAAAGGCATTTCCTTCAGCTGCATGGGAGAGGACAGAGGTACAGATGGTCAACTTTGAAATGTAGAGGAGTCCCCCACTGGGGCTCTTGTGCATTTCAAAGCAGAAGCGCCTGCGTGGAGCCCTGAGTCAGTGGGACTCCCTGCTGGCCCTGGGTGCCACACCAAGTTAAATTTTGAAATGTGCAAGAGCCCCTCTGGGGCCCTTGCACATTTCAAAGTGGAATGAGGACGTTCTTATTGACTAATTGAATAGTCGATGGAAATCCCATCGACTATTCAATTAGTTAATTAATCGAAATTTAACATCCCTAGACTTTATCAGAAGATATGATTGAAATAACTATATTCTGGCAGTAAACTTTCTACTATCTATTAATGCTTAAAACTTTTAAAATGTGTTCTATGTTATACATTGCAGAAATCATACTTTAATGATGGCATCTTAAGTAATAAGCTGAAACAGGAACTACAATTATCAAACTGTGATAAAGTTGGATTGGGGTGGGTGAGAGGGCTAAATTAATCATTGGCGCTTACAACTGGGAGCTGATATAAATAGTGTTATAGAGGGTGTCAGGGATGGAAACTAACCTTGCTGCCAGTAGGTCTGTTTTAAATGGGAGAGTTAGGACTGTTTGTTGAGATGCTGAAGAGAATGTGAAATGACAGCTTGGCCTGAAAAATGAGTGGTGCTGGCACATAAGGGCATGTGGCTCAGATAGCTGGAGGATCAACAGCTTTTCTCAGGTGAGCTGTCTGTCCATCTTAGGTACTTGTTTTGCCCCCATTACATTAGTATCTGAGCCTTTCACACTTTAATGTATTTAGCATTTATGCTTATTATACCCCTGTGTGGTAGAAAAACACTGTTCTCCCTATTTTGAGAGTAGGGAGTTGGGGCACAGACAGGTTGACGTGCTCAGGATCATACCAGAAGTCAGAAGTGGAGGAGGTCAGTGTGTCTCAACCTTCTTTTATAAAGTACTCCTCTTTATATTTAAAAAAAAAAAAAAAGTACACCCAGTGCCACTAGCCCCCACGCCCTCCCCCAATTCCCCTGCCCTCCCCCAATTCCCCTGCCCTCCCCCAGAGTCAGGCACCGAACGTATAGTAACCCTACCTTTGAAGTGCCTGCTCATGCTGCCTGGCCCTGCCTTGGTGGCTTGTCTGCAGGGAACAAGTGGCCCACCAGCACCAGGATTGCCATGTCAGGCTGTGCGCTCCCATCCCAGCCTGGCACCAGTAACTGCTCCCCTGTCCCCTCTCGCTGCGCCACTGATGCGGGGGGTGGGTCCTTTGGAGCAAAGCTAATTGTGTCACTTCACTGCCTTTTAGCTGCTCTCCACAGCCCCACGGGAAAGGGGCAATGGGGATGCGTTGTACTGAGCTGCTGGTGGGGGTGGGGGTAATGCGCATCTTCAGGTTCAGCTGCCCTCCCCCCTGGAGCACCCCAGGGATGCTGCCAGAGACGAAACAAACTAGGAGAGACGGTGGAAGGGTTTTTTTTCCCCTCCCTGCCCAAACTTGGAACTGCTCTGGGTCTCACCGGAGCCGCTGCTGCAGCCACACACTTTTCCTGCCAGGCACTGGGGTGTGTGCACAGAGCAGCTGTTAATATCTGGGCGTGCGGCTCTGAACATTCAATTTGACAGGCACGTGCCACTGGCCCCCGATCCCTGTTGCAGGGCAAAATTCCAGACATTTTTTGCCAAATTTCACTTGTGTTGAGATCCCCTCTCTCCTCCTTCCCCCTTCCTCCTCCCCCCCCCCCCCCCCGACTTCTCTTGCATACCCCTAAGGGTATGCGTACCACTGGTTGAGAAACACTGGAGTAGGCAATTGAAGCTGGGTCTCCTGAGTCCCAAAGTTGTGTCTTAACCATTATACCATCCTTCTTTGGCATTTATATATACTGTATTTACAGTGAGGTCAGTCTGGTACATTGACATTGCATCCTGTCCCTAAGGAAAGAGTTTTCAATAATACAGATACTCTCGAGGGGCAGCATCTGGATATGGATTCATGAATTAAATTGCACTCACGTCACTCAACCTTTTAGGGTGTCGCACAAGTTTGTAGTGTTCAGAGTGGAGAGCCAGCCATGGTGGGACAGGAACTACTGCTGTGTGGCGTGGGCTCACTCTCTAGTGCCTCCTTTTCTGCTTCCCCAAAACCTTCCCTCCTAATTCAGCCAGGATTAGCACTGTGGTGCCAGGCTGGAGAATGTTGCTACGGTAGGTTGGTGCCTCCTTGGCAGTTGAGTATAGTTCACTCTGCCCCTGGTGCTCTCAGTCCTTAATTGTAGAGACAATGATGTTGATTCCTTAACAGAACCTTTTCCTCTTAAGTGTTCCATACAGAAAGGCATGCATGCTAATTAAATAAAAATAAAGATCGCTTCCCTTCTCAGTCACATTTTATTTCCTTGAGGTGTCTGGCATCCTGCTAATTCATAGCTAATTGCTTTTCAGGGCAGAAAAGCAATTGTTGGTACACACAAGCACACAACTATAAATATGCAGGCTCTTTTCAGATATACTACTTTTTAAAAACTTTTCTTTGTGTGAATATTTCTTGAGAGGAGTCCTCTCTTTCAAGGAGACATCTTTTGCTAGTTGTAGGGTGAGGTTTGACAGGTATTAGCTTTATTTAATGTGCATAGCATCCCTTCCTAACACTTCCCATGTCAGTGTCTGTTTTTTTTGGTTACTTTATAGCATTCATTCATAAAACAACATTATATAGGCTGGGATTTCAGATGAATTCTTTATATTTTTTCATGCTTGCTTACTCTTTTTAAGGAGCACTTATTTACCCGATAGGAAGTACCACAAAGGAAACAAGTAGCAGGTACTAGCTGTTGAATCATAGAATCACAGAATACTTGGATTGGAAGGGACCTTGAGAGGTCATCGAGTCCAGTCCCCTGCCCTCATGGCAGGACCAAATACTGTCTAGACCATCCTTGATAGACATTTGTCTAACCTACTCTTAAATATCTCCACAGATGGAGATTCCACAACCTCCCTGGCAATTTATTCCAGTGTTTGACTACCCTGACAGTTAGGAACATTTCCTAATGTCCAACCTAAACCTCCCTTGCTGCAGTTTAAGCCCATTGCTTCTTGTTCTGTCCCCAGAGGCCAGGATGAACAAGTTTTCTCCCTCCTCCTTATGACACCCTTTTAGATACCTGAAAACTGCTATCATGTCCCCCCTCAATCTTCTCTTTTCTAAACTAAACAAACCCAGTTCCTTCAGCTTTCCCTCATAGGTCATGTTCTCTAGACCTTTAATCATTCTCGTTGCTCTTCTCTGGATCCTTTCCAATTTCTCTACATCTTTCTTGAAATGCGGTGCCCAGAACTGGACACAATACTTCAACTGAGGCCTAACCAGTGAAGAGTAGAGCAGAAGAATGACTTCTTGTGTCTTGCTCACAACACACCTGTTAATACATCCCAGAATCATGTTTGCTTTCTTTGCAACAGCATCACACTGCTGACTCCTATTCAACTTGTGGTCCACTATAACCCCAAGGTCCCTTTCTGCCATACTCCTTCCCAGACAGTTGCTTCCCATTCTGTATGTATGAAACTGAGTGTTCTTTCCTAAGTGGAGCACTTTGCATTTGTCTTTATTAAACTTCATCCTGTTTACCTCAGACCATTTCTCCAATTTGTCCAGGTCCTTTTGAATTATGACCCTATTCTTCAGATCAGTCGCAACCCCTCCCAGCTTGATATCATCTGCAAACTTAATAAGCGTACTTTCTATACCAATATCTAAATCGTTGATGAAGATATTGAAGAGAGACAGTCCCAAAACAGACCCCTGCAGAACCCCACTTGTTATGCCTTTTCAGCAGGATTGTGAACCATTAATAACTACTCTCTGAGTACGGTTATCCAGCCAGTTATGCACCTACCTTATAGTAGCCCATCTAAGTTGTATTTACCTAGTTTTTTGATAAGAGTATCATGTGAGACCGTATCAAACGCCTTACAATAGTTTGGTATACCACATCCACCACTTCTCCCTTATCCACAAGACTCATTATCCTATTAAAGAAAGCTACCAGATTGGTTTGACATGATTTGTTCTTTATAAATCCATGCTGGCTGTTCCCTATCACCTTGCCACTTTCCAAGTGTTTACAGATGATTTCCTTAATTACTTGCTCCATTATCTTCCCTGGCACAGAAGTTAAACTAACTGATCTGTAGTTTCCTGGGTTGTTCTTATTTCCCTTTTTATAGATGGGCACTATATTTGCCCTTTTCCTGACCTCTGGAATCTCTCCGGTCTCCCATGATTTTCTAAAGATGATAGCTAGAGGCTCAGATACCTCCTCTATCGGCTCCTTGAGTATTCTAGGATGCATTTCATCAGGCCCTGGTGACTTGCAGGCATCTAACTTTTCTAGCTGATTTTTAACTTGTTCTTTTTTTATTTTACCTTCTAAAACTAGCATTCATTATGTTAGGCATTCCTACAGACTTCTCGGTGAAGACCGAAACAAAGAAGTCATTGAGCATCTCTGCCATTTCCAAGTTTCCTGTTACTGTTTCTCCCTCCTCACTGACCAGTGAGCCTACCTTTGCCTTGGTTTTCCTCTTGCTTCTAATGTATTTATAAAAAGTCTTCTTGTTTCCTTTTATTCCCGTAGCTACTTTGAGCTCATTCTGTGCCTTTGCCTTTCTAATCTTGCCTCTGCATTCCTGTGCTGTTTGCCTGTGTTCATCCTTTGTAATTTGTCCTACTTTCCATTTTTTTTATATGACTCCTTTTTATTTTTAGATCATGCAAGATCTCATGGTTAAGCCAAGGCAGTCTTTTGCCATATTTTTTCTTTCCGACACATCGGAATAGCTTGCTTTTGGGGCCTTAACAATGTCCCTTTGAAAAACTGCCAACTCTCCTCAGTCGTTTTTCCCCTCAGTCTCGATTCCCATGGGACCTTACCTATCAGCTCTCTCAGCTTACCAAAATCCTCCTTCCTGAAATCCATTGTCTCTATTTTGCTGTTCTCCCTTCTACCCTTCCTTAGAATTGTGAACTCTATGATTTCATGATCACTTTCACCCAAGCTGCCTCCCACTTTCAAATTCTCAACCAGTTGAGATGAAGTTCACAGAATGCCTTCCATGCTCCTATCTGAACAAATAGGTTATTCAACACATCTCTGTTGGTTACGTCCCTTGCTCTTGATTGGGCACTGTTGCTTTGTCTGGTCACTCTTAAATCTAGCATAAGACTGGCCATACTGGGTCAGACCAAAGGTCCATCTAGTCCAAAAGCCTATCTTCCAACAGTGACCAATGCCATGTGCCCCAGAGGGATTGAACAGAACAGGCAATCATCAAGGGAATCCATCCTCTGTCGCTCATTTCCAGCTTCTGGCAAATGGATTACTAGGAAGAACCTAGATCTTCTGAGTCTGTCCTGTTTGCTGTCTATTAGGCTACTGTCTCTCATAATATCTTTAACATGATAAGCCACAGTTTCACTTATGTAATCCTTTCCTTTTTATGATTTGTAATTAGTTGCCTCAGTCCAAATCCAGGCCTTGCTGTGTAAAGTGCTGTACAAACACATTGCTAGAAACCCATTTGGTTTCTAAAGCTGAGATTAAAATAATTTAAATCATTACACTTACTCATGCCCTTTCTCAGTTACCGTGGCTTTACATTTTTTGGCCTTTAAAAAAATTCAGCTGGTTCTGCATTGAAAGATCTGTCCAGACAGGCGCGTTTGACTAGACACGGGGTAAAATGTGAGTCTAATGAATAAATGACTAAACTCCAATTATCTTCAGTGAAGTCAGAATTTCACCTAGAGTGCTATCAGTTGCACAACATAAACTGAAGAAAGGTCTTGTTTTCTTTTGTATAATTCTTACTAGTTACAATAATTGGGTAGCACTAAGGCCTTGTGTGTTCACACAACTTCTAGTTTTAATTTAAAAATTTTTAGCTAACTCATTCACCTAGCACAGAACCCTTTGTGGACACACTTAAATTGGTTTGCGTTAGTCTTCTACAGCATTTATGAAGGGGTGGCTTACTTGGCTCAACTGAATCAACTTAAAACAGATTTTAAACTGTTGCATGTTATGGACAAGATTTAAGAGTAGAGGGTTGACACAAGCACTTGCCTTGTTTGTTTTGTGCCGGTGTAGCTGTACTGCTGTAGCTATCATTGCAAACTGGGCTAAACTGCATCTGTGTACAAGCCAATGTTTTCACCAGTGCATTGCATTCCCACTGGAGGTTTGCACTCGTACAACTATATCCTTGTGCTACATCTGTGCAAAAAATGAAAGGTCTGAGAGTGTCTTATTAGTTCAGCTGTGTTGGCTTCCATGGAGAGTACTTAAAACTCATTGAATATAGACTAGATTTTTAAATAATAATAGTAACAATAAGTTGACTGTGAAACACAAAATTGAGCATTTGTGGTGAACTTATAAGATGTCCAACCTTGGTTTGTTAGGTCAGGATTTGGAATGACCAAAAGTAAGAAGCCTTTCTTAGCCATGTAAATTGAGTAATGTAATAACTCCAGAACCATGTTCCGCCCCTGCAGAGAAGAGCCAGAATTGTTAGATCTTAGCAAAGGAAGAGGATCTGGCACAGTAGTATGCTTGCTCCTTCCTTTGAACTCTGTAAGTAGCGGGGGGCTCTGGCTGTAGTTCTGGCTGGATTTTCCCTTTCCCCATACCCAAGGGGCACAGTAACATGAAAGTCTATTGCCCCCTCCTTGTAGTCAATGTGGTTTCACTCTTGTAACCCCTTTTTGCCCCCGAAGAGATGTTTGAAGGCAGGGATGGGCAACCTAGGCTGGGTAGTGAGCTGCATGAATGGCCCTTCTTCACTTCTGTGGGCTGAAAGATTGTCATAACCAAGACAGTCTCCCAAATTAGGATAGTAATAGAAATAAAGCCATGTTAATCTGGTGTAGCTGAAGCAAAATGCAGGACTATGTAGCACTTTAAAGACTAACAAGATGGTTTATTAGATGATTAGCTTTCGTGGGCCAGACCCACTTCCTCAGATCAAAATCAATACCCCTTCTAAGCTGGCTCCCCGTGAGTACCAGCTCCTGCCTGTCTCTCCCCTTCCCAGCCATCTCTATATCAGAGGCAGCAGCATTGGGTGGGGCAGGGCAGGTCACTATGTGGGAGCCAGTGCTTAAAAGCCGGCTCCCCGCATGCACAGACTCCCATCTCCTGCCTCTCCCGTGTCCTCCACACAGGAAGCAGCATCCGGGGGAGGCGGGGGGGGGGGGGGACGACTGCATGTAACAATGAGGGTTAACCAATGAACCCAGGCTCATCGCTTAACCGTGTACACGTTCACATCCCTAGTGCTGATTGAACCATTACAGCACTTTGATGGGATGCAGAGGGAACATTGCATACACCAGTGACTGTGAGAGGCATATCAGCACATACCTCACTTCATGTACTCTTTAAGTGTGTGTCACTTTACTAAAACCAGTAGGAAAAAACTGTGTAGATCATAAGCCAGCAGAATTTGGGAGCACTGTGCATGGGCCACAGTTAAACAATGTCAGCTGGCAGTTCGATGGCAAGAGGCTTCAGTAGGGATGGTCCATGTCAGGGGTGAATCCCCTGAGGTAGCTATGGATTAAAGAGGATTTGTGGATGTAGGGGGCTGATCCTCAGCCTGTCCTGTAAGGGGAGAAAACACAGCCCTTCTCTGTGTACCACATGAGGGTGAAAATGAAAAACTTGGTGAAATGACACTTACTGGTGGGTGGATAACTGCAGCAATATAATTACAAAAATGCTTGTAGGTTTTAAGCACCTCAGTGGAAAGAGGATTTTTTTATTAACGCAAAGATTATAGCTGGGGAAAATGTGATACAGTGAAGAATTTTAGAAAGCTCTCCAGGGGAAAAGCTTTCCAATAATGGGATGTATTTAAGTGGTAAAAATCTCCCAAGGGAAATGGAGTGCCCTATTGCTTAACCCATCTAAATGCAGAGGTGACAAAGCCAGAGAACAAAGGAGATAATCCTAAACAGGCAGAGGGTGGGACTAGGTCACCAAAGGTCTCCGCTGTGGCTGGTGTGTATGATTTTGTTTAAAGTAGGGATTAGCTGTGTACAAATCATTCATTCCCTGTCTTGAGTAGCCCTTGAGTCACACAGTGAATTCCTCAGTGAGGTTTTCATAGTCAGTAAAGATAGATTAACCAAGACAACAAGAATTGTCTTTCTAGGTATGTGAAATTTTAAACCATTTTTTTCCTGTTGCCTTTTTAATTGATGTAAGCAGGAAGATGGTGTATTTAAGATGGAAAAACTGAGCCACGCTGATACACTCATGACACAGTAATCCTTTCCATTGTTTGGCAGATGACGTACAGTTCTCTGTCATAGACTGGGGGAAAATGATGTGGAACGTGGTGTAAATCGCAAGATATTTAGTAGAATGGGAAGTGCTTGGGTATCTTTTGGTATGGTGCCAGCTTGTATGGTGTTTAATTAATTTAAAAAGAGGCAGGTAAGAGGATATCCATGGTAAGAAAGCGGTCTAGATGGGGTTTTTCATGCAAAACCCCCTTTTCAAAAAGCTAAACCACCCATTGGCCCAGTGGCTCTGGCAATTGAAAAAACTCAGGTTTGTGAGTGGCATTATTCTTATTTACTGGGTCAGTGAGACTTGACTGTGTGAAGGATATGCTAAATATGGGTACTGAGGACATGTCTAGACTACCCTCAGCTTCCGAAAGAAGATATGCAAATTCGGCACAAATTTACATCTCTTCTTCCGATTCCCTTTTTGGAAGAGGTTTTTTTCTGGGGGGGGGGGGGGAAGAAAGCAGTCTAGATGGGGTTTTTCATGCAAAACCCCCTTTTTCAAAAGAACCCTGTAAACTTCATTTTTTGAGGAATAAAGGTTCTTTCAAAAAGGGGGGGGGGATTGTGCAAAAACCTCCATGTAGACTGCTTTTTTCTCGAAAAAACCTCTTCCAAAAAAGGGATTGGAAGAATATATGCAAATTCAGTATGAATTTGCATATCTTTTCAGAAGCTGAGGGTAGTCTAGACATGCCCTCTGAGATGGACAGTAGAATAGCTAATAGCTGTTCAAGTGTCTGTGGCTAATTAACAGAGCGACAATAGCTGACAGAAGAGTTTGTTCTTGGGAATGAGAGCTGAATTTGTGACCTAGGAGGAAAACTCACATCTGAACAGTGAAGCATTATTGGGGAAGAGAAAATCCTTGCATGGTGTTCAGTATTCAGGATCTTCATGGGATCTCTGGCTCTTCTCCTTTCTTGGTTTATAGCAAGGGTTGGCAGTAATTTTTGCAGGGGGGCCACTTTGCATGTGGTCATGGGTTGGCTCTACCCAGGAAGGGACGGTCCTGGGGTGGAAGGGGTGGGGCTGTGAACTAGCCTCTCCCCAGAATTCTCTGGGGCCAGAGGCTTTGAATTAAAAACACAGCAAAGGATTCATGGCTCCTGGTCCCACCACTACTGCATTTCCTTGCAGCTGCCCATGGTTATCGAAAGCAGCCAGATGCAGTCTGTGGGTCAAATCAAAGTGTTAGACGGGCTGGATCTGACCTCCAGGCCGCATCTTGCCCAGCCCTGGGTTATAGCCATGGTGTCCGACACGCTAGCCACTAATCACATTTGGCTATTTGGCTTGAACAATGTGGCTATTTGGCTGGTTGAGTGTGGCTAGTGCGTTATAGTGGCTACTGCTTCAGAAGAGCTTGGCTTATAGAAAGCTCTGCTTGAAGTAGGGAGAGAGTGATGTTGGAAAGGCACGACTGGTTGAGGTTGTGAGTGCCATTTTGGTCATGTTGGAAAAGGTTTATCAGATACAAAGGTTTTGTAGCCTTTCCAAAGGGTGTGCCACCTTTTGTATTAATCTAATCTCCATCCCCTCAATTGAGAATGAATTCTCTGATTAGTATTGTGCTGTGTGAGGAATGTAATAAACTGGATACAAATATCCAGTTTATTGTGCTGTTGGAGAGGGACAGCGAACTGAATGTGACAATAAAACTTCTACTTTACAGAAATATTCTGATGTTTCTCTCCAATATTTAACCCTTTCAATGTTAGATAGTCAGGTCAATGAGCCTTATCAGAGAGTCATTTTCAGTGTCACAAATAGAGCAATGCAGTATGTCCTAAGGCCATTTGAGTGTTGCTTCAGTGGATTCAAGGGGCATTCAAGGAATTCATTATAATGTCTTAAGGACCTTACCCTGATTCTAATATAATATAATGGGAGGAAAATATAAGCCTCGAGTGGCTATTTACTTTGTTGTGTAATTAATGGGAGTACTTTCCTTAGTAGCTGTTTAAACCATAATACACAATTGTATGAATTTTAGATTCAAACATGTTGCATATAGGAAATATTGGGGCTTCAGATTACTGTTGTCCTACTGCACCTGATTATAATATTGTGGAATCTCTCTGACAGTGAACCCTTGCTGGGATTTTAGGATGTATTGCTAAAAGTTAATAATGATGATAAACTGAAGGGACTGCAGATCAAATATAGTGCATTTAATTGAAGCTAACAATCCAGTGCTTTTAATTTGTCCTTTTCATATGTGTTCATTTTTTTTAACTGTATCCTTTGGTATATATGGTTGTGACAATTTTCTTCCACTATTTGATCTGAGGAAGTGGGTCTGGCCCACGAAAGCTCATCATCTAATAAACCATCTTGTTAGTCTTTAAAGTGCTACATAGTCCTGTATTTTGTTTCAGCTACACCAGACTAACACGGCTACATTTCTATCACTATTTAACTAGATACAAATTGATAGTGCTTTTAATGAGATACAAATTGACAGTATTCAATATTTATTATTGCAGCTACTCTATAATGGGTGCTACGCACTATTTGATAAATGGACTGGAAAAAATGATCTTTAATACTTCTGTATTGCCTGCTGAAAATGCTGTTTTGAAAGGTCTTGGAGTGGTGCTTATTTGTGAATTTCAGTGTCTGTGCCTGCATCTTGTACTATATTACTATTGTACATTAGAGGAATTAATGCTTTATCTCTGGGCTGATTTAGGGTGCTGACCTCTTTTATGCTCATTCAAAAAGTTACTCCCTATGAGAATGTAGACCTTAGAGCAGGGGTCGGCACCCTATGGCTCAGTAGGGAGCCAGATATGGCTTTTTTGCAGCTCAAGCTCAACCTCGCTTCCCCCCCCCCCCCCCCCCCCACACACACAGTAGGGAGCTCACACTGCTGCTCCAGCCTTGCAGCCCCTCCCCCACAAGTTTGGAGAACCTGCAGAGGCGGGGGAGAGAGCCCTGACCCTCCCTTCTGAATCCAGCTCATGGGGAAGAAGTGGAGCCAGAAGCAGAACTGCTGCTTCCCTTCTCCCCTCCCTCAGCGGTGGGAACATCAGTGCTGCCTGGAGGCTTTCCCTGCAGTTCCCATTGGCTGGATTCCGGAAGCTATGCCTGGGAGCATGTAGCGTGAAAGCAAGTAAAGAGCCTCCCACCATCCTTAGCTGAGACCCTGCAGCCCCAACTTCCTCCCTCACCTCCCCAAGCAGAGACCCTGCATCCCCAGCCTGCACCTGGCCCCTCCCATCCCGGCCACACACCCTATCCCCAGCCTGCTCCTGGACCTTAATCTTGCTCCTGCACTCTCCCTCCTGGCCAGATTCTGCACCCTCCTTCCCACTCTGCCCGGCCAGACATCCTACTCCCAACCTAGTCCAGCATCCTCCTTCCCAACCAGACCTCGCACCTCATCTCCTATACCCCCCCCCCCCCTTCCCAGATCCTGCACCCTTGTCCCTATCCCACTTACTGGCAGCTCTGCCCCACATACTGACCCCTCATTTTTGGCCCCACCCCAGAGTGTAGGGGAGGGCCCTCACAAAATCCACCAACCCTAGAACCCAGAAGAGTTAATCTGGCCTGAGGCCTTAGTCCTCTCCTCACCCCCACCCCGCCACCCTGGGGCTGGAGCACCAGGGGAGTGAGGGTTGGGGGTTGGTTTTTGCTTCTCACTTGTGTGGTCCTCAACTAATTTTTTTTCTGTGGGTCATTGGTCTCCAACCCAAAAATGGTTCCCCATTCCTGCCATAAATAAAGACAATATTGACACTTTGTGTTGGACATATTTTACTTTTATTTAAAATGAAGCCTGGCCAACAAGGCCCCAATTGGGGACCAGCCCCCATGTGGCCTCAGTGTCCTGTGCCAGGCCCCAGTCCTGGTGCAGGCCCTGCAGTCCGGCCCCCATCTAGCCATAGGAAGAGCTGATGGCGGCCCCCCTCTTTCTGTGGCATGGGTAGGAGTGGAGACCACGATCCGGCTGTGGTGATCCTGTCCTGGCCCCTCATTCAACTACTGCTGCCCAGCCACAGCTAGGGTTGCCAGGTGTCTGGTTTTGAACCAGACAGTCCAGTATTTGAGCTTTCTGTTCGGGAAACAAATTGAGAAAATGTCTGGTATTTTCTAAATAAGATGTAATGTAGATTGTGATATAATGTCAAGTGTGTCCAGTATTTTTGTTGAAACCATCTGGCAACCCTAAGTACAGCAGGCCAGCCTCGGCCAATTAACATAATCCAGCACCACCATATCCACAAACTCTACCCCCACCCCAGCAGCAGCAGAAGTCCCATTAAATAAAATCTGAGAGTACGATGTTTCATGTATGCTATTATTAATCATGTCAATGATCAATAATATTAAGTTGTATATTTTCAGTCATGCAATTGGGCATTCTTATATGGCTCTCTTTTGACCACTTGTTTTGAATTTTGATGTGGTTTGGCTTTTTGGTTTGAAAAATGTGTTGACCCCTGCCTTAGAGCAAGCAAAAAGCCCGTTGTTGTTTTACAGGCTATTGCCCCTCTATTAGTAAGGGATCATGAGCATTGTGATGAACAATTTCTAATCTTAATGTTTGTTTCTAGTTATCTTTGATCAAAATATTAGAGTATGTGGGTCATGAACAACATTAAGCCTGGAAATTTTTGGAGGTTGGTTTGTTTGGTTTTTGTTTTTGGTATATTGCCAAAAATTATCCTGCTGTGGATTTCTATAATGCCACAAGTATATAAAATGCACATACTGTAAGCAAGATGTGATTTTGATTCATCTTGTGGGCAGAAAAAAATTAGCTGTAAGGTAGCCTCCAACAGAAAGTGCCAACAATTTTCTAAAAATTAAAAGTTTTTTGATGACAGCTGCTAATTGGAATGTACAAAGAATCCTGCCTTGGCCTTGTTCTGCAGACACTTTGCATACTCAGGAATTTCCACAGTGGATCTCAACAGTAGTCCATCTAGTCGCATATCCCATCTTCAGCAATATTGTGTCTTCTAGGGGTGTTTAAAATGCATTTAATTAAGTAGTTGTGTAAATGCTCCTGCCTGCCACGCTGCTGCCTCTATCAGAGCTGGCTCCTTGTGCATACCAGAGCCTGTATGTAATCATGAACCTTAACCCATGAGCCCAGGCTCATCATTGGTTAACAGTGTACACAATTACACTTTCATATCCCTAGTGTCTCACCTGCTTCAGATGTGTAGGAGAACCCCCCCCCCCGCCTAAAACAAAAAAAAAAACCCAACCTGTGGCAGACACTTGTATAATAGTGTTCCCAGAGGGAAATACTTTGTTTCTGGGTGGCGGTGGTGTTGGCATTATTCCTGCTTTGTTATTTTTCTGTCCTGAGGCATGAACTCTTGTTTCTAGTCCTTTTAAAGTTATTTTAAACTATTGTAATCCAAGGTAACTAAACATATCCACAACCAGATTGTCTTAAATTTTTGCTGGTTTCATTGATATTTTGTGATATATTCTAGAGGATTTTAAATAAAGGGAAATATCAGTACGTCAGTTTTAAAAGTGATAATCTGCAGAGAGCTTTTAAAATATTGGGCTTCTACCACCTTCTCCATCTCCACCACTGGTTTTTTTTTCTGCTTCGAGGCACAAGGAAAGCTTGATATGTGAAGTGATCTTGGGGGTTTACTGTTTTGTTTTACCTTGGAAATATCAGGAATGTCAAGGTAGTTACTTTGTTTTTTCTGGAGGACCTTTAGGAAGACTCAGATATTCACTGTGAGTTTGGACTCTTTTATTGGAGGGGGGTGAGTTGCTTGATCTTCACAGAAGATGCCTTACTCCATAGTTATAGTCAATCAAGTTAAATGGCTTTGGAAAAAATAAAAAATAGTTCTTACCCTTTACAATACAAAATCCCTTCCCTATAAAATTGCTTGATTTTCATTCTCTTGGATCCTGCCCATTAATTTGCCATCATCTTAGTGTCCCCCTACCTAGCTAGCACCTGTAAAATAAAATGAAGCTTTTTATTTTTTCCAAAACCTTCAGGACTCCTGTGTCTGTCATAAAGTGCAAAAAAAGTGTGTGTGTGTGTGTGTGTGTGTGTGTGTGTGTGTGTGTGCGCGCGCGGCAAAATGCAGGACAATGTAGCACTTTAAAGACTATCAAGATGGTTTATTAGATGATGAGCTTTCGTGGGCCAGACCCACTTCCTCAGATCAAATAGTGGAAAAAAATAGTCACAACCATATATACCAAAGGATACAATTAAAAAAAATGAACACATATGAAAAGGACAAATCACATTTCAGAACAGGAAGGGGATGCGGGGGGGGGGGGGGGGGAGGGGAGGAAGGAAGGTAGGTAAGTGTCTGTGAATTGATGATATTAGAGGTGGGGAGAGTGGGATGTTTGTGAGTTAATGGTATTAGAGGTGATAATTGGGGAAGCTATCTTGGTAATGGGTAAGATAGCTTGAGTGTTTGTTCATTCCTTTTTGGAGAGTGTCGAATTTTAACATGAATGACAGTTCAGAGGATTCCCTTTCAAGTGCAGATGTAAAAGGTCTTTGTAGCAGAATGTGTGTGTGTGAATTCCTTTGTTGTTCCACCTCTCTAGAGGTCACTTTACACATTTGTTTCTTTTGGGTTTCATTAATTATCCTTTGTTCTTGTACTAAAATTGAATCAGTGTTTTGCCTGCAGAACAACTACCTGATCATGCCAGAGTCCTTTAATTAGGTTTGGTGTTTCTTTAACTTTCCACAGAAAGGTATTTGTTTTGGAGGAAGGAGAGGAATTGGACCATGTAAAGACCTATACTTGGCATGTATGTGAGGTATTTTGGGAAGCTTATTCATATGGTTTTTATATCTTGATGAGAACTGTTTTGCATAAAGATCTGGTGTGGTGATTAAAGACTTCTAGTAGCTGTGCTTAGTTCTAAAGGATGGTTTGTAGTATAGTGTATGTCAGGCATGTCAAACTCGAAGTCTACCGAGGGCCACACAAACGAAAACTGATAGCTTTCAGGGCCACAAGGCCATTCCCAATTTGTCAAGCTCCCCCCCCACCCCCCCCAAAGTACTTTGTCAGAAAGTCATAGTTATTTATTACATTATGTTTTAGCTAAGGACTGTTTATAGCACAAAGCTAACAGTGGAAAAAAAACTGTACCTTTTTAAAAAAACAACACTCCATGTATTTTAAATTTAACACTACTACCCTATTGTATCTTGTGAGGTTTTTAAACTTAAACTGAACTGAGAAGTAAATTAGCACAGTTGTTTCACTCCAGCTTGTTCTCTGCTATGGTTTCCTCAATTTTTTTTTTAACTTAAGAGGATTATGGGTTTTTTTTTAAAAATTCTAAAAATTCAGTTCTGTCCCAAACAATAAGGGAGAGACTCATATCTCAGAATAATTGCTTCAGCCTGGTAAACAATAGCCTTTGAATTTTCTTTAAAGAAACGCAGTGTCTATAGTTAAGTCTATAGAGCAGAAAATGAAATAAGGATAGGTAAAATGTAAGATAGATATCAGGTATGCAAAGTGGGAATTGATGAGCAAAGAGCCAAAACATTACAAAAATATTTGTTTCTAAGAAGCAGGAAGTCTATGAGAGACAATGTTGAGTCTGCTAGACTAGCAGAGAATAAACAGAAAGTTGAAGGAGAATTAAAGACATTGCAAAGAAGCTAAGTAATTCCTTTCCACAGAAACTGTTCCTCAACTTCTGTGAATGTATTTAAGATGGGGTGCTAGAACAAAGTGACAAATCTAAGAGCAGCAGGTGCAGAGGAAATGATTCATGTGTTTGGAAGAAATTTCAGAATGAACGAGGTGAGCTACTAATGAAGTTAAGCAATCATAAAAATAAATTCTTTCCTAGAGACCTGGAGAGTGGCGAATATTGTTTTTATCTTAAAAGCCCTAGGAATGGATCTTGGAATTACAAAAAAGAGCATGGTCTTGAATACCAGGACCGATGATTGAAACCCTATTTTAAAAACAATTATTAACACTCTGAAAAATGTGAAAAGGGACTCATAGACTTTAAGGTCAGAAGGGACCATTATGATCATCTAATCCGACCCCCTGCACAGTGCAGGCCACAGAATCTCACCCACCCCTCTTAGAATAATCCTCTCACCTATGTCTCAGATATTGAAGCCTTCAAATACTTTGAAGGCCCCAAGATGCAGAGAATCCTCCAGCTGTGATCTGTGCCCCATGCTACAGAGGAAGGCGAAAAACCTCCAGGGTCTCTGCCAATCTACCCTGGAGGAAAATTCCTTCCCGACCCCAAATATGGCGATCAGCTAAACCCTGAGCATGTGGGCAAGACTCACCAGCCAGACACCCAGAAAATTCTCTATAGTAACTCTTATCATCCCTCCATTGACCTATTTCCCACTGATAATGAATGGTCAATTAGTTACCAAGATCATGTTCTCAAACCATCCCCTTATGCTAGAACTGGCAGAGACATCAGAAGGTCATCAAGTCCAGCCCCCTGCTTTAGGCAGGACCAATCCCATCTAAATCAACCCGGCCAGGGCTTTGTCAAGCTGGGACTTAAACACCTCTAGGGATGGAGACTCCACTACTTCCCTAGTTAACTCATTCCAGTGCTTCACTACCCTCCTAGTGAAATAGTTTTTCCTAATATCCAACCTGGACCTCTCCCACCATAACTTGAGACCGTTGCTCCTTGTTCTGCCATCTGTCACTAGATGCAATTAGCATAGCTGCTGCAAAGACAGACAGACCCAATTTTCCTGTCCTTTTGACCAGCTTCACACCAAAAAAAGAACATTTGCTCAATGCGTAATAGAAGTTAAAAGGGGAAGAGGGAGAGTGAAATCCATAAGGAAAGGATTTCACTGAATTCATAAGGAAAGGAAATAACACCGAAAGTATTGTAATGCCATTACAAAGATTAATGGGTCACCTTTGCCTGGCTTCAATGAATAGCTTTTTACATTTACTTAAATGACGACAAATTTAAAATTGATAAAAGGAAACTTTTTTTTACCCAATTCATCTGTGGAACTCACTGCCATTAAATAGCAGTAAGGTCATTTTTTTTTTTTTTAAGGATAAAGGCTTATTGATGATAATGAGAACATCTAAAATACCATAGGTAGGATGAACAACAGATTAAAACCGATTCATGTTTCAGGTTATAAGCCAGCCAAAAAATGATGGGAGTGAAGAAACAACATTCCTTATCCAGGGATAACTGTTCACTGTAGTTTCTTGTGGACATATGTGAACACACTCCCACCCCATCCTGTGACACATCTTTTATTGGCCACTTTTGTAGCTAGAATACTGGACTAGACTAGAGGCTCCCATTGGCTGATTTGGCAATGCCTACATTAGAAGGAAATTGATAAATATTAACACAGGATATATGAAAATTAAACTGGGAACCACAACTCAGGCCCTTTCATATGTCTATATTACGGTACTCTTGATTCCATTCCATTCAGTAGGAAAAAAACTGTATGCTATCATATTATTTGAGAAACTGTATGCGACATCATCCAAATAACACTTAATTGTATATTTGTAAAAGAGGAAGAGCTGTGGTCCAATGCCTCCCCTCTTCCCCAGAGCCTCTCCCCCCCACCCCCAACCTAATGCCTCCCCCAGAGCAAAGGATTTTCAGCCCCCTCCTAACCTAATGCCTCTCCCAGAGCAAAGGATTTTCAGCCCCCTCCTAACCTAATGCCTCCCCCAGAGCAAAGGATTTTCAGCCCCCTCCTAACCTAATGCCTCTCCCAGAAGCAGGCACTCCCCAACCTAAAGCCTGGGTTCTGGAGCCACCATTGTTGCGTTGCCGCCGCAACACTTCCTTAGGCCCTGGGTCAGCGTGAGCACAGCAACCAGCTGTGATCAGGCTCTTGGTGGCTGCAGAGTGGCTGGCCGGTTGTAAGCACGTGCTGGGGGCGGGCCATGCACAGAGCTGCCCAGCTGGGCTGTGCGCAGAGCTGCCAGGCCAGCCTTGAGTACAGTAGTTGCTGTGGCGCCCTGTGCAGAGCGGCCAACCAGCATGGCCTGCACTTGGCCACATGATCTGAGCGGCCAGTGGGCTGCACTTCAGTCTTTCTCAAAATGTACTGGCGGGCCGCAAAAAACTTCCATGGGGCCACATGCAGGCCTCCAGATGCCAGTTTGACATGCCTGGTGAATGTGGTGCTGGTTTTGTTTTTCTTCTTCTTTTTTTTTTTTTTTTTTTTCTTTTCTTGATTTCCCACAAATATGCCATGTTCCTGCAGTGTAACTGTTGATAAACTATGATACCATTTTGAAAGACTACATTTGAGTGTCTATTAAATCTTAATTTGTACAATAGTGTGGTCATCTTAACATTTGTGATGAAAGAATACTTTTTTCTTTATCAAACTGAAGTCTAGAGTTCCTGAAAATTACATGAAATTTCACAGTGAACCTAGGGGATCTATCGAAATTAGAGGAGGGAAGTATGTTCATAGCTATTAATTTTTACTATACTCTGAATTTCAGTAAGGATTCTTTTCTTTCTTCTTTCTTCTAAGTTAGAGGGGGAAATTTCTAGAAAGGAACAGAACATTGCAGATGAATATGCTTTTTTGTTACAGTGTTCCTTCAGTAGGAGCTTGCGTGATAGCTAAAACTCCAAAAATACATGGATCGACTATTCTGTAAATACAATCATACTTTGTTAGTTTTTAACAGATGTTGAATTGTTCTAAATTTATTTGTGTGATTTTGTTCATTCAAGGAGTTTGTTAATCTTTCTCCCAACAACTATTGTCTTCCTATTAAGTTTGTTTTTCATGTGTGTAACAAACTATTACTAGAGATGTGTGTACAGTCCTTCTCTGTGTATTTGAAAGTGATGGACAATGCTTCCGACATCATACTGCAGTGTGTTCCAGGGTTGGGTGCAGGAATTTTAATTTAATGAATTTGCATACTTCCCTACTGTTACTTCTCCCTATCTCCCATTACAAGCAATTGCTTTGATAATAACACTAAAATAAGATTGTAGGCTCATACGAATATTATTTGTAATGTCCGTGGTTCTCTATAGGCAAGCTATTACTATAGGTTGAACATCCACGATAGACTAGAGAGCTCCAGCCACAGAAGTTGCCAGTGCTGGCGGCTAGGAGTTCAGCCAGTCTGGCAGCAGGCATCCTGCAGGGGCAAGTGACTTGGGGGCAGGAAGCCAGTTAGGAGATGAGTCCCACTGACCCTGAAGTAGCTGCTGGTTGGGGATGTGGAGCCCTGACAGCTGGGATGGAGCTCTGCTGGCCCGGGGCAGGAAGCCCCAGCAGCAGGGGACATGGAGGAGCCGCCATCCGGGGTCAGGCAGCCCCTGCGTCTGAGAGTGCAGCTCCATCGTCCGGGCGCAGGGAGTCCCTGTGGCCAGTGGTGCAGAGTCTCTGCCAGTCTGAGCAGGGCTGCAGCCCTGAGTGGAGCTCTGCCAGCAGAGGAGGGGTGGGGCACTGGCTGAGCCAGAAGGGGAATCTCAGGACTACCTGAAGCTTGACCTCCCCTGGTCCGGCACACTCCCTTTTTCGGTCCTGAAAATGCCAGACCAGGGAGGTCCAACCTATGGTATTATAAAATACAAATTTAACAAATAACAGCTAAAGATTGTTTCATACTATTGCTCTGCAGAAATTTGGACAGTGTTGGGCTTGTGCTACTTAAATGTCAGAAAACTATAAAATGCTGTTGATTTTAAGGAAGCTGCGCGTTGAAAAATAAGCCATAATCGATACTGCTTGCTTTTTTTTTTTTTTTTTGGTAGATCAAACATCCATTTTAAAAAATGTAATAACATCCTAGAGACCCTATGTGGTTGGTAACTAGTTATACACTTATTTTCCTTTCTCTTTTGCCTAGGTGTTAAAAACAACTCAGATTTGGAAGACTGAATGGGATAAACATGAAGAGCCTGAAAGCAAAGTTCAGAAAGAGTGATGTAAGTACTCTAGGACTCCCTCTGGCTAGATTGTTTTGTATTGTGGAAACAGTCCCTAACTCCCAACTTGATAAGGCTGTAAGTTAATCAACTACAGAGAACAGAAGCATTTTCCAAACACTAATATATCAGGAGAGTACAGTTGGTTTCTACACTGTTTCTGTTAGGGAGTATAATTCTCAGTTACACAGGCTAATCAGAATTGGCCACATCCCTCGCTTGTGACATTAGCTGGCTTATGTGAAAATCTGCATGCATACGGGGTCCATCAGTCTTCTACCAGACTGTGGTCTTTCACAAATCTTGACTTGTACCTGGAGCTTAATTTAATCCTATTCATGGTATTAATATCGAATAATGTTTTTATTTAGGCATTTGTTCCATTATCACTGTGTTATTGGACCACTTAACACACAAACCTGTGTTCCAACTTAAACAGGGTGACAAGATCCACAACCTCATACAGGTATATGTGACTATACTATGACTATCCTGGCAGGGGGTTTTAGAGCCCTGCCTAGTGCTGAAGGTCTGGGGTTCAAGGATGGGTAGATTCATGCTTTCATATAGGAGCACAGATGGTGAAGTTCTCCAGGAAAAACCCTAGGAAGAGCTGCAATTGGAGAGAAAGCTTAGGCTGAGTTTCCTATTCTGTTTGTTACCAGTAAGATTACCAAGGGAGGAGTACATTTGACCTAATACCGTGTGTTGATTTCTTTTGGAGCTGGGGGAATGCCAGCGATTACACAATCACTCAGTATGTCTGGCCACTATTCACTGCATACTTATGCAGCAAGTGGTTGTGGCATTTTGTGGTGTGCAGAATGTATGTCCATGCTTGCTTGTAGGAAATCTTAGTTGTTTTGTGGTGCACATTCTGTGGCATGGCAGCAATTTTGTCTTTCATCTGTATGACAAAATGTTATCTGTCTCTTGATATGTATGCTGTATGTTTGACCTTTTTTCGTATTTTGGGTGGAACTTGTAACAAATATAAAGGGAAAGCAGCATATTTCTTCTATATAGTAAAGTTTCAGAGCTGTATTAAGTCAATATTTAGCTGTAAACTTTTGAAGGAACAACAATCACACTTTGTTCAGAGTTATGAAAGTTTTGGTGTTATGACAATCTCCATTCCAGAGGCATTCATAACTGACTTTATACTGTCGCTCTGAACAAGGAGGAAAAGCCAGTGTGATGTGAACAGCCAAGTTCTCTGCAGACCACAGTTTGAGACTATCTGAGCTAACAGTAATATTCGTTGCAAGCAACTGCTGTGCTGATTTGGTATGTGAACATTGCTAGGAGTCTTACTCACTAAGATGAGGGGATGCTATGCTTCATTGGACTTTTGAAACAGACTGAACAATATAAACTTGTATAAAGAGACTTTTGTGATGCGGTGAGGGTTTTGTTAGTCTGAGACAGAGGTTATGTCTACAGTGCCCAAGTTACAGCCTGCCCATGCTTTATTGCCAGAGTAAGAGAGAGCGCGAGCACTTTTGGCAATTTAAAAACAAAAACCCTAGAGCCACAGGTATGAATGTGTGGCATGCATAACGTTACTGGATATCCGTGTAGATAGTCCATCATTTGGTGTAAAGCAGTTTACACAGGGTTTCCTTTTCTCCCTCTCTAGACAATCCACTCTCGTCTATCAACAAAACTGAGCAGAGGAAGAAAGTTAAATTGCCAGGTTCCTTAGCACTGATTGTTATCAAGCTGTGCAGTGTAGCAGCTGTTGCCACCGATTCCCATGAAAGCTTTTAGGACTGTCAGGATGTGAACTTAATCTTAGATTGGGGCTTTTGAAGACAGAAACTGTACTTTAAGAGCATAACTTCATATGGCCAATAGGAGCTGTTGTAAACTTTCATGTGAGATAAAGGAGACAAATTACTTTTTTTCAGGGTAGGGATTAGGGATGTTCACTAGTGTGTATTTGTGTAAATGTGACAGCTGGACTTATAACTGCTAAAATACCAGAGGTGGAGAATCTTTTTTGGTTTGGGGACCGCTAACACACACAAAAATCAGTCAGGGACCGCAAAAAATGAGGAAAACAAAAGAAAACAACCCCTTCTCTCTCACATTCCCCTCACATATCAGAGCTTAGGGGGGCCTAGGCTAGTAGATTTTGTGAGCCACCCTATACTCTGGGGCGAGGCCAAAAATGAGTTCAATGTGTGAGGGGGCTGCCAGGAAGTGGGCTTGGATGTGGGGTCTGGGCAGGAGTGAGTGTGTGGGAGTGAGTTGAGGGCTGGTGTGTCTGGGAGGATAGTAGGGTGCAGGAGCAGAATGGGGATGCAGGATCTGGGTGGGAAGGGGAGCTGCAGTGCTGGAGCACCAGCTCCCCAATGCTGGGGGGGAGAGCCCTGAGCATTTGGGGCTGGATCCAGGGAAGCCAGGCACCTCATTTGGTCCCCGGCCACTGGTTTCCCACTCCTGGGTTACACGTTTACACGTGGGAAGGCAGACAAGAGCACAGGCTGCAAGCAACAGCTCCCATCTTCTCCTCTTCTCCCCCCCCCCCCCCCAAGATGCCTCTTATAAAGAGGCAGTAGGGCAGGGGGCTCTGCAGGAGCCTGTACATGCAGAGAGCTAGCTTAAAACGTGTCTCTCTTGTTCCCACAGAGCTGCCAATTTCCTCCCCCCCCCCCTTCTTTCCCTGCAGCTGCCTCTGATACAGAGGCAGCAGCATGGGGGCAGCAGCTCCAGAATCCAAGCCATTATGCACAGGGAGATGGCTTCCCACATGTACCAACACCCTCCTGCCCCCCTCACTGCCTGAGCAGCTGCCTTTCTATCCGAGGCAGTGGCAGGGGACAGGCGGCACGCATGGGGAGCCAGCTCAAAAGCAGGCACTGCCCCCAGACGCACGGCGCATGCGCGACCCATCTACAGCAGCTGGCGCGCAACCCCAGGCCCACCCCCGGGGCACACAGCACATGCGTGGCTCAGCTACGGCCGCTGGCGCGCAGCCCGGGGCCTGCCCCTAGGGCACACGGCGCAAGCACGGCTTAGTCCAGCCCGGCTGTTGCTGCTGGTGTGCACGCTGGGCTATGTAGGGCCCTGCAGCTGTGGGGGAAAGGGTATTGCTGGCCAGTGTCACGGGGATGTGGGCAGGCTGGTGCTGCGGGAGCTGGGCGCGCAGCACCTGATGGTAGCACGCCCCTTATAGCTGCCATCAGGTGCCCCCCATCAGTTGGCGCCCTGGGTGGCTGCCCGCCCGGCTCGCCCATGCCTCCATCCGGCCCTGGGTGCAGGTAGCCATTAGGATTAGCCCATAAGCACACTCTTATTGGTTTATTGTGTGAACGACTGCAAACTAACATCCCTAGTAGGGATAAACAAAATGGCTAAGTCCTTATCCATAGTTTGTGAGTAGATTAATCCCATAATCTGATATTGTATTCTCTGTCTTGTTGCATAAATCAAAATACACTAGCCTAAGTCTGGCGTGAATTGGAGACATGAAGAGATACAGTGGCAGGACATGAGCATCAAGAAACAAAGCCTATAAACCTTTGTAATGGAGTGTGAGTAGGCTAGCATAATAGTGGTTCCAGGTAATTTCACCTGTGGCCAAAAAAAATCTGTGCACCATTCTAGTGTGCCTGGAGTTTTGAATGATGGTTCACAGGTGGAATGTCCATGGTTTGGGACCAGTGTGCACATGCTGTATGCTCTACATTGGGATGTCTAATTCTGCATAGGCTGGTTCTGAGTCCAGAGAATTAAGGAGGAGCTGCAGGATATACAATTAAATTAATCTAGTACAGTAGTTCTAATGCTCCACAGCAGTGTCATGGAGAGTTTGCAGCTGTCATGCCTACCTATAGGCTGGGTAATGGGGAGGCAAATGTCATTGAGGAGCCTCTGGCCATTATCTTTGAAAAGTTGTAGAGATTAGGAGAGATCCCAGATGATTGGGAAAAGACCAGTGTAGTGCCCATCATTAAGAAAGGGAAGAAGGACAATCCAGGGAACTATAGGCCGGTCAGTTGTACCTCAGTCCCTGGATAAATCATGGAGGAGATCCTCAAGGAATCCATTTTAAAGCACTTGGGAGAGGGGAAGGTGATCAAGAGTAGTCAGCATGGATTCATGATGGGCAAGTCGTGCCTGATCAATCCGATTAGCTTCTATGATGAGGTCACTGACTCTGTGGATATGGGGAAGTCAGTGGATGTGATATACCTTGACTTTAGCAAGGCTTTTGATATGGTCTCCCACAATATTCTTGCCAGCAAGTTAAGGGAATGTGGATTGGATACATGGACTGTAAGATGGATAGAAAGCTGGCTGGAAGGTCGGGCCCAGCGGGTAATGATCAACAACTCGATGTCAGGATGGCGGTTGGTATCTAGCGGAGTGCCCCAAGGTTTCGTTCTGGGACCGGTTTTGTTCAACATCTTTATTAATGACTTGGATGAAGGGATGGATTGCACCCTCAGCAAGTTTGCGGATGACATTAAGCTAGGGGGAGAGGTAGATACACTGGAGGGCAGGGATAGAGTCCAGAGTGACTTAGACAAATTGGAGGGTTGGGCCACAAAATGATTATAAATTACAACAATTTAAAAATAGGGGCTATTACACTATTAAAATGTTGCTGTTTTAATTAACTCACCTTTTTTACTTGAGTGGGCCTTTAAGAATGGGCCACATTCAACATTACTTTGTAGACTATTGCTGGAGGGCTCTGGATCGTAAACATTACTATGAATTGGCTCTTTATAAATAGCTCAGATTGTTAGAATCCTCAGATTACCTCCCAGAGAATTTAGGGGATCACAGGAACACGTTTTTCTTTAAAAAAAAACAAAAAAACACACCTCTTTAAAAATGTAACTGTTTTTCTTTTTTTCCCTAGTCAAAGTTATAATTACGCTAAAAGTATGCACTGAAAACTTGGAAAAGAATTCACACCCCCATCCCTATGTTCTATTTCCTTTTTTCTTTAGATATAATTCAGGGTGTATTTGTCTGCTTGTACCAAGTACATTATTGCAGAAAGTTAAATGTCAGTACTGAACTTTCTCCAGTTGTGTTTATGACTGTATGCATGCCAAAGCTTAACTTCTTTCTTTCAGGTATGTTTTGAATCAAGAAAATTTTAAGATAGGCCAATGTGAATTTAGTGCTCCTCCCCATTTGTGGTACCCCAAATAAACAGATTCTGGGGTTCATGCCACCCTGATCCCCAGTAATTTGCCAATTAAACAAATCCTTGGCTCAGGGGCATGCAGGATGCTCTCAGCTTCCCATCAGTCCTTTTCCCGTCAAGGAAACTGGCAGTGACTCCAGCTTCTGTACTCTTGTTAAAGAAGCAGAGCCAAGTGCCACGCTCTTACATGGCAGCAGGAGCCACACTTCTTCTATCTCCTCTCTTGAGAGAAGAAAACCAGCTTAGAAACTGCTTACCTTTTCCATTTCCTCCATAAAAAGAGCTTGTAACTCACTCACCTGGGCCCTACTTAGCTCACTCACCTGGGCAAAAGTTGTACTCTCCCTTTGGAAGCAGGCAATTAAGTTTTCCAAATCTCTACGGTTTGTGGTGTAGAACTTGTTCTTCTCTAGACTGTCACATGCCAGCTTCTGCCATCTGGTGTCGTCACTTCCTGGTAACATGGGATGTTATGGGTGTCCTTCAGTACTTAAGTTATCCCTGACTCTAGCGTACTCTTTCAGCTATGAGTTGGGAAACTGAGCTGCCAGGGGAGACCACACAAACATGTAGGTTTTTGCTCTGTGTGTGTGTGTCGGGAGGGGGAGGATGGTAGGTTTTAGGACATCACTCTGATATTTGACACTACCAGCATTTAAAATAACAGTTTCACTCTGATTTATGCAGCTGCCAGGATCAACTACAAAAGCAACTTTCCCTCTCTTGGTATGCACACCTCCTCATCAACTGTTGGGAATGGGCCACATCCACCTTGACTGAATTACCCTACTTGGTAGGGTAACTCCCTTCTTTTCATGTGCTAGTATATTTATGCCTGCCTCTGTAATTTCCACTCCAATGCATCTAAAGCTTATGCCCAAATAAATCTGTTAGCCTTTAAGGTGCCACAGCATTCCTCAGTTTTTGCATATATAGACTAACACGGAAAGCCTTCTGATACTTGGGAAGTAGGAAGCTCTCAGAAGAACAGGGCAGGCTTTCCTAAGTCTCAATAGGAAGCGCTTTCAGTGTTTTGGGAGTTTAGTGATGAATCTTGTGAGCTATTTGCTTCCTTACAGGGCTTCATAAACCTTTATCTGAATTGCTTTTTTCTCTAATAAGGACACAGATTTACTGTGTGTTTTGGCTTCAGTAGAAATTTAACTAAGTCCTTTCTTGGTTCATTCTGAGTAGGAACTGAGTTGCACTGCAAATGTGAACAAGTGGGGGAAGTTGGTTCCTATCTACATAGTTGTGCTCAAAGGCACGATTTCAATTTGTAGCGTAGGATGAAAAATAAAAATGTCTGACTTTCTTCCTATCTAAGACTTCAGCTGGATTTCCATATGATATCAGAATTGATGATCTACTGGAATTTTATGATCTTGTTGCAGGGAAGTGTAGAGTACAGCTGTGTAGTAATGTGGGTGTATTTATAATGGAGGTGGGGGAAACCCAGCACCGAGTAGACCAGCAACAGTATATTAAAGTGTGCCTGTAACCAAGGGCTTGTCTATACAAGGGAGTTAATTGGCACATAATGAGCTATGGTGAGAATTTAAAACACTCTTACTACTCAGCGCTAACTCCTCATATGAACACTCACCTTGTCTTTCTATGATGGGCAGCAGTACAAAATCTGAAGAAATAGATGGATTCAAAAGAAGCAGGATGTTAAATTGGCTGGTATGTTTTAACCCATGCTAAATAAAAATACAAAGAGTAAACCACATAAAGGATTTTAAAAAGCCCTTTGACTGGTAAAATGTTTAAAATTACTAATTTGTTAGTAACAGGAAAGTAATTTTTTGTTATGTAAAAACATGATTTCTGAGCCTGTCTCTCTTTTGAATTAGAGATGTGAAGGACTAGTCAACTAGTCACTTTGCCCCACCACTTCCCCTCCGCATTGCTGCTTTTTCTGATAGAGGCAGTAAGGGGGAGGAGGCAGAGGAGGAGATACTTCAAAGCAGCAGCACCGCATGGAGCCTGGGGCCAGATCCTGGGCTCCATGTGTAGCTGCCCATTTGAAACATTGCATGCAGCCCGGGGCCAGCTAGGGTGTCCCCAGGCTGCACCCGGCATTTCAAAGCGGCAGCGCTGCATGGAGCCTGGATCAGCTGGGGACTCCCCTGCTGACCCAGGGCTCTGTGCGGCGCTGCCACTTTGAAATGCCACCACGTGGAGCCTGACACCCTAGGACTGTTGCCACACTTCAAAGGCACAGGCACCCTATCAACTATTCAATTAGTCACTCACAATTTAACATCCCTATTCTGAATTTTAAAGCAAAGTTCAAAGGCACGAGTTTAACTTTTTTTTGCAACCTTTCCAATGTATCATTTATTAGGTTATCCCTAAAACGAATTAAATGCAGTATTAAACAAGTTTTTAAAATAATAGTAATAAATTAGCTATTTTTACCTTGCTGCATTGTATCTTTTATGTAAATAGAAACCTCCTTTTAAGTATTGCTCTTTTTTATTATTCAGTAACATTTTTTTTAAAAATATTTCTGCTTGACAACTTTTGTGATCTGGACAAAGAACAAAAGGAATGGATTTATTTTAAAAGTGACTGGTTCAATCTGGAAAACAACATGAACTAGCAAAGACATTTTGGAGAGGTTAGGTTTTGTTTGTACCCAGAACAAAAGGCATTCTTATGAACAGATTCTGTGACATTAATTACAGAACAAAGTGTGGCTTATTTTATCAGATATTCAGGTTCCCCTGCTTTGTAGTTTATGGGTGTGTGAGAACAATGCAGGCTGAATTTCATTGTTTTGTATGCAAGGAAAGCTCAAATGTGAGCTCTGACCAGTTTGGTAAGGTTTTAATTTTTATTTCCTTGTCAAAGGCCTAGTTCCCAAGGAACTGCTGTAACTTAGACTGGGAGGCAAGCAGTATCCCAGCTGAGCCCAGAATTCAAGAGGCAGATGGATGGCATAAAGCTGTGTTTTGCTTCCTGTTCCCTATAAACTGTACTACTTAAGCAGTATCTTCTGCTGTGAACAGCTCAGAACCTGGTATAAAAAGCATAAACTGTTCAGAAAATGATGGCTTAGATACCCTCCTTCCCACCCCAACTCTCCAGGGAATGCTTTATGTTCATTGGTGAGTAGAATTTTCATACTCTATTTCAGAGCACATTTTGTAACTAAAAGCATCCTCAAATCTCCAGAGTTATCCAAGAGCTTCTGTGGATAGAGGCAGGGGACAGTTTTATATGGAAGTTTCATAATGGATTACTGCTTTTATTTCAAAGGGGGCAAGAGGGCTTCAGGGTTGAATAGGCAGATTTGCTGGGTAATGGGAAGTTTGTCCAAATGACACATGTTCATGATGATCCTGTCTTGTGTGTGCTGTCTTGGTTGTGACGGTTTTTTAAAAACTTTATTCATCTTTTTTTCTTTTTCATGTAATAGACTGAAAATGGCCATTATAAAATGGTCATATTTTTTTGTACCTAGTAAAAAGCAATATAATGTGCTTACACTTTGTACTACTATTAGGGGTGTGTGTGAGATGATAAAATTATATATATATATTTATATATATATATATATATATATATATATATATATATATATAAAAATAAATAAAAATTATAAACCAAACATGTAGGCAGAATAGATTAGAGTAATCTATTACCAAGAGGTCACCGTTCTTCCAGCTAAGTCTTGGAATCTGTAAGATTCCATAACTTTTTTTTTTAAATCCGAAATTAATGTCATAACCAAAAATATCATCATAACCCAAGCATGGAAGGATCAATATCTTGAATTGTCTGCAGAAGCAAACTTATCACTGATACCCATATTTCATTGTCTGCATAAAATTGCTGTTTGAAAAACAAGTTGACCATCTTACTCTGCATTAGCTTAACTTTCTGAAGTCTTCAGATATGTTTTTCCTGAGACTAAATGTCCATATCCACTCTTAACATAGTTGTTAGGATTTATGCAGCTCACAAGTTAGCTCATTAAATAATGTTAATATTTTTAAATTTCAGTTTAAAAAAATGTTTCGATTTTTTTGTACTGATGAAAATCCCAATGAATGAAATCCTCTCTATCTGTAGGAACAAGGTAGCAGTAAGACAAATCTCCAACATACCCTGCCATGCTGGTGTATGTCGGCCCAGATGCTTGTGTATTTAGCTAGTCTATGCAATGTTATTTTTTCTCTTACCTACTTTAATTGCATGCAGTTTGTCTTTAATTTGAGTGTAAGCTCTTCGAGGCAGGGACTGGTTTTCTGTGTCTGTACAGCACATAGCATGATGGGAACCTGATCTTGATTTGGGACCTTCTGGGTGGTATTGAAGTGCAACTAGTAAAACATCACTTGAAATTTGAGCAGTGCCTATGGCTCTGCAAACATCTGAGCAGTTTTATTCACAAAGTATTGCCCATTACTGCATGTAGCCATCCGAGTAACTACATTGTTCGCAAACTGCAGGTTGGACATCTCTTATCCAGCACCCTCGGGACCTGACTGGTCCCAAACCAGGGAATTTGCTGGACTAGAGATGCTTCCCTGCCACAGCCCCCAGCCACCGATTCTTCCAGCTGGTGCGGGAGGAGATGCAAAGGGACTGCAGAGGGCTCCAGCAGCCCGCACTGCCATAGGTTCCAGCTGCACTATACCGCAGGCTACAGGCTTTGGCCCTGGTTGGGCTGCCAGGGACTTGGGCTCCAGTCCCAGCCCCTGGGCTCTGGCTCCACTTCCGTGTGCTGTCGTGGGCTCTGGCCCCACGCTGCCATGGGCTGCTGGGGCTTTCTCCAGCCCCGGCCTGGTCCCTCTGCCGTGGGCTGCCAAGAGTGTGAGCTCCTGCCCTGCAGCAGCCCATGAGCTCTGACCCCAATTCTGCCTGCTGTCTGGGGCTCCTGATCTGGTCCCAGTGCCGCAGGCTGTCAGGGGCTGTTGCCAGCTCCTCTCCCATCCTGCTGCTTCACCCCGACCCCTCCTTGTTTGCCCTTCTGCCACTAGGGTACCGGGATTCTCTGGTCAAGGAACATCCACAGTCCTGCCTACCACAGATGTTGCCAGACGAGAGAATTCCTGTTTTGGGAGGTGCAACCTGTAGGACCGTTCCATTAGCTGAACTGTGCAAATGCTATGATCAGAGATAACTAGTGAGAAGGCACCACAGCGGTGGGGGGCAGCACTGGCCACATGAAACCCCCCTCACCCCCCCAGCCCAGGGAAGGGTGGGACACCCCTTCTCTGCCTCAGGTCTTGCTTCTCCACACCCTTGCTCCACTTCTTACTATGGAGAGCAAAGCAGCTGGGATTGCTCTGCTCCAATTTGCCCCCTGCCTCTACTGGTGTGTGCAGGAAGGAAGGGCAGCCCCCTGCTGTGGATGCCAGACTCTCTCCCCCCCCCCCCCCCCCGCTGGATGGCTCCTCTCGCCCACAGTGTTTGGCAGGAACGTGACTTCTCGTGACACCCACCCCCATTCATCACCCCGACTATGTCAGAGGCACAGGAATTTACACAACTTTGCAAATGAGTCTATTAGGGCAGATAAATCAATGTTTGGATGTATTAGCTTTGCTTTTTGGTTGCATGTGGAATCTGCTTCTTACTCCGCTCCCTTGCTCTTAGGATACTTGTAATCTTTGGTAGCCTGTCTGCTCACTAGGATTTCCAGCTTTCTAATTTCACAAAACCGAACACCCTTGCTTTACCTCCCCTCTTCCCCATTCACTCCAGCCCCCTGCCCCTCGCTTACTCTCTGCCACTCTCATTCACTTTAATTTATCTGGAGCAGGAGGCTGAGGTGCAGGAGGGGATGAGGGCTGGATGTGGTCCCTGGCTTGCCTGGAGCTGGCCCTCAAGGCTCTGCCCAGCATTGGGGAACCTGTGCTGGAGCTCCAGTTTCCCACTCCCCGCAATGCCCTACTGTGGGGCTGGAGCACACAAAATTTACTAGCCTGGGCCTCGAGGCTCTGGTGTGTGAGGGGAATGTGGGGAGTGTCTTTCTGCTGCTTAGTCAGGGGCCACATCAGTGAGCATTGTGTGGTGTGTTTTTTGCATTTCCCACTTGCGTGCGGCCAACCTACTGATTTTTCTGTGGGTCAGCAGGCCCTGACCCTGAAAAGGTTCCCCACCCCTATAACAGAGGCAGGACAGTATTGTGAAATATACAGTTGCAACCAGATTCTGAATGAGAGATCTGAAAACAGGCAGGTCACTGAAAGGAAATGGCGGTGTGGGAGTTTCGGAGTCTATATCTAGAAATCATTGGATCTGAGACAATATATTTTATTTTTTAAAAGGTTAATTCTTAAAAGTTTTTGTGATATTGGTGGGTGAGTTAAATACATTTCCTTGTGTTTAGGCACTGACGGGTCAAGCTTTCTATAATTTGCTCTTCTGATAGCAGAAAGGTCTGAGATGTGCCTCCTGATGTGCTTTACTTTCTGTGTTCACTTCAGAAAGGCTGTGGACTCCATTTGTCCTAGGGCATCTGCTGCTGCTTGGACAGACACATTATGCTGACTCTTTGCCCACCCATTAACATTCCTGCCCTACTTTCTCTTGGTGCAGGCATATTATCACTTCTTGTTTTTGTTGGTCTTGTTTCCTGCCTCTGTCCACACTAACCCATTTGTGACAAGCGGAATTAATATTGTGTGTACTTCCTGCTGTTATACTGGCAAAAGTGCTGTGAACAGCACGGCAGCTTGTGTGCGGAAACTGCACCAGGCTTGCTCTGAAGTAGCTCCTGTTTCAAGCAGTAGAGCACACGGTTGTTCAATGCACATACTAAAACTTTTGTTTTTTAAACTAGAAGTTGTTTTTATTTAGACTACTTGTTTTGCAAGCCCAACCTTATTGTTGCTAGATTGCTGTGGTGTATTATTTATCATGCCATGTTGTCAGGAGACAAGTCTCACTGATACTGTTGATTTGTGACAAGGGTCAGTTCAGTTAAATGCCATGTTCATAGTTACCTGGCAATGCACAGCAGTACTACATGTCAGTAACCTTATTTGTATTTAAGATGGTAGTACACAAGAAAGGGTGTTGAATTTCAGCTGGTGATGCTTCCGGTTTCTAACTTGACTTCCTTTTATTGCCATGATTATTATGTTTTATTATTTTTATACTGGGGCGGGTAAGGTGTCATGTATGTGATGCTGGTTCAAGAGAGATGCAAATAATGGCACAGGCTGGTGATAAGTACAATGTGGGCAAGCAGGCATCGCACAAGTTTCTTCAGACCTTCAAGTGCTCCTCTGTCTTTTCCCAGTAGGAAATTGTCAATTTGTGGTACTTGTGGTATCTCTTTTGTTTTTGTTTTGAATGTGGCCACATGTTCTGCAGCTAGAGACTTGGGCCAAGGTGGTTACCAAACCCATGTTTAAAAAAAAAAAATGTTTCAATTCAAATTTTTTTAGGCAACAAGGAGGAAAACATCTAATAATTAGAACTGAAAGCAGCATAGATGTTAGCTCAATTGCAAACTCTGTTGCTGGCTTCTTGTACAACTTGGAGTAAATCACTTTAATGTCTCTACGGTCTGTCAGATGGGTAATCTCTACCTCATGAAGCTTCATTTATCTAATGCAGGGCTTCTCCACTTGACTCTGGACTGCTTGTGGTCCAGTCAGCACACAGCTCTGGCCCACCTGACATCCTTAGCGCCTTACAAGTAGGGATATAAAATTCCATTTAATTAGTTAACTGGTTATCAGTTAAGTTTAACCGGTTAACTGATTAAAAAGGGCTTGTGGGGGGGCATTCCAGCCTACTGGGCTGCAATGCCCCTGTACCCTCCCCCCTGCCCACAATGACTGGGCTAGAGAGGCCCCCGCTCTGCAGGCAGGGGCTTTTCCCGCCCAGCTACTTCTAACCCTGTGCTGAGCTGCCCGCTTCCAGGCTGGCAGTTGGAAGCCTTGCACAGGGCCAGAAGCAATAGCATTGATGGGGGAGCTGTCAGCTTCCAGCTAGCAAGCCTGCATGGGCCAGGAGCCGGCAATCCAGTGGGGCTGGAACAGCCCTTAACTGTTTCCCAGGAGCAGCCTGCCACAGGCAAACTGTTACCTGGTAAGGGTGGTGCTTACCAGGTAACTGGCTACGTATTCACATCCCTGCTTACAAGTGGCATGTATATTGTGTGAATGTGGCCCACATAACAGAGCTTTGTGTGTGATCCACGATGCTAGTTAGGTTGAGAACCACTGTGCTAATGTTAATCAAGCATCTTCAGTTAGACAGTGCAATCTAAGTGTAAAATGTGGGGTTGTTCTAATGAAAGGTGTCTGAAGAATACCACCTAATTCTGATCTCTCAGGAGAGTGATCAATGAGTTGTTAATGCATAGCTGAAATGTATTTGGATTTTTTGTGCGATGGTAGCATAGGAATGTAAGTGTTCTGCCATAGTGTCTTTCTTTTCCCAGCCCATACAAGGGAGTTTCCATACCTGGGACTTAAATGTATAATTGTTGCTTTGTTTTTTCTAATGTAATCTAATACTTTTAAAAAAAGTGACTTGACCTCAATTTGACTTGGTAATTTATTCTTGAAATGCTAAATTGCCTGTTTCCTCTGACATTGATTCAAAATGATCCTCTGATGTCTGTTTCCAGATACTGAAATAAAATTGAGCACTGCCTAAAAATAATCTGCCTAAATATTACTTAAGGTTACAGTTCTTACTGCTTTTATGTAATAGGTCCCTCCTCCCTCCTATCACTGAATAATTTGCCCATGTTTGAGCAACTGTGTTTAAGGCAGCAAGGCTTCTTAAAACTGTGATGCTATTGGATTCTTTCATAAGAGACATCTTGGTGATCTGAAACAATTAATGTTAAGTACACATCCACAAGATCGATGCCATGCCCCCAGCTTTGGAAGTGTCAGAACCCAATGGAGTCTTGCTCTTCCTGCATGGGAGCAGCCCTGCAGTGTTACTGCTTCTTTAGATTGAATCTCTGGGGCTCTGGTACTCTGGTGTCACACCAGGAGCTCGGTTATACTCATTGTAGAGACTTCTACACCTTTCAGGGAGGCGTGCACCTCACCAAGCATTTACAGTGACACTAAAACAGCATTGTCAAAACAGTGTAAGATGTATTAGTCAGCCAGTCTTACATGCTGCATTTTGAAGAAAGCATATTCAAGTTATGCATATTCCTATTCAAAACACGTTTCCATAAAAATAGTGGAGTAGCATGCATAGCCCAGGCCTTCAATGCTCCCACAGCCTCTTGCAGCCTTATCACTTTGACCTTCTCGGTACTTGTCTCTTGCTGTGATTAGTGGGCTACTACCCTCTTCCACCCCCACCACTGCTGAACACATGCTGTGTTAGCACAAACACAGAATGTACATCAAGTATATTTGAAGTTTGGCTGGACACTTCCTAGGGGCAATGTTTAGAAGGCTGGTTTCTATGAAAACGCATAAATTGAAGGGCTAGTGATCATCTCCTTTGGTACCCTATCCAGCAAGGTGCTGAGCATCCTCTACATCCAATGAGGAGTTGCTCAGCAGTTTATAGGATGTGAGCCCTTGCACACTAACTCCGCTGACCTCAATGGAGTTATTCCTCATCTCAGGCCCAACAGCTTGTGTGGGATTTCAGATGCAGTGTCAGTTTCCATACACAGCTGAAACACATCCTTTTTCCTCCATATGTTTTTGAGTAATCCTTAGTGATTAAGCAAAACAAGTAGGAAAGAATGTGATCTTGTTATATACTGTGATTGCAATGACCCCTTCTTTGAAATAAATCAGTTTTTTGTCAGCAGACTTATGTCTGCATAAGCATACCACATTGCTACAGACAGGAAATGCCCTAGTCTGTGACCTCGTCTCTCAGGGAAAATCAAAGCTTCCATTAAATTAAAAAAAGCCCCTCTAACTCCTCATAGCTGGAGACAAAAGGCAATAATATGCATGACTTTTTTTGTAGGTTTAACAATGTGAAACCTGATATTTGAATTATGTTTGTAACTTAATTTTTAAAAATGCAATGGAAAAGGGTGAGATCAGATGTAATTAAGACTGTATTACACACAGGAAATGATTTTAGTCAGTGGTGCCCCTCCCCCCATATCCACCCCATTCCTCTACCCTTCTCTTGTCTTCTCAGAACCATCCTTATTTCACAGTCCTGTTTAAGTTGCTGTGAGAATTTTGATGGGGGCAGGGGTAGGTTTGGATGTGTACTTAAATTGCATCACTGCATGTTCCTTATCTGCAATTAAGGAAGAACTTTCTGATTTGGTTGTTAAGCATAGTTTTAAAAGTAAGTCAACAATGAGAAGCAGGAATGTTATTTGTACACATGTTCTGATTCATTGGAAGAAAATGGCATTCACTACATGTGAAATAGTGATAGATTAACCCTAAATCCTGTATAAGTACTTTTGGTTAATCTTTAATTAGAAAACAAGGGCGATAGTTATCAAAAGTAATTTTTCAGATACATGCAGTATGAGGGCTGCTTTCGTGTTCACTTCTGATTTTCTCCCCCTCCCCCCACCTGCCTTTTGCTGGTCTTTTCTCAGCAAAGTAGTCTGACTATATATATATATATATATATATATATATATATATATATATATATATATATATATATATATATATTGATTCTGCTAACACAGAGAAGAGAATAAACCAAGTGAATTTAAAATACTTAGAAATTTCCATGCCAAATCTAAGGTTACCAACTACAAGAATTACTCCCACCCGGATTTGAGATGTCAGATTCATTAATGTCTACTTTGTGGCTGGATTTCTTTGGTATACTCCTCAATCTCCAATTACTCTTTGAAAATAAATATGTTCTTGTGGAAAAGAGACTCTGAAAGTAGCATTTCCAGCAAACCGCTGAGGGATTAGCATACGTGCTGTTTGTGCATGTTGTGTACACATCTGAAAACTTGGATTTGGGTACAGTGATTAGAGCAGAAATAAGGCAAAACTAGCTTCCACGTATGGAATGCTGTTTCTGTCTGATTACTGGTAAGGTGTATCTTTTTCGCTGCGCATTACAGTGAAAGGCAAATGTTGCCAAGCAGGATTATGGCTATTTTGGAATTGTTAAATTGCATGGCCAGGAGCAATCATAACTACTGGCCCCCATATTCATGAAGCACGTTTATTCTTCTTACCACGCTAACCTCCCAGTGCTATAATAAAAATTATACCAAATTCACTTGTAATATTTGTTTTACATTTACTTCATAATGAGTCATTTCAAGCACATACTCTTGTTTCGTGTTCCAAAACCAACCCAGTGGTCCTCTTAAAATATCCTTAAATAGTAACATTAGACATTAGTCCATACTTCCCTCTTCTCCCTGTCCTGCCTCCCCCCCCCCCCCCCCCCCCAACTTGGATATTAACTCATGATGTCTGAAGCATGACAAAATGAGATAAATGGAGTAGTAATGGTTGGACATATTAGCAGTTGTAATTCTGAAATATTTGGTTTGTGTCTGACTTTAGTGTGTGTGTGTGTGTGTGTGTGTGTGTGTGTGTGTGTGTGTGTGTGTGTGTGTAGTTGTTGAAGATGTTGATTTATTTTCTCAAGTTCAGTAGCTTTGGTTGCTAGGCTTAGGTAATTCAGTGTAACTGTTTACAAAAAAGAAATATTTGTACAATAAAGTGTAGAGAGTTTGGAGCGCTCATTAGAAAATCCAGCATGTATAACAATAATTAACCATTGGCTAGTATTACATGCCTTCCACTTCAGAATCTACAATTAGGATTGAATGCCTGCTATATGATATTAAAAGTCCAGCTGTTAAACACTGTATTAGGCTTAGGCTTTAGTGAAGGAAGATAATTGTAATTGATTTAAACTATAACACAATATAAAGTGTACAGTGCTCCCTTTATATTTGTTTGTAAACATTTTGTACTATAAAACAAGCTATACTATTTTTCAATTCAAGTACTATAGCGCAATCTCTATTAAGAAAGTTGAACTTACAAATGTAGAATTGTGTGCCAAAAAACCTCCATAAAAAAACAAAACAAAATGTCAGTCTACAAGTCCATTCAGTCCTATTTATTGTTCAGCCAGTTGCTCAGACAAATGAGTTGGTTTGTATTTGTAAGAGAGAATGCTGTAATGTCACATTATAGTGAGAACAAACATTCACATGGCACATTTATAGCTGGCATGGTATTTGATCAGATATGCTGAACATACGTCTCTTGATGTTTCATTGCACCTATTTTGGTCATGGGTTCTGTTTGATAGCAATACAGAGCAGTGCAGACCAACAAATATTCATTTTCACCATGAGAGTCAGATGCCACTGGGAGAAGGTTGGTTTTCTTTTTTCTGCTGCTTCAGGTTCTGTAGTTTCTGCATTGGAGTGTTGCTCTTAAGATTTCTGAAAATATGCTACACTTCAGATCAAATGCTGTAGCTGTTTTTACAAACTTCAAATTGATAGCCCATGTGCTGTTAAATTTGCAATAAAAGTGCTCTTAAAATGAACATGTGCTGGGTCATTCTGTGAGACAGCTATAACGTGAAACATTATAGCTGAATGCATGTAAAACTGAACAGAATATGTACCATTCTCCCCCCAGTAAGTTCAGTCATACATTTAATTAACATATTTTTAAACAAGCACCCTCAGCATAGAAGCATGTCTTTTGGAATGGTGGCTGAAGCATGAAGGAGCACACGAATGTCTAGCAACTCCACCTATAAAAGTGCCATTCAAATGCCTAGTCTCACTTGCAGGTGACATTGTATATAAGAAGCAGAGAAGCAGTCAGTATTATCTCCCATTAATGTAAACAAACTAATTTATCTTAGCAATTGGCTTAGCAAGAAGTAGGACTGACTGGACTTGTGGGCTCTAAAGTTTTACTTTTTTTTTTTCTACAGTTATGTAACCAAAAAGAAATCTACATTTGTAAGTTCTACTTTCACGATACAGAGATTGCACTACAAAAGTGGTTTCCAATTTTATACTGGGAACCAGCAAACACATTCACAAACTTCTGGTGGACTGGTAACAATTATTTGCATATTCATCATGCAAATAATAATAAATATGCAAATAAAATGTTTGCCAAAATATGTACCCCAGCCCCTTGCCTCAGGCCCCTCTTGAACTCTACCCCTGAGTCCTGTGTACCCCCCAATATTACAGTGTTTAGCCATGCCTGCCAGAGCCTTAGTTGCCGGAGCAGGCCCTGCCCCCCCGCTGGAGCAGGCCCTGGCACCCACCACTGCAGCTGCTCTCCATGCAGCCCCGCCAGCTGAGCTGTGTAGCAGCTACCATAGCTGGAACCAGGGCTGTGGTGAGACTGCCCCACTAGGGACAGCCTCACTGTGGCCCCAGCTCCAGCCATAGCACACTCACCTGTCAGCCTCCCCGCTCACCCTGCTGCTGTTTGGAGGAAGTGGGCGGGAAGGGAATTCCCTTATGGGGAACCCCAGTGGGCAGGGCTAATTAAAATTGGGGGGGAATGGCCTGGAAATGTACCATGGCCCAGAAAACTGGTATCTGCAGCTGGGTGGTTGGGAACCACTACACTACAGTACTTCATAAGGTGAATTGAAAAATGCTGTTTCTTGTATCCTCTTCATATTTGTAATCAAAATAAGGTGAGCACTGTACACTTTGGCTGTGTCTACACTGGCATGAATTTCCGGAACTGCTTAAAACAGAATACTATTCCGTTTTCAGTTTTTCCGGAAAAGGAGCGTCTACATTGGCAGGCTGCTTTTCCGGAAAAGCCCTTTTTCCGGAAAAGCGTCTGTGGCCAATGTAGACGCGCTTTTCCGGAAAAGACTACTGGGCTGTCTACACTGGCCCTTTTCCAGAACAGTGTTCCGGAATAAGGACTTATGCCCGCGTGGGAGCAGAATAGTTTTTCCGGAATAGCAGCTGATTTTGTACAGTAGATCGTCGTTGCTTTTCCGGAAATTCAAGGTCCGGTGTAGACAGCTCGCAGCTTATTCCGGAAAAGCGGCTGATTTTCCGGAATAAGTGGCCCAGTGTAGACACAGCCTTTGTATTCTGTGTTGTAATTAAAATCAGTATATTTGAAAATGAAGAATAATATCTAAAATATATAAATAATAAAATAGCAAGTGACATTTATTAACTGTATGATTGACAGCCCACTTGGCAGAGCTGAACAGTGATTCTTCATTAAGGCAGGATCTGCTGCTCTTGTCTCCCTCCACAGAGGAGAAAATGAGCTGTTTATTCAAATAATAAAAGTGGATTTTTTTTTTGTGTGTGTGGTGTGAAGAAGGGTTGAACCTTTGAGGCAATCTAATCTTTTCTCCTTCCTTTGCAGTTCACCGTTAGAATGTGTCCTAAAGAAATTGGTGTTAGGGTAGATCTCCTTTGTGGTGACTTTTTATTTTGAGCCCACAGGAAGCAGTTTTTGCTTGTAACAAACAGCTCTGTGTGGGGGACCTGAATTTCATTTAAAATGGATAAATGGAAACTTACAGCTGACATAAAAATGTCATTCATATTCTATTCATTGTGCTTCAGAAAGGTTTCATTTGAGCTAGTAGTGCTGCTTAATTTGCCAGAAAGCACTATCTCCCTCCCTCCCCCAGAAGTTGCACCATCTCCCTTACCCAGTAGTACTTCCAAATGTATTTCTCCCATTTTCTTGTCACTGCACAGTTTTACTAGGGCTCTCATTTTATATAGTTCGTGCCATCTGTGCACATAAAGTATCAATTGACTGTCAATCGTGTTTGAGTTTCCTGCATTATATTTTTTTGTTTAGCAGCATGTAAGCGTAATTTGTATTTTGTGGATTTCATTCAAAGGAGTAAATCCAATCATGACACCAAAAAGATGAAAGACGTATTATGTGACAAAATTAGATACAACTTTAAAGGGTTGTGTTTTTATGAGCAATGTTAATTACAGTGATCTTAACTCTTCTATTACAGTAATGGTGGCAGAAACCAACAGTTAACATTGATTGGTACTTGCTCATTTAATGTTTCTCTTTTTGGCTTAGTAGGTAATCTTGCCAAACCTGCCATGGACTGTAGACACCTGGGAACTTTAATTCTATGAGATTTACAAGAATACTGATCTTGGCTCGCATGGTTTAAAATGGCTGTTAAACTATACCGTATTCATGCAGTTTTTTATTGTTATTCATGCAGTTTTTTATTGTTCTGGGATTTTAGGAATACACTTTAAAAAAAGGCCTAGTCTGTTCTGTTAAAAATGGCACATGACAATAGCTTTGACATATTTGCTCCAGTATGTGTTCTGGAAAGTAATCTAAGAAATGCTTTTACATAGATAGGAGGCTTTATTCTGGCTGAAAGAGTAAGGTTAAGCAGATTTCTAGAGGGATACATTTGATTATGTTGTAAATGTAATTATATTCTGTATAATTCTGTGAGATTATAGGGTGATTTTTCTTTTATACAACTGGGAAGGCTTTTATGAGGGACATCTTTCTGTAATTTTTTTTAAGCATCTACTGAGCAGAATAATCCTGGAAAAAAAAAACACATTTATAGATGGGAAGTTAAGGTACAATAGCAGGATCTTGGAATGCATTTGGTAGAGTTTCATCAGAAGAGGTGATGAAAAGGACAAGAAGACTTACTGACACGGTTATGAGTTTTGGTTCTGCTAATGGAAAATTGCTGAATGGAGCCAGGTTCTAACTCTCTAACCTTTCTTATTTTCAAGCACGGATGTGGCTTCTGTCTATACTTAAGTCAGTATACATGGTTAAAGGGATACATGGTTAAAGCATAGTTCTGTTTTGCAGTATAGATGAGACATAATTGTCCATGAGTCATACTTGGTTGACAAGGATACTTAGCCACAGTTGTTGCTAGCATGGTCAGCCTACCTCAGTGATTCTCTACCTGTGTACTATTGTGGGCTGCATATGTTTTCTAGTGTGTAATGTGGGCCACATCCAATACTACTTGTATGACCCTGCGGGTGTTGCATGGGCTGCAGTTCTGTGCTGAATGGGCCACAGGTTGAGGACCACTGGTCTACCTTAATGAGGCCATGGCCACCGTAGCTGTTTAAGATTTCCCCCAAATTACTGGGGAATTGTGTTTAAACTGTCACTTGTTTTTTACAGTACTCTCACTCTAACCTGGAATAAATTAAAGCATTTTGGTTATGCCTAAATTCTAGCACTCCTATAAAATGACTTGTCTGCATCCACAACTTCTGCTGCCTGCTCCTATCCCCCTTTCCTCCATAGTGAGCCCCTTTAACTTGTCTCAGTTGTTTTAACACCCATTCTTAGACATGCCCCAACTCTCTCTTCATGAACTGGGCTATCTGGAGGAATGCTCTCTTCAGGACCAGACTGTTTCCAGTCCTATTTTCCTTGTTCCACTTCCCACCGCCTGACCAAAGCGGGGGAGAGGGGGACATAGGGAAGAAGGGAACATTTCAGATGCAAAACAAGAATGGAGTGGGGGTGGGGCTATTTTTTTTTTTTTTAAATATGGAGTTCCTTATTACCTCAGGCACCAAAGTTATCATACTTTACCTTTGGCCTCTTATCCAGCAGTTGCTTGGGAGAAGACTGATGATGCTCCATTATGGGATATATGCTGGTGTTTTGAGGTTACAAGAGCTCATAGTATCTTTCCTTTCTTCTTCGAGTGATTACTCATGTCCATTATGTGGGTGTGTGTGCGTGCGTCATCAGAACTTTTTCCTTTAGCAGTACTCGTTGGGATAGCAGGGGAGCTATATCAGCTAATATATATCCCTGTTGGCCATCACCCCCTCAGTTCCTTCTTACCACTTGTGACAATCGTTGGAACTTGCTTTGCAAGCACCTCTTAGCAGTTCCATCTGTTCCAAGACATTTTTCTCTCAGTTTTTTGTTCCCTAAGCCCCATGCTTCTGGCAAAGAACAGGTTTTACTCACTCTGGATGTTAGGAAAGCTTTAGCTTTTTATTTAGACACTGGCTCGTGAGGCTAGGGAAGATGCAGTTCTGGGTAGGGCTGACCTCCACTCAATGGAAGGTTAAAACTCCGACCCTGCCTCCTGGGGTTTTGCTTTGGAGTCACCTAAATGGAATGGACATGAGCAATCATTCGAAGAAAATGGCTACATACCTTCGTAATTGTTGTTCAAGATGTGTTGCTTATGTCCATTCCAAATCCCGCCCACCTCTCCTTCAGAGTACTCTGTTAAGAAAGACTGAGGGTGGTGGACTAGCATGAATATATATTAGCCGATATAGCGGCACCACTCCAGGGGGCTCTCCTGCTGGCCCAGTGGGTAATGCTAAGGGAAGACTTTCCGACGATGCGTGCACAAGTACATGAAATGGACATGAGCAATACCTCTTGAAGAACAACAGTTACCAAGGTAAGTCATGTGTCTTTTTATGCGTGTATGGATGCTAATGCAAGAAGGAGCCATTCAAACTAGGTAGTGGAACAAACCAATGATCTGAACAGGTGCAAATACATATATTTTGCATGTTGTCCAGAAAGTTGTGTTGTCAGGTATTGTGGGATAATGGATTGGGTCAGTGCCCACAATTACTGTAGGGAATGTTGTGCATGGATGTGATGCTGACTTATTTGAGCATAATGCACTACAGGCAGTCCCCGACTTACGCGGATCCGACTTATGTCGGATCCGCACCTACGAACGGGGCTTTCTCGCCCCAGAGGTCGAGGTGGCGGATTGCTGCCTGCGAGCTCCGGGGCGAGAGAGCCCTGTTCGTAAGCTGCTCCCGGTGTCCCTGGTCTGCTGGAGACTGTCTCCAGCAGACCAGGGGCACCGGGACTGAAGCTGCAGCAGCGGCGGGTTCCCGCGCTTCTGAGGCTTTGCTCTGCTGTGCTTCAGTCCCGGTGCCCCTGGTCTGCTGGGGATGGTCCTCAGCAGACCAGGGGCACCGGGACAGAAGCCGCAGCCGCGGCGGGGTCCCGCGCCTCTGAGACTTTGCCAGAGCAAAGCCTCAGAGGCGCGGCACCCTGCTGCTGCTGCTGCGGCTCTGCTCCCCGTGTCCCTGGTCTGCTGGGGGGGGGGGGGGGGGACCGCTAGTGTGCCCCCCCCCAGCAGACCAGGCTTTTGTTGTGGACCCTGGGGCAGAGCAGCTGGGGCGCTGCCGATTGGTCCTGCAGCGCTGCTCTGGGCACTACTGGACCAACCCGGCAGCACCCCAGCTGCTCTGCCCCAGGTCCTGATTCAGCTGCTGCTGGTCAGTTTCAACAGTGGCTGAATCAGGACGCCTGGGGCAGAGCAGCTGGGGTGCTGCTGGGTTGGTCCAGTAGCGCCAAGGAGCGAGGAGCAGTGCTACTGGAGCAACCCAGCAGCACCCCAGCTGCTCTGCCCCAGGCGTCCTGATTCAGCCACTGCTGAAACTGACCAGCTCTGCCCCAGGCTTCCTGGAATCAGCCGCTGATCAGTTTCAGCAGCAGCTGACTTGGGGACGCTTGGGGTTCTTAAGTTGAATCTGTATGTAAGTCAGAACTGGCGGTCAGTTTCAGCAGCGGCTGAATCTGGACGCCAGTTCCGACTTACATACAGATTCAACTTAAGAACAAACCTACAGTCCCTATCTTGTATGTAACCCGGGGACTGCCTGTATTTCACCTTTCATTAGTTCAGCTGCATCGTGCATGCAACTCTCTAGTGCAGTGTTCTCAACTTACTTGCCATTGTGGACTGCATGTGCAGCTCTCTCTCACTTGCCATTGTGGACTGCATGTGGGATGCCTCCATGAATATGTATACTACCTGTATGGCTCTGAGGACATCACATAGGCTGCAGCTGGGCGCTGCTTGGGCCACAAGAAGGCTGCAGGTTGAGAACCACTCCAGTGCAGCAGAGACTGTGTATATTACAAGGGACAGAATTGCTGGCTCCTGGGAAAGATCACGCTGCTTGGGGCTCCAGCAGTGATTTAAAGGGTGTGGGGTAGCGGCAGCGAATCCCGGACTCTTTTGAATTGCTGGGCCCCAGGGCAGTTGTCCTTTACCCCTCCTCCTGTCTGTGGGCCTAATGGGCTACCTCCAGACCAGTGGCACTACTACGGGCACCCGCATGGCCCCACAATACGCCAACATTTTTATGGCTGACCTGGAACAGCGCTTCCTCAGCTCTCGTCCACTTACGCCCCTTTTCTGCCTATACTACATCGATGACATCTTCATCATCTGGACCCATGGAAAGGAGACCCTGGAAGAATTTCACCACGATTTCAACATATGCTTCAACCCCTCAGACAGAGACCTACACCTACATGATCTGGAGCATTACCTCACCTACCTTGTGTCTTTCATATCCTGGGACCAATAAGGCTACAAGAATATTGCAAGCATATTTTAGAATTCAGTTGTTATATTTCTTTCTGGAGTTTGAAGATTTGGGAACTTTTTTCCCCCCATGTAACACAACAAGAAAAATAAATGTTTAGACAACCTGACCTTTGAGAAAAGGTTAAGAAAAACTACCATGCTTAGTACTGAACAAAGAAGACTGAGGGGGACCTGGTTTCTGTGTGTTTCTTGCACATGTTTAAAATATATAGTATAAGAACTCCTCTTAAATAATAGGTCCGCCACATTTGGTATGCAGCTTCCTTTTATCATGACTTAAAAAGCAACATGGTCAGAGTTTGGTTCTGCCAGGATATGGGGTATGCCTGGAATTCAATTGTTTTTCTCATAAAATGGAAAGGGAGGGGATTGGTAGGAGGGAGTTATTCTGCAGATGACCACAGGAGGGTAGCAATGGGCATCAGGACAGCCATAACCCCATTGATCCTGCAGGGGGGCAGGAATGGAGAAAGGGACAGCTCTCTGCTATATATTTCAAAGCGTTTGTCTGTTTGTGGGTCTGTCACCCAAATAGGGGACATGCACCCCTCCCCCAGCTGTGCCCACTGCAGTGGCCATGGACAGGCATTTCTCACTTGGCTCCAAACTGCTGTGGTGAGAGTGTGCTGGGGTTGTCCTCTCTCCCCAGAACAGCCTATGTACTGGATCCCTCCTCTCCAGCTTCACCCCAGAACAATGATTTAAATCGGGTGGGGAACCTCAGATCAGGAGGAGGGGGGAGCGGATGTGGCCCCTGAGGCTCAGGGCACCCCCCCGGCATTGGTGAGCCCATGCTGGCACTCCAGCCCCCCTGTTGCCTCACTGCAGGGCTGGAGCACACAAAATCCACTAGGCTGGACCCCCTAGGCTCTGGTGTGCGAGGGGAATGGCAAGTCTGAAATGGACTTCCAAGAGAGGTTTTGGAATCGCCATCACTGGAGGCTTTGAGATTAGGTGGCACAAATGTGTGTCACAGATGGTCTGGATTTGTGGCCCTGCCTCAGTGGACTTGTGATTACATCTCTGTGCTGCCTGGCCCCACACTTCTATGATGATCTAATAAATGTTGCAACACTAGATGTATTGGAAAGTGGTCATAGAGGTGCTGCTGCCATGGGTGTTGTTTTCAGAGGCTGCCTGTTCTGCTGAAACATACAGAGCTTGGCTATATCAAGCTGAAGGAAATACACATTTTACCCAAGGTATTATCTTGTGAGTTCTGCTCTAGCTGTCTGGGAACAATCTCCTAGGTAACCAGGCTGTCACTTGCATAACTCAATAGCTCTGTCTAAATTAGGTGTGTCAATAGCAACTACATCCGTGTAACCATACTAGTTATTTAAATCTAAAAATAGTCCATGTGAGATTGGCCTCAGACTTTCTATGAAAGGGATCAGAGAGTTCAGTCCCAAGCTTCCTAGGCCAGAAGGGACTGAGGACATTCATGAAAAAGAATGAGCAGCCTTTGAGGCAGAGAGTAAATCTTTTCTTGTCTCCCTAGCGATCCTCCTCCAACTAACTAGAGGAACAGCATTGATGTGTTCTGGGAGGAGGTGCACATGCAGCCAACTAAACATGCATAGACTATTTCCATAGAATCCTAAAGCTGGAATGGACCTCAAGAGGTCATAGAGTCCAGCCCCTTGCCCAAAGCATCATCTTCCTTTTGGGTTTTCATCACTATTGTGAGTGTAAACTATGAATTGCTTGAACACATACAGTCTTGTGTCACTTTTTAAAGATACATAACACAAAATCTAATAAAAATGGCTACTGTAAACACCAGGAGCGTGTTTTTATATCTATCTATCTATCTATCTATCTATCTATCTATCTATCTATCTATCTATCTATCTATCTAATCTAGAGAGACACACCCCTGTATGTATTTATTTCTGACTGAAATAAATTATTCATAATTGTGTCCTATGTTCAGATCTGTAGGGTATGAGCTCTCTCAGCATAGCAGAGCTAGTTATAGTGCTTCCAGGAAAAAGTAGAGCTTGTATTCTGTGCCAGGATGTATGGAACATGTTGATAAAGCTCAGTTAGACCGGCTGTCGTCCATTTTTCACTTCAGTTTTCCTGTTTTGATATTAATTATTTGTTGACTACATTCATCTAAAGCTTTCCAGAGTGATCAAAATTACATAGTATTCTTTCTTTTGTGAGTGTGTTGCTTCTATTCTGATAAATTAAATGTGAGGAGTGTCATCCTTCTTACCATAGGCGCTTCCCTTGATTGCTGTTGTAACTTAAAATGACTAATGTTGTTTTAAGTGTATTTGAGAGGTTGCAGGTGACCTTGCAATGCTGTTAATGAAGCCTGACCTTAGTGTTTACATACTAGCGTGTCCTCTGCACTATTGCATTCAACAGTAGGTTGGTATGCAGGCTCCTATATTCAAGAGAAGTGACAGAGGCAGCCTGTACCATAGGAAAGTATTGGAGGGCAGACAGCTTTGGGGCAGCATATTGTGTTAGTGACAGGGTATGAAGCACACAGTTGCAGCATGGAGATTAAATTGACAATGACTTTGTGGTGCACATGCTAAAAATGTATCTTCTCTTGTAACAAAACTGTTTCCACTGTGCAGTTGTCAGAGCGTCATAGGCTGTCTATAGATGCTGAAGAGTTGTTTGCTTTGCAAGTAGTTGGAAATTCATATTGAGGGACATTGCAGAGGCCTTGATTGTTTCCATGTACATATAGTTATCCTGAATTAGAGTTGCTTGGGTAAGTGTGCCACTAACAGTAACCTCTTCACATTATTTTTGTATCTGACAGTAATAGGCTGTTTGAAACTTCACTTTGGTAATATTCCTCTGTCTGTCAAAATAAGATGCCAGGCTAAGAGTTCATAAAACAGGCTTTTCAAAAGAAACTGCAAAGCTGTTACGAAGTGAACGGATTTTTTTTCAAAATAAAAACCTGTGATTTCTAAAGGTAAAAATGTTTTAGAACCATAAAAGAATGGACCTCTTGTAAATTTTTGAAAAGGAGGCTCCTAAGTCCAGGCATGTGAATGAGGGTATTAGTCCTGGAGGAATTCTGTGCTGCTGCATGTGCGCAGAATTTGTGGTCCCTTACAAATTTCATTTCAGTCCTGTGCCCCTTCGCAGCAGCATGAGTGTCATTCTGGGAGCCTGGAGCAACCGGTAGGGAGGTTGTTAAATCCCAGGGGATGAGAGGGAGGGCTGGGGATGCCCTCATCAGTAAGTACCCTGCACCAGGCTCAACTGCTTATCCTGGCTGGATCGGGTGAAGGAGGGAGGGACTTGCTCTTCTGGGCAACTCTGGGTGCTCAAGCCCAGGGTTCACGAACATGGTTCAGGAGACTTGACCTTGAGTTTACCTTCCAGTGTAGACGCGGGATAATAGACCTAACTTTCAAAAGTGTTAAGCACCCAGAATTATGTAAATTAACGTTTATTTCCTTAACTAGACTGTCGGGGGCGGGGGGGGGAGGAGATGGTTACTGTAGCCTCTTTCTGTAAGAATTGATCATCAGCTACACTTGCATCTTTATCAATCAGAATAACTGGATTTTTCCACCCTGAATTTCAGCTAATTAGTGACTTCAAATATTTGACTTTTTTAAAGACTACAATGTTGTAAAATACACATGGAATTTTTGGTATAAGAATTAAAAGTGTACCTGTTTAAAAATGTTCTTAAATGTGAAACTACTGTACAGTTTACACTTGCTAGAATAGAGTACTATATATTCATTAATTTTAAAACTGAAATGGAACTTGTAGTGTTAGGGGGGGAAATGTATGCTTTGAAATACTGAATCTCAATTTGCTGAACTTTTTTCATATAAAAGCTAATTCACTGTCTCTATTTTTTTAAGCTTCCCCTGATATGCCAATTTTTATAGATTCACATGGTATGCACAGGAGTTTTCTCATTAGTCAGGAACCAAATAGTAAACTATAGTTTCTTCTGCATTTTAAAAGAAAATAAGACTTTCAGCAGGCTAAACTTTTATGGCTTGCATGCATGTTGTCTAACTGAACTTTTTGGTAATCATGCACTGAATTTCAGCATTACTTTTACAGCATTACTAAAACTACATTTTAATTATCTTATTTTTGTTGCATTTATTTTCCAAGAACAATATTAAAAATGTTTATCTGGGATGTTCTTTTAAAATCTGTTGTCTTATTTGAGAATTACCTTTATTCAAAATAGATAGCCAGATGGCTTCAAGAAACACTTGCATAGATCACATTTGTCTAACGCCTTTCCTTTCTCTTGGGATCACACTACATTACATTACATCATATTTATATTTACAAGACAGAATTTTAATGGAACTTAGCCAGATGGTTGAGTCATCTGTTGTCTCTAGTTTTGAAAGTATAATCCTTTCATCTTGAAAAGACTATTACATGTATAGTATTTTTTTTTAACCATGTAAAATGTTGAAGGCCTTGTATAGTCTCTGGAAATGAGAATCATCACATTTGCAGCAGATTCTGTAACTGGTTCAATTAAGAAATATAAACATCAAAATTATACTGTAAAAGGAAAAAGTACAGATTGTAAATTAAATTGGGCTACAAATATGAAGGGGAGAAAATCCAATGATATAGAATAATCTTTTTGAGAATTTCCATTGTCATTGAATAATCTATAGACTTATTTCCTAGGGATCAAGCTCTACTTAAGATTAAAAACTAAAAATCTCTGGTTTTCTTCCCCCCTCCTCTCCAAATTATATGTGTTTTGGGATGAGGGAATATATGTTTTGAGGAGATGGAACTAAACTGGTCACTATTTCCCATCCTGGGAGCATTTGAAATCTTGCATCTGCTTATCCACTCATTTGGTGCTGTGTAAGACCCAAAACACAGCATACAATCGAAACAAGATTCATACAGTAGATGGAGACACTGGGGTAAAAAATAATGATTAGAAATATTTTTTTTTCTAAGTTGTCGTCAATCCTTGTTACATGTGATCGTCAAGGGAGAAACGAGTTTTCAGGAAAACATTTCTATTGAGTTTACATTAGGCAGCAACTTATCTCAGACGGTCTCTTCCATGGAGAAGGAATACTTGTGGCTAAAATGCTCTTGTTGCTAGAACTGTGCTGAGTAGGCAATAGCTTGAGACCTGGTATTATTGCCCTTCAGTTGCGGAAAGCACTGGGTATTTGTTTACACCAGCTTCTTCATTTGCAATGGGTTTATCTTTAGTGGAAGGTTGAAAATCTGGTGTGAAATGGTTGTTAGCCAGCTGATCTTTTATCAGAGGGGTAGCCCTGTTAGTTTGAATCTGCATAAACAACGAAAAGTCCTGTGGCACATTTTGTTTTTGAATGTCTATCAGCATCCTCTGTTAGAGAAACTGTGTGGATGCCGCAAACAGATAATGTAAAGCAGTGGTCCCCAACACGGTGCCTGCGGGTGCCATGGCACCCGTGGGGGCATTCGTGTGCGCCCGCCAAGTGCTCGGGGCTGGCCTGGCCCTAGGCACGTGGCGCACGGTGAGTGCCGGCCCCGGGAGTGTCGCAAATTGGCCACCCGTGCTCTGGGCGCGTGGCGCTTGGGGGGGGGGGGAGCGCCCCGGCTATGGGCGTGCGGTGCTTGGGGGGGGGGGGAAGCGCCGGCCCCGGGCGCACGGTGCTTGGAGGTGGCCCCGCCCCCAGGCGCGCGGCTATGGGGGGCCCCGCCCCCGGGCGCCCGGCAACCTCCAAAGGTTGGGGACCACTGATGTAAAGGTAGGTCAGAATTCAAGCCAAGCAACCTTTGTGAAGTTTTCCTAGTTTAGCATCAGCAGCATACCATGGGATCGAAGGCAGCATCAGTCGCTGATAACCAAGGGTAGGTTGGAAACTGTGCTCATGCTAATATGTAGCAGCGAAGCTCATGGATTCTGGATTTAAGAGGAAAAAATGTGTTAGAACAAACATTAGCTTCATTTTCTTTTCCTATTCTTGTGTAAATAATCCTAGCAAATAGTTGTCATCAGCGGTAAATTGAAGGGTAGAAGAATGTACCCAAATGAACAATTGTACAATAGATATTTAACACTCGAGAAAACTCTGTGTATAACTAGTGTCTATAAATTGTATGTTGTTAAACTGATTCAGGGCTTTTTCTCCTGTGGCAAAGTATGTGAACCTCATTCTGGGTCCCCTTTCGTAGACTGGGGTGAAAACCCTGGCTTATAGAAACTGCCTGAAGCATAGCTTTACAGGGGTGACAGCTGTCAGACATTAGTCAGATAAGTGGTGGAGCCATCTGTGCCTCATGCACAGGAAACCTATCTGAAGAGTGAGTTGCTTTTGTGGGAAGGGATTAGGCATGCTCTGCCCTTTAGCTCCTCTGACACAAGGAGATTTAGGGTTGTGTGGTGCCCCCAAAAGGGAGTCTATAGTGGGGTGTGGGGAGTTAGGACAGCTGGACAAATGAGACTATAGGGCTAATTGCCTACACAAAGGAAAATTAGTAGTGCCCAAAGGATCGGCAGTTTCTCATGTTTCAGTTTGTTTTTCCATCAGTCCTACCCAACCCCAGGCTGTGGGCAGCCACCTTGTTATGTATACAGTGGATTCACAGGCAGTAAATTTTCAGCTGAAGTGCCATGAAACTGCCACAAACCCTTCCGTTTGAGGACTTCAGTAACTCATCCAGGGGCTAGGGATCCATTACAGAATGGGCGGGAGAGGTTCTAGGACCTGCAAAGTGCAGGAGGTCAGGTGATCATGATGGTGCTTCCCATAGGCACTGACTCTGAGCACTCTGGGGCTGAAGCACCCACTGGTGGCCCCATATCTAGCTCCCCCACAGCCTGCAGTGTCACCTCCCTGCCCGCCAGTAAGCCCTGTGGACCGGCGCCTCTTCGGAATGTAAATGGTTAACTGGTAAGCCTCACCTTTAATGGGTGTGCCTTACCATTTCTGGTTAACTGGTAGGGGCTGGAGCAGCTACCCCCTTGCCTCCTCCACAGGCTGTAGGTTACACCCTGGCTCCCACGGAGTAAGTGGCTGGCTCCCAGGGAGGCTTCACTGTGGGCCGGCAGCATGTATAGCCATGTAACCACTTGGCTTTTTAGTGGTTACACAGTTACATTTTTAAAGAACTTTTACATCCTACTCCCCATGCTTCCTGCCTGCACAATCAGCTGTTTCAGTGATTGGGAGGCTCTGGGAGGGAGAAGCGAGGACCTGGCCTGCTCAGGGGAGGGGGTGGAACTGGGTGGGAAGAGGTGGGGTGGGAGTGGAGCCTTGGGGGATGGGGTTGGAGTGGGGTGGCATCTGTAGCAGAGCCAGGGATTGAGCACCCCCCAGTACTTTTAAAAGTATGTGGCTATTATCACTTCTAACCTTAAAGTTTGAGACTATAAGAGAAGGGATGCAAATATTCCTTCAGCAGGCTCTTGGAGAATTGGGGAGACACATGACTAAATTCTGATTCAGCTGATGTTTACTGTTCCTGTTGACTCACTCTGCTGTAAGACATTAGGGATATTGGTATGGCAGCTAATAAGTTACTCAGGACCAGTGTTTCCTGTAACCTGGGAATTGTTTGTGCCTGCTCAGGAGAGACTCAGATGCTGCCCAGCTGATTAGCAGAGTCGCCATCATCAGCAACTATGGGCTCAACACCCGTTCGTGTCTGATGCCTCCCTCACTGTTTCCTTTCATCTTGCCCTGTCCAGTGCGGAGTAGCTTAGTTTCTGTAGACTAGCTCTGCACCAATCTACTATATCATCTACCCATTCTCTGTGGGGTATGCTTCTCCTGTTCGGACCATCCATTATGCTGAATACCAGGGTCTTAACTTTTTGCTCATCATTCATTCTGCAGATATGCCCAAATAGCTGTAATTTTCATTGTATAACCTTCCGCAGTAGGTTCTCTTTTGGCTGCATCTTCCAATATAATTCCTCGTTGGTGACTTTCTGCATCCATACTCTTCTTCAGGATCTTTCTATAACAACTCCCCCGAATGTCAATATCCTTCTCTTTGAATCTTTTGTTATCACCCTTGACTCACATCCATGCAACATGCTGCTGAATACACACATTTTCAAGATGCTCAGCTTCATTCCTAAGCTAATCGCTTTATTTTTCCAGATCTTATACATCGCCTTCAAACTTACTCTTGCTTTCGCTATTCTAGTCTATTTCCTTCTTAGTCTAGATCATGCATCCTGTTGCTCCCCAGATACGTGAACTTCTCTACGTTCCCTAGTTCGATCCCATCTACACTGATCTTCCTTCCTATTTCCTTCTCTCCAAATACCAGTCTTCATTTTATCGATATTCATAAATAGTCCATACCACTTCCCTTCCTCATTTAGCACCTGCTCCGTTCTCGCTAGCATTGCTTCATCTTCCTCGATGAAAACTATCGTATTCTTGTTTTACAGTCTGCGCATAGACACTCATCTGACCAACCCTCCTCCTTTATCCAGGCTTGGGACTGGCATGAAACCCCTTGAGGCTTCGTGGCGGAGTTGATTAGCAGAGTGCTCACAGTTAAGTTTTTGTTTCTACTAGTGGTGCACATTCGCACATGCCTTGGTGCATATAAAAATTTATTCTGTCTAGGTAATGTAAATGGTTAACCAGTAAACATCACCCTTACTGATGATACCTGATTATCTGGAGCTCAGCCTGTTTGGAGCAGCCCCTGCTTATACTGCGCCGTTCTAACCTAGGCCCACCGTGTCAGGCTAGGGGCTGGCAGCCAAGCCCCATAGTTAACTGCAACTAATAGAATTTTTATCGGTTACACGGTTTTTTTACAGCCACATTGTATGGAAAAGATTAGAAAGAACTTTTCTCAGGTCTGTTTAAAAGGAGTGGATCTAGATTAATTTCAGATGGCTTCTGAAAACTCGTCTCATCTACTACAGTGATATAATCAGGAAATAAAATGAAACTTTTGGAAATTAGCTGCAGTTTGTTAGTAGATCCTGTCCCCTCCTCTTTTTCTTGCAGGTTTCAAGTGTCAGTTTTCAGTTTAAAAAAACATTATACTTTAAGCTTAGTTTTGGCTACAGGTTTGGAAATTGCCAGTAGCACATTAACTGATGTCTTAGCAAGTGGCACTTGCATTTTGTGGTGAGTAAGGTACTAATTCATTTGGTTCCTACTCAAACAGGATGTTATTCTCTCTGCTGGCCCTGGAATGTGGTTGGTAGTATGCAACTGAGGCCATATTTTCACTACAGCCACAGAGATCAATGCTGCAGCAGTTAATGTGATTTAACAGGTCTAGTAAAGACCCGCTAAATCAAATGCTGAGTGTGCCCGTCAACTGCGGTACTCCTCAGAATTGCAAGGAGTATGAGAAATCAATTAGAATGTTTCTCCTGTGAACCTCCCACTGTGGGGATGGTGCTGAAGCTCTGCTAAAGGTACATCAACTCCAGCTACGTTACTTAAATAACTGGAATTGTATATCTTAAGCTGACCATAGACAAAGGCCTGAATGAGTGAGCACTGGATTCTAGGCAACACAGTGCAAGTCGCAGAGTATTTGGATTTCCAATGAATTAGGACCTATTAATATACCCCAAATTATAGCTGTATGGCAAGTCTAATATGTTCCCCATGCTCTGCTTCAAATCTGAAATTCAGAAACTCCACTAATATTCCAATCTTGGTGCGTGTATCTTCAATAAGTGGTGTTGAGTAAATTTATTTTACCTAGTACAGGTTATTTCCTCCATTGCCTTCAAAGGAGTAAGTTGGATGCAAATGAGAGCCATATGGGTGATTGGGACTTGAGTGTTAAAAGGGAATCTGTCACTTTATATGCTGCTATACTTGCAATTATAGATAAGGCTGTGGTTATGTCACAGATTCTGTGACTTCCAGAGATCTCTGTGACACTTTCTGTTACAGCCTGGGGCAGCTCTCCGCTCCTGCTGACAGTGGGGCCTCCCACAGATCCCAGCTGCCTTAGGTACCCCCTACAGTTCCCAGCTGCTAGGCGGCAGGGGGTCTCTCAGCTGCTAGCCTCTCTGAGAGAACCCTGCGGCTCCCAGATGCTGCTTGAATCTCTCTGCCACTATGGGTGGTGAGAGACCGACCCTTCCCCTGTAGCTTCCCAAGCTGAGGGGGTAGGGGCGGCGTTGTGCTCTGGAGTCCTGCAATGGCCCTGCAGCTGGAAGCTCCAGCAGCTACAGGCAGTGGGGGACCCCTACTGCTGCCCAGCTTCCATGGAGGTAAAAGTCAGTCAGGCCACAAGCTTCTGTGAATTTTTGCTTATTATCCATGACCCATCCATGATTTTTAGTTAAAATATCTGTGACAAAGCCTTAGCCGTAATTATAGTGCCACCTCTAGGCCAGAGTTCCACTTCCTTTAATGGGGTGGAGGAGGAGTGTGTTCTACTATACTAGCACTGTAGATTAATCCATTTAAAACTGACAAAAATACAATAGATTTTCTATCTAGAGCATAGACACTATGTTGGGGGCGGGTGAGGAGGACTGATATGTTTTTCACTTACAAGTGATGAGCCACATAGCAAATATGAAGGCAAGACTTGTTTGCTTTTTACCATGCTAAAATTCTTGATCTAGCCATCTTTAGACTCATTTTGTATGGTGTTTCTCTGGAGGGAGTAGTGATGGCTACATGGAAGCAGGAGCTATTTCTGCAGCCACATTTCATCTGCCCTCTAATAAAGCTTAGATAAGATAGGAAAGTGCGGTTAGGAGAAATTACCAAACATTCAAAACTGGCAGGGAATCAGATTTTTATGTGCAGAACAGCTTTCCAGTTTTCACCAGTTTTACTGTGAATGCTCTTACATGCAACTTGTCTGTGACTTGGATTATCCTCTTCTGCTCAGGAAATTTTCAACAGCAAGCCAAACTCTTAGTTGCAATATATTTCACTTACAAACTGACAAGTATTAGATCATAAGGTCAATCCACAGTGCACACATTTGTCAGATGCCTCCTGAAAGTCAGACAGATAATGAAACTTTTAGCCTTCTTTAGGGATCTTGAAGTGCTCTTCAAGATTGCCTTGAACTCTTAAAGACTCCAAACAAATCATTTATTGGAACAAGGACACGGGTTTCTTTTGTTTGTATTTGTTTTATTTGGCTGTGTCACTTATTTTGAGGATACAGAGCTGTACCCCGGATATGTTCTTTGACTATAAATAGGCAATGTTTTTCCTGCTTGGAATAGTCTCCCGTTTCATATCACAGTCTGTCTTGTAGTTTTAGGAAGGAATCCAATTTTATCAGACTCTGCAGAATAATAGATATAAAAATAATTTCATTGTGTCTTTAAAACTAACCTTTTTAGTTCTCTGTCGCTTTCTCTGCTTTTCTCTGATATGTACAGGTTGCACTTTCATAAAAAGGAATTCTCTGGTCCATGACCATGGATGTTCCAGGATCAGAGTGTCCTGGCACACTGTCGGGGCTGGGGAGGTCTGAGAGCCTGGCACAATGCAGTAGGGGAATGGGAGAAACCCAGTGTCTGGCTCAGCTGGCCTGCGTCGGGAGGGATGGGAGCTGGGGAGCCCTGCATTCAGCTCTGATGGGCTGGAAAAGGGTCCGAGGCGGGGGACAGGAAAGGGAGCCCAGCATGCGACCCAGCTGAGCTGCTAGGGGAGCTGGGAAGCCCAGTGGAGCAGCAGGGCAGGGGGTGGAGCAGGCAGCAGGGGGACCAGAAATGGTTTCCCCAGGATCAGTTAGGTTCTGAGGGTTCTGGACCAGGGAAGTACAACCTGTATTTTGTTTATCTGTGATGGAACTCTTACGCAGCCTTTTTAGCAATTGTTTTGTTGCAGATGAGGCTATCAAGCTGAAAGAACAGACCATATGACCTGAGATGGATATTTGTACTATATATACACTGTAATACGAAAGTGGCTAAGAGAATGTTTACAGATCTTCATAGATACTCACAGATCTTAAAGAAGATCATCTTGTCACATTTGAACTAGTCAGCAGAGACAGATACTGGAAACTTATGTTTAACTCTTACCTATTTATAACGTCCACCCCAGTTTGCTCCATACATGTACTGAGTCTACTTCATAATAATGGAAGCCATCTAAAAATACTTCTAACAGAGCTACCCCCTGCAAAGTTTGCATAGTGGTAAAGAGGAGTAGGAATAGTAGTAACTTGCCTTAGGAGTATGTAAGGAAAGGGGTGGATTTAAGAGCAGTGAAGACCAGATTGAAATGGCTGTCAGAGATGCAAGTTCCAATACAAGCAGGAGTGGGCTGTCTGCTCATGTAAGCAATGATTCTAGTGAAGTTGGTCAGAGGGGCTAGTAAAGATCTCAGGAAATACAATATGCTTAGTTGCTGTCAAACCAGCAAGCAGATGTGCTGCAGGATTAACCAGAAAGTCCTGCTAAGAGGGGAATTAATTGTTGAGTGGTGGCAGTCTGCACAGACCTGAGTGGGTGTGACTCTTTGGGTGTCTCTACATGACAATCCTAGGTACGGTTGTTGCTATAGGGGCTGATGTCCATGCTACTCTCCTTCTGTCTGTCGTGTTTGTCCTAACCAAGCACACTTCCGCCAGCTGAAGAAGGAGCAATGTGAGTGGCTGAGAGGCAGGGCTCTCAGCTCTGGAGTCCAACTGCTCTCCAGGCTTCTCACATCCCTGCTCTCTGCTAGGAACTGGCGAGAAGCAGCCCAGGGCTTCTCCTCTCCAGCAAAGAGATCCACATTTGAAGTCCGGTTGGCTGCTGTGCTGCTAGCAGGGAACTGAGAGCTTGGGGATGGGCAGAAGTGCTGAGCTCTGAGCTAGGACCTCCGGTGCAGTCAGGATCCCAGTAGGGAGTTGGGACCCTGGGTGCAGCAGGGGGTCTGAGTGGGGAGCTGGGGCAGCAGGCCAATCCGGAGAGTGGTTATCATCCCAGCTTGGAACAGAGATCCAACAGCCTCTGTAAGTAATGCAGTATCTGTGCCCGCTCGCGCACTCTCTCTCTCTCTCTCTAACTACATGGACATAAGCCCTATGCCTCTTGTGGAAGTGAGGGGGAGTGGGTAATAGGACACTTAAATCGGTGGGAGCAAAGGTGTAGTGTATACAATGACATAGGCAGATCTAGGGATGAAAAAGAGTAGCTGAATAGATGACTATAGCCGGTCCCCGAGTTATGAATGGTCGATTTACAACTGTTTGCATTTACAACCAAACCTCCCATTAAGCAGTCATAAAGGTGGCCCCCGAGTTACGAACGTGACCCGCACTTACGAACAGCACAGTCGCAATGTAACTCAATGGGGTCCGACTTACAAACATTTCGAGTTACGGACAAGTTTTTGGTCCATAACTCATTTGTAATTTGGGGACCGGCTGTACTTACATTACCCCCCCCCCCCCCCCCGCGCCCATATCAGAGACAGCAAGGGGGAAGCAGGAGCTGAAGCAGGGGGAAGCTGACTTAAAAGCTGGTTTCCCTCCTCGCTGTCTCTGAGATGCAGGGGCCAGGCAAAGGAGGTAGCGGTGCTGCGGCTCTGCCTTTTAAATGTAGTAAGAGCCACTGGGCTCTTACTACATTTAAAAGGAAGAGCCATAACAGGGTTAGCTCTTGGGACCGCTTAGTCCCAGCTCACACCGCCCATGGGCACTAACTCCACTGTGGCTCTGTAGTTTAAATGTAGTAGGAGCCAGGCTGCTGTGTGCCTGGCTCCTACTACATTTAAACTGCAGAGCTGCAGTGGGGGTGGCGAGTGCCCCCCACCCCCAGCAATGAGTTGATGAAAATTCCATCGACTACTTGATTAGATTAATTGAAAAATAACTTCCCTAGCCAGGTCTACATAAGCTGTCTTATATTGACCAAACTGTGTAGTGTAGATCCAGGCTTAAGGTATACCTACACTGCATTAAACACCAGCACCTGACTCAGGCTGTGGGCTTATAAAATTGCTTTCTAAATGTTTGGGAACTCCAGGTGTGTTATTGCAGTGTAGAGACACACTTATTGCCTGCCCCAGAAAACTTAGTCAAGTCTCGTTGATATGAAGGCATGAGTTGCTGTTGCAGAACACCACATTAACATGTTTACATTTTCAGAGTCCATGCTGCAAAGCTGTTGACCCAGTAACTGTATAAAAACGTGTGTGTGCATTAGTGCCTGTATACCTATAGTTTATGAAATAATGATTTAGTGATGTCCTATTGCTGCTGAGTCTTCAAAACATGCTCGTACCTGGTCCAACATCAGATAGGGTTGCCAGGTGTCGGGTATTGACCCAGACAGTCCAATATTTTTGCCTCTTGTCTGGTTAAAAAAAAAAAATTAGAAAATACCTGACACCTGAAATGTCCGGTATTTTCTGGAATTTTTTTTCTGCCAGGAGGTGAAAATACTGGACACCTGGCAACCCTAAGACACATTCGGCAACTGGGCCCAGCCCCTGGCCTTCTCCCCGCCCTGCTTCTGGGCCCCCTACTTACTTGGGAGGAATCCGGGGGGCTCGATCAAGAACACAAGATGGCTGCCAGCAAAAAAGACCTGAAGCAAGGGGAAGCAATGCCTTCCCTGGGTCTTAGCACTCAACCTTTCCCCTCTCTCACTTCAAGGGGCCATGCTGTTTGTTTTGTTTTATTTTATGTATTTATTTGTTTAACTTTTTTTTTTTTTTTTTTTTTTTTTGGCTCAACAACTTTGGTCTCCCCCCGCTTCCCTCCTCCCCCCCCCCCCAAACAATTTTTTCCCCTGTGTTTTTTTTTTGTTTGTTTTGTTTTTTTTTGGGAGGGCAGGGTGTTCAGTATTTTTGGTTAAATCACCTGGCAACCCTAACATCAGATTGGATTATCCATATGTGATATTTCCTAGCCCTATCGGGCTTTAAGTCTTTGAGGGTTTTTTATTTATTTTAACTTTTGTTTTAAAGGAGACTAAGGAAGTTAAATGCTCAGTTTAATTGGAATTGGGTGCTAATTTCTTTAGGCTTCTCTGGGAATCCTAGCCTTAATACATCTGTTGTGCAAATAGATGGCATTCCTGATACATAGTTACATATAATTGAGTTATCCATCTTTTTTATTCTGCAGACCTCTTTGCACACTTCCTCCTTTCCAAACCTCCCTTGCTGTTCCACTATATGTCTTACAAGTGTTTTATTCTAGAGATCTCAGTGAAAACATAAGGATTCATGTTAGTTCATAGAATGCCATTTGAAAACATTTTATTAACCATTTCATGTGATCTGTGTTGTGCTATCGCTAAGGATTTCTGTAGAAATAAGAGACCTCTTTGCGTCTGGCAGCAAACTCTAACAACATCACAATCTGATGTTAATGTCAAGAAAAAATGCTCTGACGGTAGATGTACTTTATTTCAAATCCTTAGAAATAGGAGAAAAAGCAGATGAATGCAAAAACATGATTTCAAGGGGGTTTTAAAAGGGTTTTTGGTTGGTTGGGTGTTTAGTTTTAAAGGCACATAGAAAAACCTCAGTATTAAGATAAATATTTCATTTGTACAGATACACTGGTAATTATTGGTCTAACCAATTTTTAATTTACTGAGATTGATCAGTTGCACATGGTTTGAAAATCACCTCATCCTTTGTCAAAGATAAATCTCCAGTCACTTTATTGGTGGTGTGTGATCTGATTAACAATGGGAGGTGGCTTGACATGTTGACAATAATATGTTTGTATAATTTCAATTATTTTTTTTTTTAGCCTCATTTTATTCCACTCTTAATTCAGGATCTTTTTCTTTTGAGCAACTATAGCAGTTTTAATTTCTTAACAGCAGATGAAAAAGCACAGTTAGCAGCGAGATGACCACATGCTCTTAGATTAAGCCTGTACAACTCTGTTCAAGTTAATGAAAGCACCCCTGCTGCTCCCCTAACGAAAAGGCTGAATTGAGGTTTTTTATTTGGACAAATGAAAGGTAGTGTCGGACTATAACTGGCCTCTTCTGTTTAATGTATTTTGCCATCATTATTGTAAAGTTTTAATGGGAGAGGAGAATAAGCAGCAGAGTGTTTACATAGGCATAAGGAGCAATAGAGAATATAACAATATATTAAAATGTCTTGTAAAACATTCACAGATGATTTGGTTTGTGTGATTGATTTCCACCATAAAAATTGTTGCTGATTTGCATTTAATAGAGTGACTTTTGCTTCATCTGCTGCAAGTGCTTAGTGTCTGTTAGTGAAAATGTTAAATGTAAGCCATTGTAGTCAGGAGAGAGAAGGGGGGGAAAGAGAAAGAAAAGGAACACAATGGCCAGCTTAAACTGGGAAAATAGAATGTCTGATATAGCCATTAAATGGTGAGACGCAAATAATAAACTATATTTCTTTGGCATACATTTGTTCTGATGGTCTCTGCACCCCTTTTTGTTGACCATCATTCAGAATTGTACTTCATATCTAGCTTCTAAATTTAATGTACAGAGCACCTTTCACTACAGAGTTCACAAGCATCTTCAAGTGGCTTAACTCAGACATGCTTCAGTGGAACACAGAATATAAGATTTTCAGTAGAAAAATTTTGAGAGAGGTTCAAATTTATAATTTATCTTTTTTTGAGGATTTTTTGCCTTATGAACACATTCCCTCTAAACTCTGCCTTTCATGGAAACTACCACATTATACTTCTCACTCAAGGAAAGGAACAGCAATTTATTTTCTTGGGCTTTCTTATGAAGTCCTGCATGATCTAGTGGTGGTTGGGGCATCTGTTGCACACAGTCATTCCATTAGCCATGGGGATAGCAACCTTTTCAAATCAAAGAATCAAACTACATCAAAATTCAGAACAAGCCTGCCCATCATCTCTGCCTGAAAGGCCGGATCCTTCGCTGTTTTCTTCTGTGCCTTACAAAGAAACATCATCCCTGTGCTTTTGGCATCCATGGAGCAGCTGCATGTGATGGGCCATTGCTGTTAAACTAAGGACATGAACACTGACTTGTGGGATCAAATCATTATGTAGGTCCGAGATGACGAGCAGTGGCTGGAAAATTTTTGGATGTGGAAAGCTACCTTTCTTGAACAATGTGTAGAGCTCGCCCCAGCGCTGCAGTTCAAAGACAGTAACGTAACGCTCCTCTCTCTAGACTAGCGTGTAGTGATTTGCCATGTGGAAGCTGCTGCTACCAGTTGGTTGCAAATCATTTTGGATTTTGGGAAGCCCACTGTTGGGGTTGTGCAAGGCCATTACACGTTGAACCTCTCTAGTCCAGCACCCTTGAGAATGTTCCGAACCATGGGAGGTCAATATCGTTTAGCAGCATTGCCAACACTTCACTGCTTACTGGACTCCTAGAGGACATTTAGGGGTAAGTTAGAGCTAAATAACAGCACAGAACACTGAGAGGTGGCTGTAAACAAATTTTACGGGAAGAACTTGGCCACACTCATAAATGGAAACCAGGTTAACTAATATCATGCCAGACCATGGATGTTCCAGGACCCATGAGTGCCAGATTAGAGAGGTTCAACCTGTAACAGCATCCTGATTCTGGGCAATGTGTGGGAAACAGTGGGTAGCTCTGTAGGAATTGGGATTTCCTAACTGAGTTGGGCAGTTGCTGGCATGCATCTCCCAATTTTGGCCTTGGACCATCTTGTAATGGAATACATCAATAGAAGGGGGTACTACTCGATGGTTTTCAGGTGCTTGTGGATCACTGCAGTCGTTTCACTGACATCTGTGAAGGGTGGTCTGGGAAGACGTGCAATCTTCAGGAACACTGGCTTGCACAGAAAGCTGTAAACAGGTTCTTAATTTCCAGACCACAAGGTGCCAGTGGGGGGATGTTGAAATTACCATCGTGATCCTGGGAAATCTAACTTACCCCTTACTCCCATGGCACATATGAAGCCTTCTATAGGAACCTGGAAAGCAGTAAGGAGCACTTCAGCAGCTGCAGAATGGCCATTGGAAGTATATTTGGCACTGACTTTGCCAAGTTAGACATAAACGAGGGAAATATTCCCATGGTCATAACAGTCTGCTGTATATTGCATGACATTTGTGAGGCTAAGGATGAAAAGTTTCCCCAGAGGTGAAGCGTGGAAGAGGATCACCTGATGGCTGATTTTTAAGCAGCCAGATACCAAGACTATGAGCACCAGTAATGTCTTTCTAGAAAGTATCCTGCCATGCTTTGGTAACTTGCTGTCTTGCATGAACTGTTTGTTAATTCCAGCAGCAACCACTGTGTATAGGAGATAAATAAAAATGATCTTTCATAGAATATTTTTTATTAAATAGCAATAAATAACACACAGAAACCACTTGAATTGCTCAGCAAAGTGGTCAGGATGGAAATGTGGGACACCTCCTTGAGACCATTTATGGCAATATAACCAAACCCAGTGTCTGTGGTGAAAGTTTGTCAATCTAACTTTGCCATACAAACCTCTACCCCTCTTGTTGAAATAGTTCTTATATTGTTGGCAAAGCAGGAGTTTTGTCAGCGGGAGGGAGCATTGTAATGTTTATACCTTTACTGTTTTGTCAACAAAACTCTTACACTCCATTCTTCTCCAAAAATGATGAGTCACTGACTTGAAAATACCAGGAATTTTAATTTGCTGCTCAGCTTACCTGCAGTTCTGATTTCAGTAGAGATAATGCAACCTATCTCCTATAGACATGCAACAGTGCAAAGTCATTTATGTCTTCTCCTATAGACTGCTTTCCAAGGGTAAACTAACATAGTGATTAGCTAGTTAATGTTTGTTCAGTCCTTTGCAAATGTAAAGCACTAAGTTATAACACTTTCAACTACTATTATTTTACCACAAAGGCTGTTTCCTTTGAACGTCATTAACCTTAACATAGCTGAGATTTAACTTTATTACTTGACTGGTGGCTGTGGGAATCCAACTTTGAAGATAGGGCTGATGTGCCTAAGAAGTTAGCAGACTTGCATTTTACTCAGTGAATTTCTTACCTAGTAATAATACTGAATACTTTTAAAAGAACCTTTTGTGAGTTACCTTCATGTTAAGACTTTTATTTGTGTATTAAAACTTGTGTTTGACTCTTTAGCAAAGTATACCTGGCTAAATTATATCATCAGTTAACCAACTTGGTAGATTGTATCTCTAAGAAATCCCAGTAATGAAGCGTATCTTCTCAGTTACTCAGCACTAAATATAATAAGCTTTTTATTGATGTGCTATGTAATGCAAATGTAAGAGCAAATGGGTTTTTGCTCAGGGGAACTGTGCAGCAGTTGGAGGAAGGTAATACAGTAGGGGCTAATGGATCCTATTAGTAACAGCTGCCTTGGTCTTCCATTGAGTGGTCCATTTTGGCTAATGGATCTGCATAGTTGCAAAATAAATGTTGTGTGCACCAAAGCATGTGAGAATTGTGTTTCCTGGTGGCACACAGTCTAGCAGCGGGGCAGGAGGTGTTCTCTGCTAATAATCTGGGCGGCATTGAAATCTCTCTTGAGCGTCTGCCCAAGAACGCATAAGGTTACCCATCTATCACAGTGGTTCCCTATCTGTGGTCCATGGTACTGCAGAGGGTTTGTGGAAAGTTTAAAAATAAGGATCAGGCCCACTGTGGTAGACCCGATCCTCATTTTCTTTACTTTTTCTGTTCTTTTTTTTTTCTTCCCCAGTGAAGGGGGTTTCATGAAGTTTTAATAGATTGAAAAGAAAAATCTTTTATTTTGCTGATATGCTGATGTTTGTCAGCGTATTCATATAACTTTGCATTTAAATAAATAAAATTTTTGATTCAGTTCAAAAACATTACTGGCTTTATATGCTAGCTACAACTTTGAGTTCATTGCTGCTTTAGTAGGGAGAAGAAACTACTTTTTACGCAGTAACTAAAAAGGGGATTAGGTAGAAGATTAAATATTTTAGCATTTTAAAGTAGAATGCACCTCATACACCATTTCTTAATGTGTTCAGAAAATGCTTGATGAAAATTAATGTGTGTATATATATATATATATTTGGCAAGATTGCCCTTGTTTTTGTTTAGTTTTCCAGAAAAATTCATTGATCTCTCTGTGAGTGTGAGTGTGAGGTGTTATGTAGTGGTTTCATTTAAAACAATCTAAAAACATATAATTGGATTAATTAATTCAAGCTTATTCGTGTAGTAGGCCCATTCTGACTCAGAATTGCTTTTAAAAAAAAAAAAAAGAATAGTTTCGGTAATGAGAAGAGGAGACACCAGTTAGAGAGCCTATTTTCATTATGCTTATTCTGCTATCTCTGAAGACAGATCTTGCTACTCTACCTCCATCATCTACTTCCTTCTCCTCAAAAAAAGGAAAAATTACCATTTTCTTTTTTAAATAGTATGCCAGTAGCTCTGTAGTCTTGAAATGTGCGCTAATCTGCCATGAATAAGTATTCTCCCTGTGAGAGTGCATTAATTAACTTGTCCAACTTCAAGACTGTTTAATTTTTAGGTAGGGTAGAATCATCTTAGCAATTGCACGTGTTAATAAGAGCTATCAGGTGAACAATGCAACCCTTCTCCAGTCTCAGTTGTATAATGTATGTGCATATGTTGAGTTAGGAAAAAAATGGTTGAAAACTGAGTATTACAAGACAAAGTAATGCCTCTCTCCTTTTAAAAAAAGTAACTCCATGCAGCACAGTATTTTATTATTACACTAAATTTGGCATCATTGTAATAAGAGCTGGAGTCAAAATGCTGCATATTTGACCAGTTTAAGGGCTGTTTATATATTTTCTTTGGCACATCTTTCACACTAGATAGATATCCGCATATAATTTAGGACCAGTTGTATTGAAATCAGGTTATGAGCGGTGTGACTGTGAACCTGGGATTCAGTGCCTTTTGCATACACTGGTCATAGTGTCTCTGTCACATTAGGGAAAAATTAACTGAAATCAGGAAAAGGCTAAACTGCCTATCATGTTGTGGTTCTAGAGTGGTGACTTGTAGATGACTGAATACTGCCAAACTAATTGCTGGCATATAATCAAATAACACTTCAATTTTAGTTGCTTGCTATAGGTTAACATTTTAACGCGCCCCCCCCCCCCCCTTTGAACTGATTCTGCAGGATATGATTATATTCTAAATTATTATTGAGCAACATTGTTGCTATATCAAGGTTCATAATGCCAAGGATTTTCAGCAACAGTCATAATCTTAATGTTTTCCTATCGCTTAGTCTCCAGTGTTTGAGAACTAGAACTGGTCATTTGAGGACATGAAAAGCACTTAAGAATAGATGCTTTTATCATCTTTTCATGGAAAGGTAGGTTAATGTTTCATGTTGCCAAATTTAAAGGGGAACCATCAATTTTTAAATCTACTCCATTTAAGTATCATTAATGAAGTACTTGAAGGTATTGCTTCTGTCTTTAAGTTCCCATGCCAGTTTTTGTGACTTGACCATCATACCTTCCAATTCTAAAAAATTTTTTCTCCCTGTTGTGTAAAAAATCCACAAAAGCAAGTTAGCGAAACTAGCTGTACAAAAATTGCTGTCAAATATATAAGGAAAACAAACTGAAAAATGGATCTGTTGTTTTAAATCATCTTAGGTGATGGATTTTTTTTAAAAAAAACTACCATTACAAAGAACACAGAAATGTCATTTTTAGGTGGAGTGTTCTTTTAATTATAAACATCCTCAAAACATTTTTCAGCTAGCTTCATTTTAGGCTGTTTGCATAATGTCAAGGCACCCTTTGCCATAGTAACCAATTATTGTTTTAAGTGAGAATACAAATTTTGCTGGTATAACTAATGCTTTAGATTCTACAATAGAGTATGCCACAGCTGAACTATGTATTAAGAGTATAATATGCATGCGATGGACAACCACTTTCTTCCTTTATTTGCTTGCCCCTTCCCTTTGATATACTGCTGTCCTTGGATCCCCTCATTCCAGACTCAGAACCTTCACATACTATGTATGTTTGCCTATTCAAATTGTTCATTCTACTTGTTTTTTTTTTTAACCTTCAGTAACTTTTGTAGGTCCTTGACCTGATTCTTTAGTCCCATTAAGAAATTACTTGAACTGTACTTCTGAAAACTTTGACTGCAAGTTCACTCTGTCTCACTAGCATTCCACCCATTCCATTTCTCAGAATGTGTTTTAGTTGCTTTTTATACCCAGAATGTACCTAATTTAGATTAGTGAGAACCCTGACTCATTTTGCACATCTCTAAAGAGAAAACCATCAGTATTTCTGTGGAGAAGAATGAGGCACCATAAATGCCTCTGTCACAGTAGAGCAGCGGTGGGCAATATATATATATTTTTTTAATGGGGAGCCACTCCTAGCATTTTTTAAAGTGGTCAATTAGTGAAAGAGGTGCAGGGCCTGGGATGGAGGTTGAGTGCAGAAGGGAGCTTTGCAGTAAGGGATTGAGGTGCAGGAGAGGGTGTAGGTTCTGGGAGGGAGTTTGGGTGAAAGAGGCAGTTGTGACCTGGGTTAGGGGACTAGAGTGCAGGGGTTTGGGTTGTGATCTTGGGCAAGAGGGAGTTGAGTGACTTGGGGCAGAGGATTGGGATGCAGGATCTTGGAGAGGATATGGGGGCAGAGGGTTGGGGTACTAGAGACAGGCTCTGTTCTGGAGACTTACCTACTTGCCTCTCTGCTAACAGCCTTCTCAAGCAGACTCCCTGCTTTCCTTGCCCCTGCACTGGCTGCAAGGGCCATGTGGTTTTTGAACAGCTACGAGCCTAAGGGGAGAAGACAGAGTACTTTGCAAGCTGCCTGTTGTCAACTGGCCAATGGGATTGTACTGGGGGCAGGAGCAGCGCCTGAAACCGCTCCTCCTGACCCTGGGCTCACAGCTGTTCAAACAGAGCCCTGCAAGTTCTCGATGGCCACTTCTCTCAGCAGTGTGTGGGAGACAGGCAGGGAGTCTGCCTGAGTCTTCGCACTGCATTGGTGAGCCGGATCAGCCAGCTTCATGGGCTGGATCTGGCCTGCGGGGAGGGTATTTTACCCAGGCCTGCAGTAGAGCATTTCATGCCTAAGAGCTTCATATGTTGCAGGTTTTCAAAGAGCCCCCCTATTATGAATTCAGCAACTATCAAAAAGGCACTGATCAGGTTCTTTTGTACCTCCTGCGGGCATTCTTGTTGAAGAGGAGCAGACTGTTGTTGGGAACAACCATCATCTTTTTAAAGAGCCTCCTTGCTGGATGTGTAATGTTAGTGAAAATATGACTTTGACTTCTGTGCAAGCAGAACGCTTTTGGTGGGATGATAGATTAGTGTTCTTCCTTGTTAACCTGTGGAACTCCTTGTCAGAGGATGCGGTGAAGGCTAGAACTTTAACAGGGTTCAAAAAAGAGCTAGATAGAGTCATGGAGGGTTAGGTCCATCAATGGCTATTAGCCAGGATGGGTAGGAATGGTATCCCTAGCCTCTGTTTCTCTGGAGGTGGGTGACAGGGGAGGGATCATGTGAGGATTACCTGTTGTGATCCCTCCCTCTGGGGCATCTGGTATTGGCCACTGTCGGCAGACAGGATATTGGGTTAAATGGACCTTTGGTCTGACCCAGTATGGCTGCTGTTATGCTTTTATATTAGAAGGTGGAAAGGCAGAATTGATTTTTGGAGTAAGTGTGTGTGTGTGTGTGTGTGTGTGTGTCCGCGTGCACCCACTATCTTCCCCATTGACCAACTGGGTCCATAGTTCAGATAGAGAGAATGAGGCACTGTTGCTAAGTGTTTTGTGTAAGTGGTCCTTGTGCCCAAATGTAATCTTAAAGGTGACTGTTTTGTCACTAATTAGAAAAAAGGGCCCTCCACAGAAAGGAGACTGTTGGGTAAAGAGATTAAAATGCCTGGTGATCTTCTCTGATCTGCAGCAATGTTTGGGATTCACTCCAAGGTAGGTCTGGAATACATATCTGAGTTAGAGGCTTAGACCTGTCATATAAATGTAATATAGGTTGCATCTTTATTAAACTGGAACTCTGGTGCCGGACCACAGATATTCCAGGATCAGAGTCCCAGCATGGTGGGGGGCCCCTGTGAGCCCAGCATGATGTAGGGGGCGGGATGTGCCGCCCAGCTGGCCTGCAATGGCAGGACCCAGGAACCTGGGTGTTTGGCTCAGCGGGGGTGGAGGGAGGCGGCGTCTCATCTGGGCTGCAGGGGGAGCCAGGAAGCCTGTTGGGGCTGGCAGTAGAGGGGCCAGAAATGACCTCCACTGGTCTAGCAAAATTCCTCTTCTGGGACCAGTCAGGTCCTGAAGATGCCAGACCAGGGCGGTTTAACCTGTAGAAGTGATTATAATCTGCAAAGGGAGATATCTTTGCCTGTTGGGAGCTGTAGAAAACACTTCACTTTAGAAAGGTTTCTGCAGGCACATGGTGGTATGTGGAAGGGAATTTTGTTTGTTGAATCAGCTACCTCCCAGGTAGTCCTGTCCCATGTATCATATGATTAAAAAGGTAGCTTCTGATAGCTCCAGCACAGCTCTAAAACAGGAACCATGGCCTAGAGAGATGAAGAGAGCTCATATAAACCTCATTTAACTTGGAAGAGGGGCCAAATGGGTTTAGTTCTGTGGTACTGCTTTAGAGAGCAACTCTTGCAGCACTGGCATTCATCTTGAAGTGCTGTGCTGTAGATTGACCGACTGGGATTGAGCTAAAAAATTGCGGTGTGCTGCTTCTCACTAGTTTAAAAAGAAGTCTATCTGATGTGACTTGAACTACTGCTAGCCTTTGAAATCAAACACCATACGATCCATTTTAGTTATTCATAAGCATCTTTATCCAGTGCCAACTCTTCAGTGTGGATTTTGCTTGGCTTTTATGTTTTCTGTGATAGATGGCAAATGTACGTATCGTCATTCAGCGCCCCATGGAAATATTGCGGGCATTGATTTCTCTTAAATTTTTCTTTTGCTGCAGACCAACGAATGGAATAAGAATGATGATCGGCTGCTGCAAGCTGTGGAGAATGGAGATTCAGAGAAAGTGGCTTCACTGCTGGGGAAAAAGGGAGCCAGTGCCATCAAACAGGATAGTGAGGGCAAAACTGCGTAAGTCTATCTACTTTTAAAACTCTCTTTTTCCGTATCTTCAAGGGATGAGGAAAACCGAGACTGTTGGCTCCATGTTTCATTTGCAAACTGGCTTCGGTAGCCTTAATGCAGAACAAATAAGAGTCAGCCTGAAATGGGCCCCTTTTCCATTCCTGCCCCATTACTTGTTAAACATTTTCCTTCTGTTCCAGAGCTGTGTTTACAGTTTGTATTTACAGTTTCAGCCAATTTGGTGACATGAGTCTAGATTGCTGGGCTGATTGACTGCTCCTTTGGGAAGAGACATTAGGCACGTTGGGATATCCAGATTCTATGGCGCAAGCTCCTAACAGGCAGAATGGCATTTCATTAAGCCTTTTTGGGGCTACTTTCCCACCTTGTAGATTTGGATTTGTTATACTGCCGAACTGAAATAGCAGCTGCTTTAGTGAATGAGTGGCTTTGAATTGATAATGATAACAGGGGGTTAAGTTTTACGAAACCTAAAGCACTGGACTTGTCCTTGTGATTTGCAATTGAAAAAGTTGCCTCTGCACAAGAAATCTCTTCATGTGATGGAAATCCCCTTTGCAGTTTCAGTAGAAAAGTTAATATGGCATTTGCTGCTCTCTCCCCAACCTTTTTTTCTCTTTTTCTCTTCTTGGAAAATCTTTCTAAAGGCTTGTCTACACTGGCAAGTTTTGTCACCAAAAACCCCTGTTTGGTGACAAAACACAGAGGTTTTAAATTTTGTCACATTGCAACGAGACAAAAGTCACAAAAATGCCCACTTTTGGTCTCACAAATCTTCCACCTTTGTGAGAGACTCTTGTCCTTCTCCCTCCCTTTACTGTCAACAACCATGCAGTATGAACTACGTGAGGCTTTTTATCAAGTTTATTAAACTCCAGGATGTTTCCTGATTAGCCACTCTGGCCAGCGCTTTGAACTCTGCAGCCACATAAATAGGTAAACAGAAATGAACCCCTCTCCTCTGAAATCCCAGGAAACTTGAAAATATATTTCCAGCTGACTGGCTCAGGGTTCTGTGTTCCTCATGGGGACTTCTCAGGGGAACAGGGGTGGCTGTTACTCAAAACACTCTCCTGCTTGGAACACTGCAGAGCTTTTGGATCTTATCAGCATGTGAGATGAAGAATCGGTGTAATCACAATGGCAAGTGACCCATAGGAACTGGGACATATATGGCCACATTTCTTGAGCCCTGTGTGAAAAGGGATATGAGCAAGACGCCCTGCAGTGCAGAGCCAAGATAAAGAAACTCTGGCAGTCATGCCATAAGGTGAAGGAGACACATCCGTGGTCTAGTGCTGCACTCAATGCATGCCATTTTTTTAAAGCACTGAATACAATCCTGAGTGGGGGCCCCACATCCACAGGCAAAGATTGTGTGGATACTTCCCATGGCAGCAGCTTCAGTACAAGTGGACAAGGGTACAGGGCTCGCTGAAGAATCTCCCAGTGTGGCAGGCAGACAGGATCAGGTTGAGTCTCAGCAGCTGGATATGGAGCATGAAGCAAGGGAAGAGACATAGGGTAAGTTGCTATATTGCAGCAGCGGGAGTTGGTGCAAGATGACCGGAGGCTGTGTTTCTGAGAGATCTGTTTTTCCTTCTAGAGTAACAGGAAAAGTGGCCAGTTTTGTTCAGTAAAGTGCATGTTTGAAACATTTCACTATCCTTATCAGGAACAGTACAGTCACGCTATTGGTAATGGTTAGTTTTTCAGACCAAGCCTTGAGAAGGTAGACATACTCTCCCACTGACAGGCTCCATCAACTCAGGAAAAGACCACAACGGATCAGGGAGGACCTAGTAAAGGGTGTTTTGCAACGTTCAACTCTCCAAATTGAAAAGAGAATAAAGTCAGGCCAGGGAGATAAAATTGAGAACAGAAGCCACTGACTACATACTAAAGCTCATGGAAGACTAAACTGAGATGCTGAAGTGTCTAAGATGCAAAGCAAACAGAACCAAAGGCCTCCCTGGCAGCACATGCAAAATTCTGTATCCAGCAATCCTTCCTCTACACCCACACATTCCTTTTCACTGTCAGGTAATGAGGTTTTACTAGCACCCTTCACTTCCCATCAAAGCAGCTGTGACTTTGGCAGCTGGATGTTCACACCATTGTGAGGTTTTCCAATAACCCTTACCCTCCCTTACCAGCAAGCATTCTCCCTGAGGGTACGTCTAGACTACTGCGTTTTGTCGACGGAAGTTTTGTCGACAGATACTGTCGACAATTTGCGTCCAGACACATGGAGTTCTGTCGACAAAGCAAGCCGCTTTGTCGACAGAACTCCGTAGTCTGGACGCAACGTTACAGGCAATAACACCTTCTGTCGACAGAACTCTGTCGACAGAAGGTGTTTTGCCTCGTAAAATGAGGTATACCAGCGTCGACAAAACCGCGGAGTTCTGTAGACGTTATGTCGACAGAACTCCGCGGTAGTGTAGACGCTGGTATTGTTTTGTCGACAAAAGTCCACTTTTGTCGACAAAACTAGGTAGTCTAGACACACCCTAAGTGTGTGACCATGATTGAAAGGGATCAGTAAAGACAACACTGATGCAAGGTTCAGTGAATTTATTTTGCATTACACAACCCACACCAAATGCTCTGGCCCCTGTGGAAGTCTGTAGCATCCCTTGGTTTCATGGGATTGCTTTGCTCAGGATGAGTAGTGGAAGGAGATAGGGAAGGAACCCCAAAACACACAAATGTCAGTGCTCCTCCTCATTGTCAAATTGGTTCCTCAGAGCCACCCTTACGTTGATGGCTGCCTCTGAAAGCCTGAGTATCTGGCTGTTCAAACTGTGCGTCCAGGTGCTGTGCCAAAGTGCTCCACCTACAGGCAAACACTTCACGCATACTCTCTTGCAAATTATGTAAGCAACAGCATGTGGCCACCACCCTGGGGATATGATCCTTCCTCAGGTCTAGCTTTTCAGTCTGCAAAAGGCACGTTCAACAACCATGCGGCATTGGCTTAGCCTGCTGACAAACTGCTCCTTACTGCTGTCCGGGTGCCCTATGTAAGGCTTCATAAGCCAGGGCTGTAAGCTCGGTCTCTGAGGATCACTATGGTCATTTCCACACCCCCAATTGTAATTTTGTGGTCTGGAAAGAAAGTCTCTGCCTGCAGCTTTCTGTACTGTTCCTGAAGATGTGTGCATCATGCATTTTTCCAGGCTACCCATTGTTTGTCCGTGAAATGACCATGATGAGCCACAAGTGCCTGAAGCACCATCAAGTACCATCCCTTCCAATGGACTGACTGTGTCAGGGTGGGGTGGTGCTCTAATGGGAATGTGTGTCCCATCTGTTGCCCCGCCACAGTTTGGAAAGCCCATTTCTGCAAAGCCAGCCACTATGTCATCCACGTTTCCCAGAGTCACAGTCCTCCAGCGCAGAATGAGATGTAGTGCCCTGCACACTTCTGTAAGTCCTGCCCCAATGATGGATTTTCCCACTCCAAACTGATTTGCAACTGAATGGTAGCAATCAGAAGTGGCCAGCTTCCGCAAAGCAATCGTAACACACATCTCCACTGAGAGAGCAGCGCTTATTTGGGTGTCCTTACTTCACAAGTCAGGCGCAAGCTCAGCACACAGCTCCAGGAAGGTTACTTTATGCATCCTACAGTTCCGTAGCCACTGGTCTTCATCCCGCATGACGGAGCGATCCTACCACTTAGTGCTGGCTTCCCTAGTCTAAAAACGATGTCCTACTCTGCACAGCTGCAATGCCACTTCACTATTGTCCACATCTGAGTCTTCCTCTGACAGTTCAAAAGTAGCTCTGCTGCAGTGTGCGGTGACCTAAGCACATTGAACACAGCATAGGAGAGAAGTCTGGAATCCATGATTTCTCTCAGCAGATGCTGGAGTGCGCAGCAGTTTCAAATGGTGTGAAAGGAAGCCACAAGCCCCAAAAGGGCCATGAAACACAAAGGTGGCTGATGGGACATTTTTCACATTCTGCAAATGCCTTGTGCTACATTGTGCATTCCCATAGTTCCTAGTGACTGACGGTGGTGTCAGGCATTGTGGGATGCATACCCACCTTGCTTTGTTCTTTTTGGCAACGGGGGAGCCAATAACGTGGCCATGCTATGTCAACAGAGGGTGGCAGCTTAAACATGATTTGGTGACTTTCTTTTTGGCAGCTTTTGGGTGTGAACAGCACATTCGTGACCAAAACTTTCCAGTGCAGACATAGCCTAACTTGCTAACAGGAACACAGGATGCTACAATCATAGGATCCCTGTCCCTCAGATCTTTCCATGTGGTGTCACATAGAAAACTGATTTCATGAATAACTTAAGAAACAGCTCACTGCTTGGCATTCCACGGGAGGGAGGCTTTTAAAGATGTGGGTGGGGAGTCATTCTGTCTTGGTAAAAATAGTTTTGTGGTGCCTCTCCCAAGTTCCACAGTACTGCTCCTAGGCTGTGTATATGGCGTCATGCTGTGCTTCCCACTTGGTTTGTTTCAGTTTGCTACATCAGTTCTATTTCTGGTCTGCATACGAGGAAATTTAAATGATGGAAATGACTCATGATGACTTGAGACTTTCTTACTCTAGCAGTCTGTGAGCTCTCGTGTCTTCAAGTGGACTTTTTTCTGCATTCTAATGTGGAACTAACTTGAAGTTGGAAGCACAGTTTAAAACAAAATCATCAAAAGATACAACTGAAGTGCTTCAACAGCTACTTTCATTAGATACGTTTAATGTCCTTTTTTTTTTTTTTTTTTTTTTTTAACCCGGTCATGAACTAAATAAATTAGACTTTAGTTTATTTTCTGGAATCAACTTTACTATCCACTATAACCTCTTTTCCACTCAGAGCGTCAAACCAGTATTTATTTGGGGGTTTGTTAGTGTTCAGCTGCATTCAGTGTGTTTGAGTTCAGTTCTAGTTCAAGCCATGCCCTCCTCTCCCCCCCCCCCCCCGCAAAAAAAATTGGTTACCTCTTTGAACTGATTCAAATAAAATTTCAGTCTTAGTGGCAATTAGGGAAAAACAAGAGCTGAAACTTAAAATTGAAACTATTTTTATTTTTGATAGTTGGTTTTCCCTAATGTTTCTTTGTTGTCAAATAAGTGCAGTTCCTTTCATGAACAGTTTGTTTGAGCAAACTAAAATACCATCTTTTAATGCTGGCTGTGTTATGTTGGACCTCTGTGGTGAAAGGATAAATGTGAGTTGCGGATAACTGGAGGGAGGAGCTGCCCCAGGGATAGGTGAGGGGAGGCCTATCCAAGAGGGAGGCAATTACCTTTTACTTTGGGCTTCAAGAGTTAATAACTTTTTGCACCGGGGATTATTCCACCTCTTCTCTCCCTGGTGTGTGTCAGAGATTGTTCATCTGTTTCCTGGAGCCTTTGCTGCCTCATGATGTGCAGGCATCTCCTTGAGACTTCGCTCTCCCTCCCTAATCTTGTGGGTTGACCACCTCCTAGTTTCATTCTGTTCTCCGGATCAGAGGGGAGGCTTTCCTGGTACCAATCACATGTTTGTTTGTTGTTTTTTGTCTCATTTGATAATGAAAGTAAGATCACTGTAGTTTCAATTTAAAAATAATTTAAGCTTAAAAATTCTGAGCCTTTATTTCAATAACACTTTTTTGTTGTTGTTCTGTTCATCTTGAGTAGATGGAATGAAAGTTTTATGGTTCTGGTTCAGTTCTAATTTAAGTAAAACTACCAGCTCAATCCAGTTCTTTTTGTTCAACTTGCCAGGTTCTACTGAAGATTTTTGTGGATTTCAAATACAGTATGGGAGTATGAATCGGATTCTGACACAGTTTTCTTCCCCAGCCCTGGAGGCATAACTGCAAGCTGTCACATTTAGTAACCATGAAGATGCTTGCACTATGTACCACACTAATACTGCAACAATTATGCGATCTTAAATGAATGGAACAAGTATAGACTAATGATTTAAAGATCTGTGTTCTTACAAGTTCATTGTGCACACTTACCTGGCACTTTATTTAAAATATTTATTCAAAGATGTCAGTGAAAAGGAGTGTGTCTGAACAAAGCCAGGTTCATTTACATGGCCTCATTTATAGAGCCCTGCGCAGATCCAAAATATCTGCAACTGCAGAAATGATCCATGGATATCTGCATCCATGCTGCAGATATAAGCAGCTGTCTGCACGCTACAATTGTATCGACTACATGATTAATCAATAAGGGCTGCTCTGCAGAGCCGCAGCAGGGGTAGCTAAGCAGACCCGGCTTGTGCTGGCTCTGGGAGTCACCTGTGTCAGATCTCTGCATTTTAAATGTACTAAGAGCCATGGAGATGGTACTGCGGGGAACTGGCTTTTAAGCCAGCTCTCCCCCCTACCCCCCTCAGCACTGGCTTCTGCTCCCCCTTTGCTGCCTCTCTCTGATAGAAGCAGCAAGGGCAGGGGAGAGCAGCGGGGAAGCGACTAATTGCATCACTAGTTAACTATCCAATAAGCTTCTGCTTATCAGAGAGTCAGCTAGTCTCTTACATCCCTACTTCTAAATTAGTTGTCTCAAAATTTAGAAGAGTGAGGAAGAAAATCTGGATTACTAAACATGGCCCATTTTAGCTCACCCATTAGAAAGTACATTAAAAGTGAAAGGAAACCTAAAATGGCCATTGAAACAGCAGCTCTCCATTTTGAGGAAAAGGGTAGTTGAAAATGTTCTTCTCTGTTCCTTTTTCTCACATCTACTAACTTTTCACCACCCCATAACATAATGGAAGTGAGTTTTATGTTCCTTAATTAACATAAACTGTGCCTGATCTACCGAAAGAAAGGCCAGCAGGGCCCGTTGGCATGTGTCGTCAGACAATTGGTGATCACAGCCGTGCTCCAATTCCACGTTGTGCATGAGTTGCATTCTAGCAACAGGTCTGAATCAGACTCCAGCTTAAACCTCGATAGTCCAGGACCTGACTAGTGCTGAACCACAGTATTTGCCCAACCATGGGAGGTCAATATTATCTAGCAGCAATATCAACACTTCCACTGCTTACTGGGCTCTTAGAAGACATTTAGGAATAAATTAGAATTAAATGAACACTGAGAGCCAGGACTGGTGGCTGTAAACAAACTAAGGGACCATGGGAAACTTCGCCACACCAGTGATAAGTGGACATCTAGCTAACTAAAATTATGTTGGACCATGGATAGTGCCGGACCAGAGTGCGTGTGGTCGACAAGATTAACTGACAAGCCTAGGCTTATCAGTTAATCATGTAGCCGACTACATGTTGACATGATGCTAAAGGGGCTACAATCTCCTATTTAGGATGGAATGGAAAGGGGATTAGATATTCCTGCTCTTCTCTAAGTCACCATTTGACACCTTTTCCTGGGAAAATTTGGGTGCAGAGAGCCATGATGAGGCTTAGGTACCACTACTTCAAATGATTGCTTGTGTACATTCCAATATCTGTGCATGCCCTGCGTGTGCAATCATCGGAAGATGATTCCTTAGCACAGTGGTTCTTACAGGTGGTCCGTGGCTCGAGCTCAGTGCCCTCCCCCCCTCCTTTCTGCCACAACGGGGAGCCAACACTGGCAGTCCAGCCTCACGGCCGCCATGCAACCCCAAGGCTGGAGCACCAGCTTTGGCTTCCCGATCAGAGGGGGTGTGCGTGTGTGTGTGTGAAGAAAGCCCCAACCTTTCCCGCCTGACCAGCTCACGGAGGGAGGAAAAGCAAGGGGCTCCATGTGCTGCCACTCCACCAGTGGGGTGGGGGAGAGTGGCAGCATATGGCGCTGCTTGCTCTGCCTCTCTCCACGAGCCGGTCTGGCAGGGAAGGGATGGGCCTTTCTTCATCTTCCTCCCTTCCCCTCCCCTCCACCCCCAATGCCCTCTGAGCGGGAAGCTGGAGCTGGTGCACGCTGCAGTGTGCACTGCCTGGAGGCTTTCCCCACTGCTCCCATTGGCCAGAGTTGTGGCCAGTGGGAGCGGTGGGAGGTTGTGCTTAGGAACGATGGGGGCATGAAGCCAGGTAAGCGCCCCCCCCCCATGCCCAGACCCTGCACCCCAGTCTCCTTCATTTTCCCCCCTCAGAGCCCACATGCCCAACCTGCTCCTGCACCCTCCCTCCTGGCCACGCACTGCACTTCCCCTTGCTTTTGCTCCCTCCCCCTGGCTAGACACCGTACTCCTAGCCTGCTCCTGCACCCCACCTCCCATCCAGACCACACATCGTCACCCCTTCAGTATCCCACCTCCTGCGCAGATCCTGCATCCCCATCCCTCTTGCTTGTAGCCTTGTGCCATATACTGAACCCATCATTTTGTCCCAACCCCAGAGCCTAAGGGGATCCACAAAATCCACTAACCCTGGAACCCCAGAAGAATCAATCTGGTCTAAGGGAAGCCCTGAACCTCAGTCCTCCCTGTCCCTCCCCTTCTCCTGGTAGGGCTGGAGTGCCAGAGGAGTGAAGGGTCTCAGTTGGGGTCCACATCAATGAGATTTGGGGATTTTTGGAGGGGGGGGTTGGGTCAGTGGCCCCTGACGTGCCCCCCCCAAAAAAATTCCCCCTAAATAGAGAAAGAAATCATGGAAACCTTTTGTGTTGGACATAAATTAATATTTTACTTTATTTAAAATGAAGTTTGATAAACTAACATGAGAAGCTAAAGTGCTTAATCTGTTTAATTTAAATAATTTCCTTTTTTACTGGTTAAATTAAACCCTAGCTGCAGCACTCGGGCATAGTTATGTAATTAACAATGAGTTTCCATTAGGAACTGGTGGTCTACAGAAAGGTTTGCATTGAGCCAGGGGGCCATGGGCCAAAAAGTTTGAGAACCTCTACCCTAGAGGTATCTGACCCCTGCTGACGTGACTCCCGCTTCAGTTCCTTCTTTCTGCCAGTGACATTGGTTGAAGCGTCAGACTTCTTGCCTAACAAGTAGCTCTTCCCTAGTGCGTAGATAGAGTTCTTTGTTGTGACGATAGTATGTGTAGGGTCCCATTCAACGGGGCTGCAGCCAGACGTAACTCTAGTGATGGCTGCCTCCGACATGGGATGGGGGTAGGGATGTGAGCGTTTACCTGCGTACATGGTTACTGATGACCTGGGGCTCATCGGTTAACCCTTATGGTTACACACAGCCCTCTCAACTGCCACTTCCGCTTCTGTATCCGGGACAGTGGGGTGGGGAGGCAGGAGATTTGGCTTAAAAGGTGGCACCCCACTAGCACTGGATGAGGGCAGGTGTGAGCGGGTATGTGCAGGGAGACAGCTCCTGCAGAGCCACCTCCCCCCTCATCCCCCCATGCTGCTGTCTCTGAGGCAGCAGGTTGGGGGTGCAGGAGAGAGAGCGGGAGCCAAGAGCCAATACACACAAGGAGCTGGCTCCTGCAAAGGTTCATATCCTGTCACCCCTGCACTGCTGCCTCCCACAAAGGCACCAGTAGGAGCGGGAGCTGGTGCCTATCTCCCCCCCCCCCTCCCATGCTGCTGCCTCTGATACAGAGGCAGCGGGGGAGGCGGTGCTTTGATAGAGGCAGCAACACATAGCGTAACTGCCACCAGGCACATTTGAACCTGGGACCTCTGAAGCAGAGTATAGGAGCCGCTGCCCTCTGAACTAAAAGCCGGTTGGCTCCCAGCCCATGCTGTAGAGGTCTCTTGATCTTAACTGTTGCTGTGGCCTAGGCACCACTTTCATTGCTCAGTAACCACACTAGGTGTGTGGGTTACAATAGCAGCTGCTGCCCCATGCTGCAGGCTCTGATACAGGGCCAGCAGTGCAGGGTAGCAGCCGGCTCCCTGGGAACTGGGCAGGAGCTTGCATGTTACCTTTGATAGTAACCGATAAACTTAGGCACATGCCTTGGTGCACATAACAAAATTTATTCTATACATTGGTGGAAAAACTTAGGGGGAACGTTGGCCCTCACCCAGCAATCCCGGGATGATGCAGCGTTGGGCTGTACCGCACTTGGCAATGAATTGAGGTCCAACCCCTTCTCTGTACAGACTGCTGGTAAGTCACATATTGGAATGCACATGAGCAATCACTTGAAGAAGAAAGAATGGTTACTTATCTTTTGTAATTGTTGTTCTTCAAGATGTATTGCTCATGTCCATTTCAGACCCACCCCCCCCTCCTCTGTTGGACTGTTCCGTCAAGAAGGAACTGAAGTGGGAGTCAGGTCAGCTGGGGTATGTATGCAATGCTGTGACATGTTACCACATGGGGTGCTATAGATGACCTGATGGGTAGCACTAGGGAAAAATCTTCCAATGATCATGCACTCAGCACCCACGTATGTATTGGAATGAACATGAGCAACACATCTCAAATAACAACAGTTACAAAGGTAAGTAACTATTGTGTCCTGCCGAAACCCCTCTGCAAACAATGTTCCCTTTAAAGTTTTCCATCTGTGAGGGGAGTGAGTTTTGTCTTGTGCACCAATATTGATGCCATGTGTGCTTGTTTGGTGGGTGCCATGGTGTGGCACACATCCAATTACTAACAAAAAATATATATATATTTAAATAGTTATGGAAGAAAGCCCCACTTACTGTGCAGATACATTAGCTCCTGGTGCACCTTTTGCCCTGTTACACAGCTAGGCCCTGCCCCAGGCCCCCACTCCTTCCCTCTCCCACTGCTTCCCCCTTCCTTCAGCTGCCCCCAGCCCTCCTGTGAACACTGAGCAGTCCCCACCAGGCTCTCATGTCAGTAGCAAGAGGAGCCCAGCAGCAGCTCCAGCTCCCTTAGATTCCATTACAGCCACAGGCCAGGCCAATAAACCACCCTGAGACAGGCAAAAAAAAAAAATTCCTTGATGGCAGCAGCCATCCGGTAGCTCTTTGACCCTAATTCTGGCAGCAGCCACTGCCCAGCAGCCTTGAAGCCCCAACCCTTGGTGTCGGCCAGTGCCCACCACACAGTCACAGCCCTGGTAGCGGCAACAGTCGCATCCCCCTCCTTTCCTGGGTGCTATGTTTTGGGAAATATGTGGACAAATTGGAGAAAGTCCAGAAGAGAGCAACAGAAATAAAGATTAAGAAAACATGGCCAATGAGAGAAGAGTGAAGAAAAAGGTTTGTTTAACCTGGAAAAGAAAAGACTGAACAAAACAGTTTTCAAGTGCATAAGAGGCTTTTACAAGACAGAATGAAAAATTGTTGCTCTTAACCTGTGAGGCTACAACAAGAAGTAATGGGTTTAAATTGTAGCAAGGGTGATTTAGGTTACACATTAGGGAAAACTTCCTGTAAGGGCGGTTAAGCACTAGAACAAATTACCTTGGGAGATTGTGAAATCTCTGCCCTTGGAGATTTTTCAGAGCAGGTTAGACAAACACCTGATTGGTTTAGTTATTACTTAGTCCTGTCTTGAGTGCAAGGGGCTGGACTATTGAGGTACCTTCCAGTTCTACACTTCTGATTTTTCTGGCTGTCTTGTCAATAATACTCAGAGGAGAGAGCTCTCTAGCTGGGTGTTATAATTCATGTGAACCAGGATGCTAAAAGCTAGGGATTTAAAATCCTGATTCATCAGGTTAATTGGCTAAAAGTTAGGTTGGCCTAACAATTAACCAGTTAACTGATTAAGCAGGATCTGGGCTGGAGATGTTCCCAGCCTATGGGGCTCCTGCCCTCACCCCCTCCCTCCCATGCTGAGGCTGGCTGCCACTTCCAGCCCCACATGGGGTCTGGGCCTGCCTTCGATTCCTAGCTCCCAGCCCCCCACCGCAGCAGCCCCTGCCTTCTGGGCATCTTGGCTCTCTGTGGACCGAGGCTGCTCCAGATGCCAAAGCAGCCCTTCTTCGCGGTGGGCCCCCTGTGGGGTTGGAGTGGCCCCCTGCACGCGGGGAGCTGCTCCAGCCCCCACCAGCTAACTGGATCGAGTTAACCTTTCACATCCTTGATCCTGGCCCAAAAGCTAAACTGGCAGAGTTGGCAACCTGAAGCATATTCTCACCAGCAACTCTACACTGCACCATAATAACTCTTAACTCACGAACCAATCCATGCAACAAACCTCGGTGCCAACTCTGGCCATACACCAGCAACACCATCACAGGACCTAACCAGATCAGCCATACCGTCACTGGTTCATTCTCCTGCACATCTACTAAAATCATATATGCCATCATGTGCCAACAATGCCCCTCTGCTATATACATCAGCCAAACTGGACAGTCGCTACGTAAAAGAATAAATGGACACAAATCAGATATTAGGAATGGCAACATACCAAAACCTGTAGGGGAACACTTCAATCTCCCTGGATACACAATTGCAGATCTAAAGGTAGCCATCCTGCAGCAAAAAAACTTCAGGACCAGACTTCAAAGAGAAACTGCTATTAAACAAAGACTGTGAATGGCTAGCTAACTACAAAAGCAGCTTCTCCTCTCTTAGTATTCACACCTCCAGATCAGCTACTAGAAGTGGGCTTCATCCTCCCTGATTGGATCCACCTCATCATCTCTAGCCTGATCCTGGCCTGCATATTTATACCTGCCTCTGGAAATTTCTACTACATGCATCTGACAAAGTGGGTCTTTGCCTATGAAAGCTTATGTTCCAACACTTTGCTTAGTCTATAAGGTGCAGCAGGACTCCTCGCCGCTTTTGCAGATTCAGACTAACATGGCTACCCCTCTGATTATTGCGAGTAGTTTTCTTTTTAAAACACAGTTCTGCTTGTCTATATGATTTCTTGAAGGATATGCAAATTTTTAACAAAATTAAGTGCCCCTGTTGTGTTTTTATACTTATTGAAACTGTTCTTTATTATCTAAAGGGAACCTTGAATGCGACTGAACATGTTATCGCCATAATAATTTTCAGTTTGAGGGGAAAAAGATTGTTGCAGTGAAAACCAGCTTAGGTAAATGGATGAAGACCTTGGAATAGTTAGTACTTGTGACGTGTTAGAGAAAATCCTAAAGCTACTTCTCTTTCAATAGGATATGATAACAGTTTTACATTTTAAAGTAGCATACCTTTTTCTTGACTTCCTGTAAATTGACTGCATCCATTAACAGTGTTAGCAAGTAATTTTCAGCAAATGGTATTTTAATCTTCTTATGCCCTTTCCTAACTCATAATTTATGGTATATGAATGTAAAAAAGTGTGTCAAAACCAAGCAAGCATCTACACAAATGCATTTAAGAGGGGAAAACTTTCTAAGTTTTAGAAATTTACATTGAACTTAAGTGTGGTGGCCACTTTTGAAGACCTGAAAACCTAGTCACGCAGAATTTATTTTACTCTGCATTATGAGCTGCCTCTTCCCTTCCCCCTCCCAAAAAAATAAAAAAGCTATCTTTAACAAGGACTAAACTTTAACTTTATCCAACTTGCTCTGAGCACTGAGAGACTCCAGTGCAGAAGTCTTTCATACACCTTGCACCTTGTAGATTACAGGTAGCATTCTGAAGGTGTCAATAATAAATATGTATTTTTCCTACAGATACTAAGCTGCCTGTTTTGGTTTATTGTTTTTTTCACTTCTGGATCATATATTAACAGCTTTGTATAATCTGTTCCACGTTTTTGTCAGATAATAATGATCATACTTTTCTGAGGTGCATGTCTTTCTCTAAGCCTGTTCCAATAGAACAGTTAAGCCACCCCTGACCCCACTTGCATAGGATCAGATGGTTAATGTTCTGCTTCAGGCCTATGCCTAAGCATATGGATTTTGTTATGAAACAACACCATTTTAAAATGTTGTTAAAAATGTTTCCAAAGGCTTACACAGCCAAATATACTGTACCTGCAGATTTTAATTACACCAACGGGGTGCCCCTTGCTTACTGTTCTAATATAGGGCACCAGACACCTGGAAGGGAGCAACATGCAGTAGTCTTTATTTTTGAAGGTTTATGACTTGCTAAAATAAAGTCCATGGGCAGTAGGCAAAACTGTGATTATTCATTTACCTGGTTTGCATTTCTTTAAGTGCTTTACACTAGCTTCTTCAGGTTTTTTTTTTTCTTCAATGTCAGAATCTCAATTGGAAATAAATAGGAGTTCTAAACTGTCTCTCTTTACTTACACATCACCCAAATCCATTTGGCTTCATCTCAGAAAGGTTGGATAACGTGCTGTCTTTGATAAGAAGTGATCTTACACTATAAAGTTTAAAATAGAACAGTACCTTGGAAAATAGAACAGTACCTTTATATTTATCAACTCTGTTCTCATAACATCATAGAATCCTAGGGTTGGAAGAGATGTCAGGAGGTTATCAAGTCCAACCCCCTGCTAAAAGCAGGACCAATCCCAACTAAATCATCCCAGCCAGGGCTTTCCCAAGCTAGGACTTAAAAAACTTCTAGGGATGGAGATTCCACCACCTCCCTAGATAATGCATTCCAGTGCTTCACCACCCTCCTAGTGAAATAATTTTCCCTAATACCCCACCTAGACCTCCCCCACTGCCACTTAAAACCGTTGCTCCTCGTTCTGTCATCTGGCCCTACTGAGAATAGCCTCTCTCCATCCTCTTTGGAACCCCCCTTCAGGCAATTGAAGGCTGCTATCAAATCCCCTCTCACTCATCTGTAGACTAAATAAGCCCAAATCCCTCTGCTTCTCCTCATAAATCATGTGCTCCAGCCCCCTAATTATTTTTGATGTCCTCTGTTGGACTTTTTTCCATGCATCCATGTTCTTTCTGTAGTGGAGGGCCCAGAAGTGGATACAGTACTCAGATGTGGCCTCACCAGTGCTGAATAAAGAGGAATAATCACTTCCCTAGATCTGCTTTGAGACATTAAGTTTTAAGACTGTACTGAAGCAACCAAACTTTTCATGCAGCAGTCTGGACAAATATTTACTCGAGGTAATTTTACCCAGCCTTTTTTTTTAGTACTCTTTTCTGTGCAAATAGCCAGAGTTGGTATTTAAAAAAATTATAGATGTCTCTAAACTGTTGCTTTAAGTCTGAAGCATTTGAAGTTTAAAAGCCCAAAACATATTAAACATGTCCTGTTCTTTAAGCTACCGTATAAGAATACATGTTCTTAAGATGCCTAACTAAAACTCAAATAAGGACATCCCTGTTTTTTCAGTTTTGTTTGCATCAGATTCAGTTCCAAACAGTTTATTTTGTATCAAAATCCATTTTAGATTAATTTTCTACCCAGTGGTTCTTACCCTTTTCTTCCCTCCTCCCCCCCCCCCCCATAATTCCATGACCCCATGTTACAATAGAATGGTATGGGATTCCCCTTTCATAAGCTCAGAACGTCTTTCTATTTCATCATAAACAAGAGCAGGATGTGACATCCTGGACGCATTGCATTCATGACCACCATGAGGGTGGTGGTGCCTTCCTACTTTGAGAACCTATGTGTTTATTGTTTGATGTACCACTCTTCTAAAAAATTGTTTTGAAGTTGGGAGGATGGAACATCAAGATTACATACTATAGTTTGGAAACTCCTGTGCTTCGAGGATTGAGTACTGCAAAAGCTAAGTACTGGTCTCTGAGCTATATATAGAGAGAGAGAGAAAGACAGACATATGCAATTTATGTCTCTGAAAAAGCATAACCAGAAGAAAGAACATTCTGTTTGGTGTAAAGGTGAACAGAAACTCAACATTGTAAACATTTTTTAAGATGTGTTCACCCTGATGATTATTGAATTATAACCCCCTTGCAACTCTTGTAGTGCCAAAGAATAAAACCAGTGTTTCAAAACTGCAGCCGTTTAATTCCTAACAGATTGCCTCTTCTGTTCTGAACCCTGCTGCTAGACTTCAAGAGATTCTAGGACTCTAGTGACAGTGTTGTAATCAAATGACTTTAAAATGATAATCTGCCACACAACTTCAGTTCATCAGCAAGTTTGATCTCTTGGTCTTATTTAATAGCAAACGTGTAGGAAGTTTTCCAATCTCAGACTTGAAATGGGAGTCAACATTAAAGTGCTAACAAGTCCTGCCCAAAAAGCATCATGTAAAAATGAGATTGTTGGACCATAAGTAGAAAGAAAAATAAGGCTTTTGGATCCCCAAAATCTCTCAACAGCAGCTGGGAGGTTATTTTTGCTGAAATTGAGGGCTAATATTAGGAGCCTATGGCCTGCCAGCTCCTGCACTGTCTGACCATTCCCAGCCTCCATTAAGAAAACGGCCCTTCAGCAAGCTCTCCTTTATTAATTTCTTATACCTTGATGTGATTGAAACGGAATTCTTCATGCACAAGGCACAGGTGGGAGGTGGTATAAGCAAACAGTTCTCTTGAGACATTCCAAATTACTTCCTACTGTTGGAAAGGTGTGTAGGGCTTTCACTGAAGAGAGTTGCACTTCCTTGGAGTGCTTTAGTCCTGCTCCCTCGTAAGGTTAGGGGTATCACTGGAGGGTGCGCTTGAGTTCTAGAAAAACCAGTTCCTGAGGCAGCTCACTGAGTCCAGGGTGGATACTGACTTCTTGTGTTGAGAATTGAGAGCAATTTTTAATTGGGGTTGAGAGCTTTGGTAGATGTTCTTGCAAAACTTTATCAAGGTTGTCCCTGTGAATACCAGGAATAAACTCTAGACTGGAGCTGCGAGACTATTCAGTGTTCCTGCCAACTACCCGACATCTTGTACAGATCTGAGGCTGTCCAGCACTGGGGTACACTCTAGAAATGATTAGCGCTGGTGGAAAGCAAGTCAAGTTAGGCATTATATTGAAATTACATGAGACTTGAGCCCCCATTTCCCATAGGCCCCATTGAAAATCCCCGCTTAAAAACTCACATCATAAAAGACAATGAACAAAAGCAAACACCTGTCTCTATTTAGAAGCATAAGCTTGTTATAACTATGACACTGTGTGTTATACCTACTGGCTAGACAGCACTATTGCAGCATCAGAGCTTCTGCTGCCCCTGGGGGAGGGAGGGATTACTGTTCTATGCCAGCAGGAAACGCTCCCCCACTTTTTTTTATAAGTAGCATCTTCACTCAGGTGGTACAGTGGTGCAGCTCCTGGGCACAGCTGTAACATTGTAAGTGTAGAGCAGGGGTGGGGAACCTAGGCCCAGGGGCTGGATGAGGCCCCTGGCTTGTCTGGATCCAGCCCCCAAGGCTCAAGATTTTTCCCTCTCCCCCCTGAAGTGCGGAGCCTGTGCTGGTGCTCCAGCCCCCCTGACCCTTTACCATGGGACATAATATCAACTAGCCTGGGCTATCCTTGGCTCTGGTGTGAGGGGAATGTGGGGAGTGTCTTTCTCCTTCTCAGTTACGGGCCACATCAGTGAGGGTTTCTGGGTTTTTTGCTTCTCACTTGTGTGTGGCCCGTGATTGCTTTTTCTGTGGGTCAGCGGCCCCCGACTCAAAAAAGGTTCCTTACCCCTGGTGCAGACAACCCCTTCGTTTTACTTTCCTGTGACACTTGGAAGGAAAAATAATTGGCAACTGGTTGTATAAGTGGGGTCTGCTTTTGGTGGACAAAAGTCCACCCTCACTGCTGCTTATTACAGAGGGGGATGAGTTTCGGAGTTGACACTAACATAACTGCTTTGTCTTCACAGCTTCAGCTTATCTATCAAGTGACAGAATAGCAGTGCGCTAACATAACTGAAGTTAGCATAGCTCTTGTAGCCCTTTTTTATTTCTGAAATATTTACAGCAACAGTACAGCTGGTAAAAGAAGCCCAGAACAAACACTGTTTAATTTCATTTGTTAACTTCACTGATGGAATACTTTTTAAAATAAATATTTAAAATTCATGAGATACTGTTCCATCAATTTATAAAGGTGCTTGAGATGCCTAATCTGAAGGCTGAAACCCCATCTTAAGAAATGTTCCTTAACTGTTCTTCAAAAGTTCTGTTGTATGCACGTTGTGCCCATTATGAAGTGTCTGCTCTTTATGAAAAGGCCACATTTATCAAATGCACTCTTGAGAAGAAATGCAGTGAATACAGTGTGAAATTATGACCTTTGCTGTAATAAATATTTACAATGCCATGTGTAGATTTCTATTCTGCAGCTAACTTGCATTCTGTTTTGCAAACTGAAGTCTAATGGACTTCTGCTCAAACCTCACTTAGGCTATGTCTGTTCTGCAGCCTTCTTCCGCAAAAGCTTATGCAACTGAAGCACGGAATAGAATATCGCCACGTTTCATTTGCATAATTAATTAGCAGCCATTTTGGCATAAGAGGCTTTTGTGCAAAAACCCCCTCTTGCACAAGAGCCGTTCTTCCTGGAAAAATGAGGAAGAACGGCTCTTGTGTAAGAGGGGGTTTTTGTGCAAAAAGGAGCCATCTACTCAGCTCCTTTTTGCTCAAAAGCCTCTTGTGCAAAAATGACTGCTAACTAATTATGCAAATGAAGTGTGACAATATTCCACTCCACAGTACTTTTGCATAAGCTTTTGCGGAAGAAGGCTGCAGTATAGACGTAGCCTTAGAGTCCCCTCCTGCTCTCACTTTTAACTTAGATCATTTAAACAGAGGGGCCTCTGTAGTGAGGGAAGTGCATGCTTTTTGGAGTTTATCTGCAATAAAACAATTTTTGTAGGAGCTGAAAAATTGTAAGAACAGGTGACAGACAGATCTCTGTGCTGCCCGGAGTGTGGAACGTGCTCCCCTCCCCCGGCAGCCCTCAGAGCTGCACACAGCACACTGCATGGGGCTCTGGTGGCGATTTAAAGGGCCTGGTGCTCCAGCAGCAGCTGCTGCTGCAGTAGCAGTGATGGCAGCTGGAAGTCCTGGGTCCCTTTGACTCACCAGGCGTGGGGCAGTTATTCCTCCCACTCCCCTTGGTGGCCCTGAGTAGGAGGGGGTATGTGGGGTTCATGTATTTTAATTTGTTTTGCACTAATAAACCAGCAGGTTCTATATGATTGCAGTATTTAGCATATTAAAGATCAGAAGGAGTCTATTAATAAAGATGCAGGAATTGCTCCCGTAAATGGTGTTATTGAAAGTGACTGCTCACTGGCCTGGTATTGTGTGATGCTGACAGGATTCCATAAAGACTAAACATGACAGAATTTCTTCAGCAGTTAAAATAACTGGCCATTTTTAAGGCGTATGTCTTCTTAGAGGTGCTTCTGCTCTAGACATGCACTCTGAGGAAGATTCATTGGCATTAACTGTGAAATTTCCAGTTTTAAAATTTTTAAAGTTCTGGATTTAGCAAAACAGAAACAGAGCTGGTTTGCACAATAAAGTGATGTATGTGTATATGAAGCAAGTAAGGTGTATGTGAACTATCACAGTTTGGTAAAGGTATCAGATTTCAGGCTCTTAAAGAATATTTCTGTTTTGGAAACTGTATTATTTAAACAAGGATACAGTAAGAAGCTTGTTAGTGTCAAATAAACTTTACCTATCAAGTAACTTTTTAAACTTTGGTGCCTTCAGGATTTTGATCAGTTGTATTGATTTCTGAAATAGTTTGGTTTCAGAATTCCATTATTATTGAAATTCAGTTTGCACGGTAGACTGCAGTGCTCCACAGCCTGAAAAATGGATAAATCCTTCCTTATTTTAAGAGATTTTACAAAAGCATGTTTCCTTGAAAGGGTTTAGTGTGGATTAGTAAGAGAAAGTACTTCTTCATTCTGTATCCCTTCACGCTTTGAGTTTTCTTTTGTCACCATGGGAGTTGCCAATGGTTTTGTCCATCACATGTCTGGGTTCGAATCAAGATGAGTCAAACACTATTTGTTTAGGGTACTTTATATACTTGAGGACTGGTGATGAGATATTAGATGGGGAGGGCTCTGGGTTACCACAGAGAATTATTCTAGGTGTCTGCCAGTTGGATCTTGCCTATGTGCCCGAGATTTAATTGATCACCATATGTGGGATCGGAAGGCATTTTTGTCCTGGGTCAGATTGGCAAAGACCTTGGGTGGTGTGGGTGTGGGTGTTTTGCCATCCTCTGCAGCATGGGTCATTTGCTAGTTTAAACTAGTGCAAATGGTGAATTCTCTGTGACTCGTAGGCTTTAAACTATGATTTTAAAACTTCAGTAACTCAGCCAGAAGTTAGGGGTCTCTGGCCTGCAAAGTGCTGGAGGTCAGACTAGATGATCATCACGGCCCCTTCTGACCTTAAGGCCATGAATCTGAATATGCTACATTAATGCCAACCCACCAAACTAAAAATGTTCCCCAAACCATTTTTTTAAAAAGTCTTCATTCACTCAGTTTAATTATTGGCCGGTACATTTCTTGTTAAAGAAGGAGGTCTGGATTGGACTTGCTGTTGATTGATTCCAGACACACTCACATGCTGAGTACACTGCCTGAGGTGTATTCCCAGTTTCCTAACCTTTTCTTGTGTTGATAGGGTAACCATGGTCAGGTCTCTAAAATACCAGAACACTTCTACACTAAAACACAAATAAGATTCAGATGGGAACTAAAACAATACTTGCTTTATTATTTTAGGTCTTGTGATTGAAACAGATGTTGTAAGACTTCAGCTACTTTAGAATTTGGTAGAAGGAAGGAAGAGGGTTAATTGGTTCATTAAAGGTTTTTGGGTTTTTTCCTAGATCCTAGGGTGTCACTGAAATACACAGTGCAGTGACCAAGCAAAAGAAGCAGTTGAATAGAGAGTGCAAGGTACTAAAAGATTTCAAGTGGGATTTTCTCCTGATCTAATCTATAAAGGAGAATGTTTGTAAGTGTGTGCGCTAATAACTTGGACACTATAAGAGCTACCACAACCAAACTTTGCGTGGGCTAACCTTTCATCCAGGAGAAGGCTTTAAGGTACTTTTGGGCCTGAGCTCAAGCTTTAAAAATCAAAAAGTAACCCGCCGCGCTGCACTACAGCGGCCACCCCACCCACCCTAGGTCCCATGCCCGCTGCCTGCAGCCCCCTGCACCGTCTGGAACTCGTACCCTCCCGCCCGTGAGGTTACATAAGCGACCCTCTTTTCTCCCTCTCCCGCCCGCACTGGCACTCAGTGCCCTGAGCCCCCATGTGCACAACAGCTCGGGCACCTGCCCTGCCCCCCACGACCCCTGCAGTCCCGGGCGCCCCTCCTGCACGTAACCTCCCCTCGACCCGGGGTCACACCCCTCCTCCTTCAGGGATTATGCGGACCTATATTTTAATCCCTATAGAAATCAGTGCAACTTTTCTACCATTCAAAAAAAGATAATGGACTACTGTTTTTCTACATTTTGTTCCTCCAGTTTCCCATATAGTCAAGGATTGGGGAATATTTCATTTCTATGTCTTTATCATGACCCCGAAGTCTCCAGGCAGTACTGTATCTTTATTTTATCAGTTGTGTATGTTTGTGTGAAGGTATTTGTCAGGAAAATGTAAATCGAGTTGTTGGCAGGCAAGTCATGCTTTTAGAAAGTCAACAAAGATTTGATGTATACTTTAGGGAAAAAAAGAAAAAATATTATGATTTGGGCAGAGATGTTTTTACTCAAAATCATCCTAAACAATCAGTCTAACGGAGTTCACGCTGTACTTCAAGCAAGATTGCATTTAATACATCTTTCTGAGCAGAGATGACCCGTGTCTGTCAATAGTGAGGGAGCAGAGTGAGGGCAGCTGGCTTCAGCAGTGTTACTGAGCACATTCAGCCCAAGCCAAGAAGCAAATCTGGGGGGCAAATGAGCCTCTTCTAATCCCCTTCGCCCTCCTCCTCTTCCCCTCTTTACCCCTCTTGCCGCCTCTCTCTTTGAACCCTTGGAAGAAAATGGCTGAGAGCATATGCTCAATCGGTGCACTATGTTCCTGGCATGCCATGAAGCTGTATTTACTAGCTCACCAGTTACTTGGTATCCACGATTCTAGAATGTTCTCAAACACTTTGAGTTTTGCAAAGTGTCGTCCTATGCCACTTTCAAACCATGGGGGAATTCTCCTCTGCAGAGAATACTAATCCTACCAGGGTTCTCCTGAGCATTGCTGTTGGGGCACCCTTTGTAGCACAAGGACTACAGATACCCTGAAGACAGTATGTTAGTGGAATTCCTTTTCAAATCTTAGCTGCTTTGTAAGTGAAGCAACTGCGGAACTGAGCGCTTATCAAACAGCCGGAACACATTCTGAGGAAGCCGGTAGTGGTGATCAAGAAACTTACTGTTTTTAGCTTTATTGAGGCTAAATTTACAATATGGCTGATAAGAAACTGGTTCCAGCATGTATTTATCACCCTGTCCTCCCACACACACGTCTGATTGCATTTTTCTGATTCAGTTTGTGTTTTGAAGGTTACTGAGCCTCAGCTTAAGGCATAATGTTTTATACCGATTCCATTGTGTTCCATTCTATTTATATGTCATTTTCTTGCATGTGTGAACCACAAACTTGTTTTAAACATATTTTCAAAAATAACCTTTGATAAGTAAGATCCACTGAGTAAGAAGTGGCATTGTAAGTGGATAGGCGAGGGACTGGGATTCAATACACCTGTGTTCCTTTATCAGCACTGCCTGACTTGCTTGCTCCCTCCCAACCTCTAAACTTGGATTAATTCAATGCTCCTACCTTTTGGTAAAGCTCTTAGAGAGAGCCTCTGATGAAAAGCACAAAGTAAAGTCTATGTCATAGAAAGGACAGTGCTCTTATGTGTGCTGTACAAACTTTTCAGTGTTTATGCTTTCTAGCAATTGGATAGGAAATTCGGTTACCTTGTTCTTGGCCTCTTACAAAGATCAACTGTAGAATCAGCTGTAATGTCTAATCTCTTTTCTGTCTACCAGTATGAGGGATGAATTTTTTTTAGAAAGACTGGTTGGATAAAACTATTCTGATTCTTTTTCAAAAAGAATAAAAAAACAGTCTACTTCCGTTTTTTTTAAAATATCAGAATTTCCATTGCTACTTGTTTCACTCAATGATATAGCAGCTCTGCTGTCTAGAACTTGCCCAGGGATGCCTGAGCAATGTAGGTGGCCATTTTGTTGAAATTTGCTACGTGTGTGTGTGTGTGTGTGTGTGTGTGTGTGTGTGTGTGTGTGTGTGTACACATTTTTCTTTCATTGACCCACTTCAGTTATTATGTGTGTCATTGAATCAGCATTAATTGTATTGAACTGAATTTTTATCCAATGTTAGGTAGTGCAGTGGTGTCTTTTATTGAGAGTGTGCATGAATTTTGCTGTGCATTTCTCTCTGGGTTTCAGAATAATCAAGATGAGTGTTCCTCCAAGGATGTCATTTTGACTTAATCTTGGGTACTGTGTGAGTTGCTAATGGATTAGTATATTTTCATAATGATAGAAGCACAAATCTATTGGATGCTTACCCTCTCCTACAGGATGGATTCGAAATGGTGAGTTGCTTTGTGCCTGTGTTCAATAGGGAGCATCTGCCTTCATCTTCCCCTTAGGAGGTCACTTGCTTTTGTGCTGGGGTGGGAAGGCTGGGAGTTAAACTTCTTTCTACCCACATTAACCCTAGAAATGGTTGTTTACAGTAAAAAGGATCCCTGCATTAGTGAACATCAAAGGTATCCAGATGTTTACCAATAAATTCTGGTGGCAGAAGACATCTCTTATGCATAGAGAAAAATTGAAGAAATGTATGTGAGAGCGGGATTTGAATATGATATTGTCAGAATCTAGCCTTCAAAAATGAGACTTAACTTGGAGAAGTGACCATACAACGTTTGTTTTTCTTAGTGTTTGTTTAATTTCATTTTGCAATCAGGAAGCAGAAATCCAAGTTTTGTTTCTTTTATTTTAAAAGGAAGTTTTATTCATGAAAGATACAAATAAAATGCACCACTTCAAGGCTCTGGATGAGAACTCCAGCAACTGTAAATATGTAGCTTTTGTCCTGAATGTTTTAGGAAACTATATGCAACCTGTAAATAATTATTCTGGAGCAAACCATCTCTATAACCGCTCTGCCTATTTCTATACTTGGAAATCTTCCTTCTTGTCTAAAAGCCAAAACTATCCACTATTTAGCAAATACATAATTTTCATTTTAAACCAGAGTGTATTGCTAAGGCAACAGAATTATTCCTTTTGGGCAGAATTGTTCTTCTATGAACATGACTTACTGACTTGCAGATGTCAGGAGATCCATCCTCAGTCAAATAAAATTGAACTCAGTGGTCATTGTCTCCTTCAACATGAAGTCAAAGCTTCTCATCCTCGCCTCTTATGGTACTGACCAGGTGTTCCCCTCTCTTACGTTTCTGCTTTGGTTACATCCTGTGCAGCTGTGTGCTTTTCTATATTTTCTTTTTTCCTTATGTGGTCTGCTTCATGTAGTCTTTCACATAGTCCCATAGGCTTGTAGTAGGCTTCCACCACATATGTATACTCTTTTCATTTTGTTTTTTTGTATAGTTTTCCTGTGACATTCACAATAACTCTTTTGCATCTTCTTGCACCCAAATGATGCCATGCTCAGATATCAGATGTTGCAAGTCCAGCTTGCACTCCAGAAGTCATGATGTAAACTTTCAACAGTGATTAGGCTTTTGGTAGCCTTGATTTTTTTTGGGGGTGCCAAAGCTGAGATACCTTCAAAGACTTCCAGAGAAAGTCTGCTCAGCATTTTGTGATGATCTGACCTGATCAAAGTATCTCAAATTGGGTAGTCAAACGCTGAAGCAAAATCACTAGTCACTCCTGAAAAATCTAGGCCCCTAACTTTTTAGACACAATTTTGCAACACACTACATAAATAATCAGATTGTAAAATCTCCATCTGAAATTGAAAAAGCAGTTAAAAATCTAGACAAGTGGAGAGTTCAGTATAGAAGCCACACTGACCTCTTCAGTGAGGAATAAAAAATGTAGCAAATTCAGCAACTTCCTTTTCTTTTGCCTCTTGAGTCCTTTTTTTAATTTGTAGTTTAAAATGTTATTCTTTGCTGAAATCTGCACGTGTTCACCATACAATGCCACAGAATGTAACAATCCTTTTTAAAAAAGTCTTATGAGCATTTCTTTTGGAACGTCAGTTTTAAACTATATAAAAACTTTGATATAAAATAGATGCATACCAGAAGTTTCATATGAGAAGGACTATGATAAATGTGAATAGCCAATGCCTTTTCCCATGAATATTTGTCTAAATAATTGAATTTGCCTTGTCTATGTTTGCCACCTGGATCAATTCCTACCAATATGTTGGCATATAAGTTTGCAAGCAGGAATGTTTTGGGAGAGAGTAAAATTTACTCAACTGTTAGAATATTCACAATACAAACTTAAAACATGTAAATGTGAAGACTCACACCAAAAATCTGGATCATGGCTTAAATTTCAAAATATTAATTATCTGAGCCAGCTAAAAACTAAGAATTACTTATAGGCATTCAGCAAATGTTTTCATATAAGTACAATAATGAAGAAACATAAGCTGCTGACAGAAAACTAGCAAACAGGTAAAACTTGTAAAATTATTCATTCTGGATTAGTCTCTCAGCTTTGGTGATTTTTCTCTTCATATCCTTTTGGGGGGGAGGGGTTCTTACTCTTGTAAATTACATGTGCACCTTCTTCCCTCTTCCCACAAAGCACCTTCTCACTTTTTTTAATAACTCTTACATTAGTTTGGTGCATCTTCCCTTAAACTTACAAAATGAGAAGATTTCTTGATTCATTTACTGCATGCAAGATCCTTGGCATCCGTGTAAGTGATGGCACATGGTACTGTGCTAAATCATTTGCGCAGTGAAATGCTACTTTTAGATACCTGGCTGCATTCTGCAGCCTAAAAAGGATTGCTTTCCCCCCTCTAGCTTATAGATCTTTTTCTCTGCAGTCTGTTTTTATCTACATAAAATAAAACAACTTTGTGCGTTTGGATATTTTTCTTAAATTGGACACAGTCCCTCGTGCAAACAAAATCTGGCTGTAAATCATGTCACTAATTTAGCCATGTGAGTGTTTATGATTCTGACATGTAAACAAGCAGAGTGTGTTCTTCAAGCACTTTGTCATCTTGGGTAGCTATATCTACACAAATGTTTAACTCTTATTTCATTATTGGTGAAATGTTGTACTAGTTCAGTTAGAGGTGTTGATAAAAATCCTAGCTAGCTACTTCTCTCCCCTAGGCATTTTTCCAAGAACGCTGAGAAATATTTTCTTCTGGAAAATCTTATTTATAAGATTGTTTATTGGTCACATAATACATGAGTCTTGTTTCTGATTTTAATAGATAAATATATATATCACCCTCCAACCGCACATTCTTCTAATGTTCTTTGGTATATTTTCAGAAAGGCTTTAAATGTGTTTGTTGTTTATGGCAGTAGTGGGCACCATGATAGATGTGCAGGATATTTCTGTGTAACCCAAGAACAGTTTAAACAGTGCACTCCAAGCTTGTGCCCAAGCAATCAGCAATGCTAGTCTGGTGGAGTGAAATGGTAGTCACACATGATCTAGGACTCAGTCCTGCAAGCTGAGTTCTCTGAGCCCATGCATAAGTGTTCTGATAAAGTGATCAGCACCTGACAGGATCTTGTTCATTGGTCTTTTAATCTCTATTGAGATGTTTTTAAAGGCTGAAGATTAGTGCCAGTTAGGATTTATCTTTGTCTGCTTTTATGAGTACTTTTTCCCATCCGGCGTATGTTATATATATTAATGCAAGTACCTATAGAGCCTAGTCTGGGACTGGGTAGGAACCCATTAAAAGAAAAAGATCCTGCCACAAATTTTGCTTGATGAGAGCCAGCGAAAAGAGGACAGTAAAAGTATTGAGTTTATTTATAGCAATCGGAGCACTCAAATGGCAGGGTAAAGACAAGACTGTTTGTGAAGGCCAGAGACATGTTTTAAGATAAGAAGCGCTGGTAAATGAACACTGGATTTAACCACTAAGAAAACTGTAGCATAAAACATTTCCGGTCTAGATTGTAATCCCTCCACTAATTATTGCCCTTCATTAACTTTTCATTAGAACCTTTTGTATAATATTTATATACCCTAAGTCTGCATGAGTATGATACATACAGGTCAGTTGGGTCTTGTGTTGCCGTTCAGATGTCCTCTGCCAGAAACAACTATAGAATTGTTGTCACTTACCTGATATTTGGTTTATTATTTCTGTTACTTTGCTGCTTAGGAGTCCTAATTGTTGACTAAGGTCATGCCGTGCCCTGTAGAAATCTTGTTTAGTGGGCTTATGCCCGCTAGTAATCAAATCTTTACATTTTGCATGGTTGTTTTAATATTTACAGGAAGCCAACATAAACTGTTAAATAGAGTACAGGCAGTCCCCGGGTTACGTACAAGATGGGGACTGTAGGTTTGTTCTTAAGTTGAATCTGTATGTAAATCGGAACTGGCGTCCAGATTCAGCCGCTGCTGAAACTGACCGCCAGTTCTGACTTACATACAGATTCAACTTAAGAACCCCAAGCGTCCCCAAGTCAGCTGCTGCTGAAACTGATCAGCGTCTGATTCCAGGAAGCCTGGGGCAGAGCAACTCTGCCTCGGGCTTCCTGTAGTCAGCGCTGGTCAGTTTCAGCAGCGGCTGACTTGGGGACTCCTGGGGCAGAGCAGCTGGGGTGCTGCTGGTTGCTCCAGTAGCGCTGCTCCTCGGCGCTACTGGACCAACCCAGCAGCACCCCAGCTGCTCTGCCCCAGGCACCCTGATTCAGCCGCTGATGAAACTGACCAGCAGTGGCTGAATCAGGATGCCTGGGGCAGAGCAGCTGGGGTGCTGCCCGGTCGGTCCAGTAGCGCCAAGAGCAGCACTGCGGGACCAACTGGCAGCGCCCTAGCTGCTCTACCACAGGCGTCCAGAGAAAAGCATGGTCTGCTGGGGGGGGGGAGCGCACTAGCTGCGCCTGCGGCCCCCCCCCCCCCCCCAGCAGACTAGGGAGGCTAAGAAAAGCGGAGCAGCTTTTCTTACCCCGGAGGACGCGGGCGGCGGGACTGCGGCGCATCTGGGCGTCCCGCTGCTCCCATCCTCCGGGGTGAGAGAAACTCCCTTCGTAACTGCGGATCCGACATAAGTCGGATCCGCGTAACTCGGGGATTGCCTGTAGTTTGTATTTTGGAGAGTGGGAGGAGAGGAGATGATTTTAAATTGCCTTTTTGATCCTAGAAAATCTGTTCTCATAAAATCAGTTCTGTTGTATCGTTAAGAATCAAACAATTAGAAGACTCTATCTAAAAGCTACTTAGTACAGAAGTTTTTGTTTCTTTTCATTTGCTAGTATACTTGATAAGCTACCTCCATAGCTCTCCGTTGTTGTGGTTTGCGTTTACTTTGAATCACATTTGTCCTTTTGTATTTGGGTTTTACCCCACAACTGTTGGTCCTGAGAAATGTACACAGCTGTATGAAAGCAAATTGCTGTCGAATTGGCACATCAACTTGGTATGCAGAGCCATTTTCTAATAAAAATCACTCCGAATTCTGTATATCTCGTTTGAATCTCTTTGTAGTCAAATTGCACATGCTCTATAGAAACTTACAGTAAAGAAAAGCCCCATCTCTTTCCCTCTGCTTCCCATCGTGCTATATGTCTGTCATGATATACCTCAGTAAAAGCACATGGCTAACTGTTCGTAGGACACTGTTTGTAAACCCTGAAACACCAAACAGGCTGTGTGAAATGTTTGAATAGAATGCAAGTACTGCCGTGTAGTTAAGTCTTTAGCTATTACTTCTGTTGAATGGATCTCGGAGTGGCTGGCAACTTCCACAGCTTCCTCCTTTGCCAACAACCAAAATAATACATCGGTGAAAAGTAAAACTCCATGTTAGAGTATGTTTACTGTATAGTCTTGCAACTCTGCAATAGCTGTGATTTCTCAGCAAGCGAGCAGTACAAATGGATTATTTGCTTTTACTTGAGGACCAGTCCAGGCCTCACTGACTTGACTTGAGTATTGCCACTGACTTCAGTGAGGCCAGGACTTGAGCTTTAGTTTAGAAGTTGGATAGGAACTGATGGGCGTAATGTATTTAGTTAATAAGCCGTTATCATGAGCAGAAAAATGAACATGGAAAGAGAACACTTCTAGCCATCACACATTCATTATTCACTTGAATAATAGTATACTGGAGAAATATGTGGGGGAGTTGAGAGATGCAAAATGGAAAAGCTGAATTGTTGGCTCACTGATGATGATTTAAAGGAGACGTTAATAAAACCGAAAGTGTAAATTGTCTTTCAGCTTTCACCTGGCTGCTGCAAAAGGACATGCTGAATGCCTCAGAATTATGATGACACATGGTGTGGATGTCACGGCACAAGATGGTACAGGTATATTGCTGTGAGCCTTTGCTACGTGTTTTATATTGGAGAAGATTTAGGCTTAGTCTCCACTACAAGATTTTGCTTAACTTGTCAGAAAGAAATGTGTGTGGGGGAGGGAGGAGGAATCATAGTTACGCTGATAGTGCTTCATCTGGGTTAGCTAATGTCATTCAAGAAATTGGTGTGGCTGCACCAGCAGAAGTCCTACTGTCCACATAGCTGCTTAAGTTCTGCTGCCAAAGGCTCCGACAAAAGTTGTATTTTCAAAATGAGAAGTCAGACATCAAACATGGTATGTGCAATTATGCAACTACATTGATTGTGAAAAGTGGGTGACCGCTTGTACCGTTTGTATTTGTTAGGTGCATTACTGCTTGCAAATATCTTTTTGCAATTTGATAAAGCAGTTGCAGTAGTTATGCATGCAGACACAAACACACACACTGTTGGTACCTTAATTTGTATCTTTATAGTCTTGAAAACTTCAATCCCAGGGTTATAAAATTTAGTGCTAGTGGACACAAGACTACAAAATATTTGGTTCTCAAATATAAGACTTATTTTGTTAATTTCATATCTTCAGGATTCTAAAATGTTTAAAAATATTTAGGCTTCACTTTTATGCGTATTCAGACTCTTACAACCCCACTTCCCTCAATTAATTGTACGGCAGTGGCAGCAGGGCATTTCCTGAGGATTGATGACTGACTGGTAAGAGATGATTGCCTGAAGCAGAGCTCAGAGCTATTTACCCTAAAGTGTTTTAGTTCTCAAGAAAATCCCTGTGCCTTTTACCATTAGTACTTCAAAGAGAACATGTAGGAAAACTGGCAGTTTTTAATAATGATGGTGTTTTAGTTGGAGGTATCTGAGTGTAAAATAAATACCCTGTATGTTAACCAGCCAGTCCCATTTGCCCCCCCCCCCTAAGTATTTTTAAACGTTGTATGGACTAGTTCTGTTTTTGCCTAAAACACCCATGTCATGGGTCAGCTTTCTTACACACAACAGAATATTTCACGAGAGGTGCTCTGTGATAGAGAAGGAAGAATTCAAATTATACATGTAAAATTGGGAGAGATTAACTGTGAAATAGTATGTTGACAGGTATAAAATTTGACCCAAAATTTGTCACTATAATGCTGTTTTAGGGCTGATTAATTCACTCATAATTTTCAATGGTGAGCCGTTGTTCTCTTCTGAGCTTCAAACTGATGTTTGTTTCAGTTTGAAGAAACTTTCCTTTGGTAGTCCAGTTTTATCCTCTGTTTAATGCCACTGACCACACAAAACAATGGCTCTTGAGTATCATCGATATTAAAGTGCTGGCTCTTGACCGCTTCTTTCTCTTCTTCACAGTCAGAATATTCTAACTTTTTGCTCTCTGACCTCTTCTATTTCTTCTGACGCTCTACACATAAAAGCCGATGAGAGATTGCTTTTTTTATCTTGTTCTTATAGACAGTATTGCATTGTGAGTTAAATAGTATTGAGAACTCACAAATTCATAAGCCTGTCATAAAGGGAGTCCTCTGAGTGAATGTCCCTCGTGACTGCGTTACAGGTCACCTTCTTTGCCCGATCTGCAGAGAATACAAGTCGGTTACAGCCACAGCTAGAGGGCCCTGGCTTTTTAGCTCAGGGTGTAGCTGTTCCTGCTTTTAGCTCTGGAGGTTCCTGGCTCGGTCCCAAGATGATAGCTGTCTCAAAAGCATTTGCAGAACATATCTGTGCAGCAATTCTGGAGAGATCTAAGGGAGAATGCATGATTATAAGCTCAAGACAAAATTACTTATTTTCTGTCAGTGTACCCAAATCTTGTGATATGGATAGGCTATTTTAATACTGCTGTGGTCTCTAGGTTACGGTAAGCATAATATTGCTTTTTAAAGAAACAAGAGACACACATGCGCGCGCGCACACACACACACACACTCTCTCTCTCGCTCTCCCCCTCCCCATTCATTCATAAATAAGAAAATGTGAATTAGGGCGATTGGATCAAATGCGCTTTATGGATGTTAGACTTCTGTCCAGGCATAGTCTTACAAAGAATGGACATACTGCTCAGACCAAAGGTCATTCTAGCCTAGGATCCTGCCTTCTGACAGAGGCCAAAGCCAGGTGCCCCAGAGGGAATGAACAGAACAGGTAATCATCAAGTGACCCATCTACTGTTACTGATTTCCATGCAGATCTTACATAAGGTTGGCCTCATACATGCAGGATCATAAATTGGGATTATTTTGTGGCAGCTGAAGTGAACCAGAAGTTTCTACTTTTGAAATAAGACTTAACTCTACACCAGTTTAAAAGACAATTATCATCTTTCCCCAGCCCTGTCTTTGATACTGCTGGGGTGAAAACAGTACATCATTTAATCTCTGTTGTGCAGTTCATAATTATGAATACTGAAATTGCTTTGTTTTTATTAATTTAGGGCACACTGCTTTACATCTGGCAGTAAAGAATAGCCACCTTGATTGCATCAAGAGGCTTCTCCAGGTAAAGTAAAACAAAACTGAGTAATAGATCATTTGAACATATGCTCACTAGCTGTCTTGCTCCTGCTAAATTTGGATCTTCTAGATTGATGACCTGTTCCTCCCAATCATCTGCCCCAGAATCCTGCATTCTTAATGTCAGTGAGCTTTAAGGCCCTTGTTCTGTGCACCACTGCCTATATTGGTGAAGGATAGCATGATATCCTCACTGAACTCCTTGCTTCTCCCACCTCCAAACCTGTTAGTTCGTGCAAGGACTACCTAATTTCCTGTGTTTTTCCTACAGTAGTTAGAAAAGAAATTAGGAGGATTGTGGGTAGGAGAATCGAATGCTTATTGGATAGTTGAGTTGACTAATTGATTCCCCTCTCCCCCGCTGCCTCTATCAGAGGCAGCAAAGGGGGGAGAATGAGAGAGTACTGCACAGCAGCAGTGCTGCACAGGATCCGTGCGGTCCTGCCGTGTTTCAAAGAGGCAGCACCGCACAGCTGATCCCAGGCTCCGTGCAATGCTGCCCCTTTGAAACGCCGCTGCAGCATTTCAAAGCGGCAGCACTATGTGGAGCCTGGGGTCAGCAGGGGGTCACCCTGTGGGGTCACCCTGCTGACTCCAGGCTCTGTGCAGGCGTTTCCGCTTTCCTCTGGGGACTCTTATACATTTCAAAGCTGGCATGCCGTGTGCAGCCAGAGCCGGTTGCACACGGAGTTCCATCATTGAAATGTGGAAGTGCCTATCGACTTCCTGAAAGCATAAGATCAATATGTGTCCTTGAATTTGAATTTAAGATGACTAGATAAACAGAGGTGGTCAAGCTGCGGGCTGCATACAGCTCACTGGGGCTCCAACTGAGGCCTGGTGACCTTCTGTCTGACCACGCCTCCCCCACGCACACATTGAGGTACCGGAGCCCCGCATTTCCTACTCCTCCCCCTTCTTCCCAGCACTTCCATAGGAGCCATGAATCGACTGATTCATGCTCAGACCCCACTCCTCCCCCTCCCAGGCACAGCTGCAGCCTTGTGATCAGCTGTTTGTGGCTGTTCACGCTATGGGAGGGAAGGGGAGGAGCAGGGACAGAATGCAAAAAAGGCGCTCCGCAAGTTCTGGGAGGGAGGAGGAGTTGTAGGAAATACAGAGCTCCAGTGCCACAGTGTGCGAGAGGCACATCAGGGAGTGGGACAGGGGAGGGAGGGGTCTGTGGGCCATAGCAGGAACCCTGGTGGGCTGCTGCAGCCCACTGAGATGGAGGGCCACTTGTGTGGCCTACTCACTGTTCTTGGTTGCCCATCACTGAGCTATATCCATCTTAAACATTAACGTTTAGATTTATTGGATTCCTTTATTGAAGCATTTGCAACTGAGTCCACTTACCCAGTAGTTTTGCTAAAGTTGGTAGTTGTGCTATGTTTAAAAGCTTGAAGTTAATGGTTTTCATTTAAAAAAAGATTCTTCTAAAAATAACACTTTAATCTAATGCATCATGATACTAAAGTTTTATACACCTAATATGCCTTGTTTAAGGACTATACATTTTAACTTGTTATGATAGTGAAAGTATTAAAGAAATGCCAGGATTTTAAAATTATTCAATGACTGTTTTTCATTTTGAAAAATTTCATACACAGTTTATGAATTATTTATTATTTTAATAGTCATTTAAAATACCTAAAGGTGAAGCATACAGTTTCTTTATCAAAGACTATAAATAATGCAGCCAAAGTGCATTATACAATGGGTTTGATTTCTTTTTAAATAAAATCGGGGGAGGAGGGTGCGAGTACTTTTCACACAGTGCTGCTAGATTATAGACTTTTCTGAATATAAAGTTTCCTTTATTCTGCTATTTTTGTTCTTCTTCATTGGCCAAAAAAATCATGGAACCATCTCTTCCTCCCAAGAGCATTATCTTCCTGATACCGATGTATATGTTTCAGCAAGGGGGATGAATGCTAATGTAGTTAGGACTTGTTGAGAAGAAAACCAACCCTTCTAATGATTAACCCAGTGTTTGTTGATTTTTATGCACTGCAACTTCTGAGGTAGTTCACAAAGCTGAAGAGATCATATCTCTGCACTTTTTTTCAGGAAACAAAATATTTTGTGTTCTAAACACTTTTTTCCTTCTACAGTCTAAATGCCCTGCAGACAGTGTTGACAACTGTGGGAAAACAGCTTTACATTATGCAGGTAACCTTTCTATTGAACACTTGTTATCCAGTCTCTTATTCTGTCATTTACACTATGTTGGACATTGTCCTCTGTGCTAAAGCTAGATAATTGCTAATCACATAGGGTATGTCTATACATTAGCCACCCTAGTCCGAACTAGGGTGGCTAATGTAGGCATTCAAACTTGCAATGAGGTGTAACAGTTAATCCGAACTAAGGACTTAGTTCAGATTAACTTCTGACTGCCGCATGTAGCCACGGGCAGTCAGTTCGAACTAAGGGGATTTAAAAATGGCGCCCGCCTGAGAACATGCAAATGAAGCCAGGGATATTTAAATCCCGGGCTTCGTTTGCAAGTTCAAATGCCTACATTAGCCACCCTAGTTCGAACTAGGGGGCTAGTGTAGACATACCCATAGATCCTGTAATGTGTCCTATGATTTTCATACTATGATTGGAAAAGAAGTCAGCATAACAATATGATGCCTTAAAGTAGGGTATGCTTCACTTACATCATAAAACTATATTTCCTTCCCTTTTTTCTTTTCTTTTTTTTCTTATAAGCTTCTTGGCCGTCAGTGTTTCTCCATTTTTAAAGTTACAGTGAACTCCCTGCTTAAATCAGTGGCATATCAGTTTTACTGATTGTAGTAACGTATGTCCAAAAGGCCAATAGACATCAGTGTTGATAAACTTCAAACAAGTGAATCAAACACATTGTGTTTAAAATCATGTATAGATATTCTAAAATATAACTTGCTATTCATCATTAATTCTTTTTTTTATTCTTCCCACTCTTCTGCTCAGACAGTGAAAAGAGACAAATGAATTTGCTTTGTTAGTTCTTGGACACTAGCATAATGCTGTGATCTTTGGTTAGCAAATAAAGCAGGGAAATGTATAAACCTATGCATATACCCTTTCTGTGGATTTTTTTTTTTTTAAAGAGAACTTCTAATTTTTTTCAGTGTGAATATTTTAGTTGAAATCTTTGGTGCTCCCTAACAGTGCAAAGACACTAAAAATTAATTTAACTGATTTATTCATTTTTTTTCAGCTTCGCATGGCTGCCTTCAAGTAGTTCAACTTCTATGTGAACACAAATGCCCAATTAATGTTAAAGATTTGGTATGTACTTTATTTCATTGAATACTTTACAAAAGTTTGATAGAAATGTAGCCGTGTTAGTCTGGGGTAGTTGAAGCAAAATGCAGGACAATGTAGCACTTTAAAGACTAACAAGATGGTTTATTAGATGATTTTACAAAAGTTTATCATCTTTTAGTCTGGAAAACTTCTGTTACAGTAGTTTGAGCAATACTTTTTTCTAATTTTTCTTGTGGTTTTTTCCGTGTGGGGAGGAGCGAGAGGAGTTGCCTTTACATCTGACTAGGGATGTCATCGGTTAACCAGTAAACATTCTCCTTACTGCATGTTGCTTGCTTGTTAACTGGTGCCAAGTCGGGCTGAAGCAACTCCCTGTCTGACATGGGTAGGGGCGTGGGCTCGGCCTATTGGGAGCAGCAGGTGGGGAGGTGGGCCCAGTCTGGCAGGAGCAGCCCCCACCTGCATTGCGGTTGGAGGGCCACTCCAGTCTGGCTGGGCCCTCTTCTGCAGGCAGAGGACTGCTCTGGCCTGGCTGGGTCCACTGTGCCAGGGGTGAGGGACCACAGGATCCAGTTTAATCTGTTAATCAGTTAAATGTAAATTTAACTTGTTAACAGGTTAAAAAACAGGATTTTACATCCCTACATGTGAGCTGCTGGTGCACACTTGGAAAAGAAGTGCTTCACCTTATACAAAAAAGACCAAATTTGCTGCTCAAGATACTGAGGGATTAGTACTAGTGAAACAGTAACAGGCATATGGCCTTGATCCAAAGCCCACTGGAATCTGTTGGAGGTTTGACTCAGGTGGGTTGTGGTTGAGGCACATTGTGTGGACAAGTCCTGACCAGCAAATCTGTTCGTTCCACTACTGTATTATTTACTGTTTATATTACTGTAGTGCCCAGAATCACTGATCATGGACTAGGACCCTATTGTATTAGGCACTGTGCAACACAGGGGAAAGACGATTCCTGCCCCCGATGAGTTTGTAATCTAAGTATAAAGCAAGAGAGAACAGATGATTACAGACAGGTTGAAAGAGGAATACAAGGAAAGAATGAGGCAATATTGGTCAGCAAAATAGGCTGCTGACATGTTGATGCCACAGCCTAACTGTTGTGAAGCCTATAAAAAGACTTGAAACTATTTATAGACTTGGTTCCTAATTCGTTGTACTCATTAACCTGTTGAGACAGAATTGCTGGAAAACAGCTAAGGACTATCCCATCTCTAGTGTAGAAGAAAATGAAAATTCCCTTTTCCTTTTATAGGGAAAATCTATCAAATGAGTGCCATCCTTCTCCTTCCCCCAATGCTGCTGCCTCTGTGTGCAACCAGACTAGCTAATAAGAAATTGAATAATCTTTGTCCATATATATATATATATATATATATATATATGGACAAATATAAATGGCCCTTTATAAATGGCCCTTTTATAGCTTTGGCTGCTAGTACCATAGTATCTGAGCACCTTTCTATCTTTTAACATGTTATCTTCACAACAGCCCTATAAGGAGAAAGTGATTTTGATCTCCATTTTATAGAAGGAGAACTGAGAGACAATGGAACTAAGTGCTTTGCTTCTGAAAAGCACTTAGTTCCATTGTCTCTCAGTTCTCCTTCTATAAAATGGAAGTGCGAGCAGAAAATTGAACCTGGGTCCTCCCGTGGTCCCTAACCACTGGACCATCCTTCCTCTCTGAATCTATTGAGATATTACAGATGGAGTCTACTTTTGTTAGCTGTATTCTGTATATACTTAAGATTTCAGAGGAGTTCGTTTAAATTAGAGCAGCCACTATGAAATGTCTATGAGCAACACAAATCATTGAGTTGCAACCAATCTTTTGAGGTCCTCCTAAAAAATATACATGACAGAAGATTGGAGATATGCCAGAGCTCAGACATTAAAAACACCCTTCTATGTTCTCTACATTTAATATTTCTCTGGTCAGAAAAACATTTCCCTTCATGCCTGCCACTCTTGGTATTTGGTCTGTCACAAAACTTAGTCCTAGTATTTTTCTCATCACTTGAAGACTTATCTTGTCCTTTTGATTTTCTTTACCTAATCAGTGTTTCATTAATTCACCACTTTTCTTGAGAAACATTTCCACAATATTAAATAATTCATCTAGGATATGAGATATCTTGTGATCTGCTGTAGAGTTAACCAAATAGCAGCAAAGGGAGAACAGATAACCAATAGCATTCCTAAAGCTATCCTGACTCGTATGTCTGTGGGTGCTCGGACATGGACTAAATTAAGTCAAATTACATGGCATCAAAGAAAAATCCATTGTTTATGAAGGAGAAATTGTACTGGATGTGCCTTACAATTCTTGCTCTGTAGAAACAACGGTCATAGTTAGTTTAAATTAACTGCATTTTGTTGGTTGGTTGGGGGTTTTTTTGGTGTGGGGTTTTAGATGGATGGATGAATTAATTCTTGTTCATAGTTTCTTAAATGTTTTCTTAGGATGGGAATATACCCTTATTGCTCACAGTACAAAGTGGCCATGCTGAAGTGTGTAGACATCTTCTGGATCATGGAGCAGACATCAATTCCAGGGACAAAAATGGAAGGTACAACAAAATAACTGTATTTATGAATTGCATGATGTTGACCTTTTGAAATTAAGATTTTTCTTTTTATGGCCAAAATTCCTCAGAACTGTCACTAACAATAAACGTTAAGAGGCTGTAACCTGGCTGTGGGAATAAGGGTTGGTGTATGTGCGGAGATTTGTGGCTAAAGTAAAATTTGAAAGGGTAAATACATAAGGCAAGTTGGCCCTTTTAAGACCATCTTCACACTTACAGAGTGGTATAGAATGGAAGCAAATCACACTTCAACATTCCTTCAAAAAAAACCTGACTTTCTTTGATAGGATAATGAGCCTTGTGGATAAGGGAGAAGCGGTGGATGTCATATACCTAGACTTTAGTAAGGCATTTGATACGGTCTCGCATGATATTCTTATTGATAAACTAGGCAAATATAACTTAGTTAGGGCCATGATAAGGTGGGTGCATAATTGGCTGGATAACCGTAGTCAGAGAGTTGTTGTTGTTAACGGTGCTAAATCCTGCTGGAAAGGGATAACAAGTGGAGTTCCACAAGGGTCTGTTTTGGGACCCGTACTGTTCAATATCTTCATCAATGATGTAGATATTGGGATAGAGAGTACGCTTATTAAGTTTGCAGATGATACCAAACTGGGTGGGATTGCAACTTCTTTGGAGGATAGGAACATAATTCAAAATGACCTTAGCAAGTTAGAGAAATGGTCAGAGGTAAACAGGATGAGGTTTAATAAAGAGAAATGCAAAGTGCTCCACTTAGGAAGGAACAATCAGTTCCATACATACAAGATGGGAAGCGACTGTCTAGGAAGGAGCATGGCGGAAAGGGATCTAGGAGTCATAGTGGACCACAAGTTGAATATGAGTCAACAGTGTGATGCTGTTGCAAAAAAAGCAAATATGATTCCAGGTTGTATCAACAGGTGTGTTGTAAGCAAAACTCGTGAAGTCATTCTGCCGCTCTACTCTGCACTAGTTTGGCCTCAGCTGGAGTACTGTGTCCAGTTCTGGGCGCCACTTTTCAAGAAAGATGTGGAGAAATTGGAAAGGGTACAGAGAAGAGCGACAAGAATGATTAAAGGTTTAGAGAACATGACCTATGAAGCCAGGCTTCATGAACTGGGCTTGTTTAGTTTGGAAAAAAGAAGATTAAGGGGGGACATGATAGCGGTTTTCAAATATCTAAAAGGGTGTCACAAGGAGGAAGGAGAAAATTTGTTCCTCTTGGTTTCTGAGGACAGGACAAGGAGTAATGGGCTTAAAGTGCAGCAGGGGAGGTTTAGATTGGACATTAGGGAAAAATTCCTAACTGTCAGGGTGGTCAAATATTGGAATAAATTGCCAAGGGAGGTGGTGGAATCTCCCTCTCTGGAGATATTTAAGAACAGGTTAGATAGACATCTGTCAGGGATGGTGTAGATGGAGCTTGGTCCTGCCTTGAGGGCGGGGGGCTGGACTCGATGACCTCTTGAGGTCCCTTCCAGTCCTATTATTCTATGATTCTATGACCAGTAACATGCAAGCACACTGTTTTGAAGTCTGCTTGGTTTTCCCACTGGATTTTTTCCCATGTGTCTTAAGTCCATATTTCCCAGTTGGCACCAATAACTAAAATATATTCCCCAAAGGCTATTTCTTGTCTGAAAAGACCATTAAAATACAGTGCTGATCAGATGCTGGACAACTGCAAGAGAAGACAGAACAAAGGATTCAGTGGTGGACATACTGACTTCTCCATAGCTGCACCATTTAGTAACATGTTGAATTTATAGAGTCTTATATATTGAAATTGCTTTACAAAAAAGAGCATCTCGTGCATTTTTCCACTTCTTTTTGTACAGTTTTGTTGATGGAATTTAATATTTTTAAATGCATGGAATGTTTTAAAAAACAGTATTGAAGCTGCCAAAGCAAAATGGATTGCTGAAGAAATTGTGCATTTACACAGTGTAATAATATGATCTAGAGTACTTTACTATTCTCTGGCAGCATATGGGAAAAATAAGATTTAGCCTTTACTTTGGTCTTACAGTACAGCAATTTTTGCTCCCAGCTTTTCTGAGAATAAAACTAGCCCATTTGTCCAGTTGTTGAATGGCTTTGTTCTTGTTTTAACCATACAGTGCTGTCTACTCTTAAGAGAAATCTCCATCTTTCACTCATAAATTTTCTGTTGAGACTATGGAAACCCGTGAAAGTTCATTGTGAGAGTGTGTTTCACTCTACGCTAGACAGCAGAGGAGGTGCATTCCTGCTCTTTTTAGAAAACCGTAACCATGAATAGAAGGGAGGAAGATGGTACTAAAGGGGTATGTCTAGACTACATGGCTCCGTCGACGGAGCCATGTAAACTAGTTTACCCGGCATAGGCAAAGAAGCGGGGATTTAAATAATCCCTGCTTCATTAAAATAAACATGGCCGCTGCGCTGTGCAGATGATCAGCTGATCCGGCACAGAGCGGCAGTCTAGATGCGGATCTGTCAGCTGGGGAAGCCTTTGCTGACCGATCCCTTATTCCTCGTGAAACGAGGTTTACATGATCGGTCGGCAAAGGCTTCCCCAGCCGACAGATCTATGTCTAGACTGCCGCGCTCTACCGGATCAGCTGATCATCTGCACAGCGCGGCGGCCATGTTTATTTTAATGAAGCAGGGATTATTTAAATCCCCGCTTCTTTGCCTATGCCAGGGAAACTAGTTTATATGGCTCCGTCGACGGAGCCATGTAGTCTAGACATACCCAAGGAGAAACGCTGTTTTCCTTTCTGTCCTCTCCTTGTATGAAGACTAGTTTAACATATTGTATGTCTGACTTTGTGGAGATATACATTTCACTTATATAAATAAGCTCTTTTAATGTGGAAAAAGTACGAATTGGGGATGTCCAACTTGGATGCCCAGTCCAAATTCTAATTCGGCCGTTACACTGCCCATCTAAAATCATTTCTGCAATTTCACTTGAATATGAGAATCTTCATTTTCTTCCCTTGCATTGCTATTAAGAGTGTAGCTGTCATCTCTCCATCATGATTCTGCCCCCAAAGAGATGGCTGACAGGGTTGCTGTAATATTTTTACAGATATGAAGGGGAAAAAATCATTGTCATGATAGTTTGCCAGTGTTCTTGTCTGTTTCTTTCAGAGCACAAACTAAAATCCACCAATCTATGCTGAGATCAGGCTATTTTGCACTGGAGGGTTAAAAAATGCTAGTATGAAATAATGTTGATAAAACTCTTAATCCCTACAACTAACTTGGAAGGATTAAATATATGTATATAGTGTACTCCTGCTGCATGTGATCCACTATTCTAAGTCTAGAGGCTATTTGTAGGTTTCCTAGCCTTGGAATTGACTGCTAATTCTTTACAGAGATAACAATAATGGTTTTGTAAAGGAGATTTGAGCTGTCCTCCTTAACTATGCCTGGGTATGTCTACACTACCACCCTAGTTCGAACTAGGGTGGTAATATAGGCAACCGGGGTTGCAAATGAAGCCCGGGATTTGAATTTCCCGGGCTTCATTTGCATAAAACCGGGCGCCGCCGTTTTTAAATGTCCAGTAGTGCAGACTCCGTGCCGCACGGCTACACGCAGCACGGACTAGGTAGTTCAGACTAGGCTTCCTAGTCCGAACTACCGTTACTCCTCGTGAAGCCTAGTCCGAACTACCTAGTCAATGCCGCGTGTAGCCGTGCGGCACAGAGTCCGCACTAGCGGACATTTAAAAATGGCGGCGCCCAGCTTTATGCAAATGAAGCCCGGGAAATTCAAATCCCGGGCTTCATTAGCAACTCCAGTTGCCTACATTGCCACCCTAGTTCGAACTAGGGTGGTAGTGTAGACATACCCCCTGTTACTCTCTCAAATGACTTTTCAATTTATTTTGCTTTTTGGGTAAAATTTTGATATCTGTGTTCACTTAAAAGCAATGAGTGAAATGCAGCTGTATTCAAATAGATGTGCTTATACTACATCATGACTTTCAGGCAGTTTGATCTTGGCTCTGGCATCGTACAGCCTTTTTAATCAAAAGTTACTTCTGTGCCACTCCTTTTGAAAATTGGACAACCTGCTGATAAAAGCTGTCTGTCAGATACCTCCTCTTGGAAGTGCAGTGATGAGACTCAAGATGCAGTAAGATTCAGAATGCCAGGTTCCTCAAAAAGAGTCCTGAGGGTCAGCAGAGTATGTGAAGAAATAAGGAGAGAAATTGTGCATACTGATTTTTTTTGTTTGTTTGTTTTTAAATCTTGGATTTTATGGATGTTTGTGACTGTGATATTGTTCTTAAGAAAGTCATGTGACATAGCTACTGCCCTGAGAATGGAATCTTCTTTGCCTTTGTGTGATGTTCTCTAGAACTGCTTTGATGCTGGCTTGTGAAGCTGGAAGCCTTAACATCGTGGAAGCCTTGATTAGAAAGGGTGCCGACTTCAGCCTTGTAGATTCCCTTGGACACGATGCCCTACATTACTCAAAGCTCTCTGAGAACACAGGGATTCAGAGCCTTCTGCTGTCAAAGATCTCTCAGGATGCCGGTATGTGTGAGGAATAACCTTCAATGTGTCAGTCAAAACTGACCGTATTGGAGTTTTGTTGAAAACCTAAGAACTTATAAGATCATATCCAAGGGGGTTATCAGGATGGTGGGAGCAGTTATGAGGGGGAGGAAAAGAGGGGAAATACTGCAGTAACATAGCAAAGATTAGTGCGCAGCTTGGAATTGGGCTTCTTATTCTGTGAAGGGAACACATTCTTTCTTAGCTGGGTAATTTTGTTCTCGGCTTCCAGTGAACGATGTCCAGGAGAGGCTCTAATGTAGAGATGGTCATGGCATTTGGGCCCACTCTGGAAAGGTGTTCCAAGCATGGTGTTGGCATGAAAGAAACACACTGGACTTTGCAGAGAAGCAGGGATATCAAGACTTGGTTATAGGCAGTCAGGAAACAGGTGGTGGGTATCACAGAGGATTTTTTCTTCAGGGTATTTAACATAAAACACTTTTTTCTCTTCTCCCCCCCCCTTGATCTACAGATACAAAGTCACCAACAAAGCCAAAGCAGGTATTTGCCTCTCCTCTGTTGTTTGAAAATATTCAGGTCTGTGACTTTCTAAGAAAATGATGAATGGCATATGATTAAAAGCACTAATTTAAATGTCACTCTGAGATTAGTTGTAATTATAATGTCCTGTAGCACGAATGTGTGAGTTGCTGATCATAGAAGCATGTTACAGAAACCTATTGCTTGCATAGCTTTTTCTTTTCTTTTCTTTTTTGTTTTAACATGGTTTTTGACAAAATTCAGTAACCAACCAGCCTTAGGAAGACAGGAAAGGAGTACTGGGAGGTGGGGGAGTGGTTTGGCAGTCAGGAAGAGAAAGCACAAACTCTTGTTGAAAAACTCTCTCACATCATGATTATGGAGCAAGCAAAAGCAACATGAAACAGATATTCCACGATTACAAACAGTGTTGCTGGGATGCCCTTTGCTAGAGATTCTATTGGTGAAAATCCATCCAGGTAGAAGCATTAAAGATGCCCTAATAGCACTTATTAGTTGCACAATATTTTTGAGGGTACACACTCCATTAAAGTGGGAAGCCATGGAGTGACTGGTTCAGGCACCCCTTTTATGCAAGAAAAGGTTCGTTAAAGCTCTCCAAATAAGAGTGTTGACAGAGGAAAAAATGGCCATTAATGGTCGCTTAATTAAGCCATAAACAAATGAAATATTTGAGATGACTAGTGAATGATAAACCTCTCACCAGCTTGTGCTTTTTCACTGTATCTTTATTTTTGCTGAAGCATGAATTGCAAGGGGTGGGGTCCAGTGTTTTCGGTAAACTGGGTGCTTGAGCAGCCTCCCGAGAGGGATTAAGGTGCCACCTAGCTGATTACCAGAGTGCCCAGAGACAGAAGCATGTGCTTCTACTGGTGCTTCACAGCTGTATATTCCTCGGTGCACATAACAAAATTTATTCTGCGTATAGATGTTCTCTCTAATTTTTCCAGTGGTGAGGGCCATCCTTCTCTTCAAGCATATCTACTATCCAGCCTATTATAGCAGTACAGTTAGTGTGGAGAAGCTTGAATGAGACAAGGAACAAACTGCTTAAGTTATGTGGGATTTTGGATAAAACAGCTTACTCAGACTTTACTAACCAAACTAACACGCCTCCATTCTCTGGCCTGTGAAACTTTCAGCATGATCAAGCCTCTAAATTAAGTTCAGAAAGAAGTGGAACTCCAAAAAAACGCAAAGCCCCGCCTCCTCCTATCAGTTCTATCCAGGTAAAGAAAAAGTTCAGCTTTGGATACATTGATATTTTTAGTGGGGTGGGAAATCTCTATAGCGTTAATGTAAATGATGCTGGTAAAATTTGCACTGTTATTTTATATCTGTCTCATCTGTAATGAATAGATTTTTTTTTTCCCACTGAGATAAGGATGACATCTTGAAAACTCTTATTGGTTAAAGTTACTAAGAAATGCTAGAAATATGGCATAGTCTAAAAGCTGAACATGAAGACGGTCTCTCTGAAGGAGAAAGTTGTCTTTTTTTTATGAATGGCTTAAAATTCACTTCCCCATACAAATAAATTTAGAAAGCCAATAAGGGGAGAGAGCAGGAAAAATCTACATGATTGAATTACAGCTTAACAAATAGGATATTAATCTGAAACATTTACTCTGGTTAAGTGCAGTATTGAGTACTTAGGTTTGCTTTTTTGTGCTAGCATGGAATTATCGTATATGTTAACATAGGCAGTAGAATTCCCTAATATATATATACACACACACACACACACACACTTCTTTTTCAGTTTACTGATTCATCCTCTCCACGTTCAGCAACCTCAACTCCAATTGCTGGAAAAGGACAGGCATTCTTCACTGAACAAGAATGCAAGGTATATTTGCTCTTGCAATTCTGTTGTGGGCTGCATTTAAGAGGATGAGAATACAGAACTTTAATAATCCATGTCAATGACTGGGAGATTCAGAACTTAATCATTTTGAGAAATAAAAAGTGTTCCTAATCTGTGTAAAATACAACTGCATATTCTTTTTAAACTTATTTTGATATTTTCTTTTAGTAAATATAGTGGTAACTCACAATAAATGAGTAAATGTTCTGCAGGATATAGTTAGGAAAGTAAATTTTAACCCTATAGTAGCAAGTTATTTAGTGCTAGCAAAGTGCCTGGCACTGTTCATTACATACAGTAAAGACCGTCCTTGTCCAAAAGATTTCATCGGAGTAGAGCTGTCTGCAAGTCCTATATTATCAAAGTCTGTAGTCCTTTGACGTTTTAAATATACGATACACACTACATTGCATCACTTGGCGCACAGGATAACTTTCAAACTGCTTGAGGGAATGTGGATGCCCAGATCACATTAATTTTAATGGGAATCAGGAGGCCAAATCTCTTAGGCTAATTTAAATTCTGGGCCCTAACTTTTAAGGAATGTTGTTTGGAACGAGATATCAGACTCCTGACAAAAGAGCCACCTGCTCTCAGAGCTTGACCTCATTCCATATTCATTTCTGTAAAGTCTGGAACTTCTTGAAGTGAAAGGATTCTCTCCTTGTGTCTCACAGGAAGAGATCAGCTCTATTCAGCGAGATAATAAGGATCGACTAAGTGACAGCACTACAGGTAAGGTGAATAATGAAGCCTCCTTTAATTCTCAAATATTACTTTATCAGCTGTTGTTTAGAACCATTTAAATGTAGGAATAATGATAATGGTATTAGGTAATGGTTTCAGCATTGCAACTCTTTATCGAAAACAGATGTGCCTACCATGATTAAAATGTTTATAGAAATTTAGCTAGAAATAATTCATTCATTTGGCAAATTAATGGTCTTGGAGGAGAAAAGACAAGTTTACCCTGTCTCAAAGACATAATGATTTTATATGAAAGGATAGTGATGGTAGCAAAAGCAAGAACTATGTTATCGCAATAGTTTTAAATGTTTTAACTTCAAAATTTATTTTAAAGGTGCTGATAGCTTACTGGATATAAGTTCTGAAACTGACCAGCAAGATCTGCTTGTATTGTTGCAAGCAAAAATTGCTTCTTTAACACTACACAATAAGGAGTTACAAGACAAATTACAGGTATATATCTTTGCACCTAATTCAAAGTAAAGTGATCTTTCAGTTCTTAAATAGCAGCATAAAAATACTTTGTTTTATAGTAATGTGCTGTGAAGATAAATTGCAACAGTTTGCAGGTAGTAACATTTTCAATACATCAAGAAGAAACTTTCTTAGATATTAAATTATTTGCAATTCTCATTTTTCCCATAAACTAGTTGATGGCCTTTAAAAAAAACAAAAACAAAAAAACACGGAGTTAATTATTTCAGAACTATGGCTAATGATTTAGGGGTTTCAGCATTTTAACTTTCAGGGCATGTCTACACTAGCCCCCTAGTTCAAACTAGGGAGGCTAATGTAGGCATTCAAAGTTGCAAATCAAGCCCGGGATTTAAATATCCCGCACTTGATTTGCATCTTCCTGGACGGTCGCCATTTTTTGAAATTTACAAGTCCAGACTAACTGCCTGCGTCTACACGTGGCAGGGACCCGGTATTTCGAAATAAAGCCCTAGTTCGAGCTACCTGTTAAACTTCATTCCAGGAAGAACAGGTAGCTCGAACTAGGGCTTTATTTCGAAATACCGGGTCCCTGCCACGTGTAGACGCGGGCAGCTAGTCCGGACTTGTAAATTTCAAAAAATGGCAACCAGCCGGGAAGATGCAAATCAAGCGCGGGATATTTAAATCCCGGGCTTGATTTGCAACTTCGAATGCCTACATTAGCCTCCCTAGTTTTAACTGGGGGCTAGTATAGACATACCCTCATAGCTTTTGATCCTTTTTATACTACAGAAATCATCCCAGGTGTTGAGACAAATTTAACATCCAGTATCTTCACTTATGCACTAAGCTCTTCTGAAAATCTAGCCCATTATGTTGTAATTGTCTATCTCTTTAGGGCATAATAGATTAGGTAAGGAACTTTTACTCACTAATATATTGTTTTATAAACACTAATGCTTTGTATGCAGGAAAAAGCAGTCAGAGATGCAGAAATGGATTCTACCCTAGATTCCTATCATTCCACCCAAACGGAGTTTGATCAGTCAGTGGACAGACAAAGCAAAACCTCAGCTCAGGAGCTAAAATCATCCTCATTAAATGCAACACAAAGTCAAGAGAAGTCAGCAAGCAACAATGAGGTAAAAATTAAGCGTCTGCAAGAAGATTTAAAGGATATACAGAGGAAATTAGAAGATTCAGAAGCAAAAAGAAAGTATTTAGAAACCCAACTTCAATCCAGAGTCCCAGAAACAATTCATTTAAATAGTGAAGATATTTCAGAAAACGGCTCTGATCTTAGCCAGAAACTTAAAGAAACCCAGTGCTGCTATGAAGAAGCTATAAAAGAGGTTTTGAGTGTACAAAAGCAGATGAAATTAGGACTTGTTGCTTCTGAAAGCAAAGATACTTACTCGGATGTCCATGAACTGAAGGTTACATGTGAGGAAATTGAAGTGCTAAAGCAAGAACTCAGGAAAGCATTGGAGGAAAGTGAAAGGTATAAAGAGAAAGTGAGAGAGTTACAGGAAAAACTCAAAGAAGGAGAGCAGAACGTTGCTAGCAAAATGTCTGTAGAAGAATGTGAGGAAATAAAAAATTCATACTGTTCAATAATTGAGAACATTAACCAAGAGAAAGCTTTGCTGATTGAGAGATACAAAGAAGGACAAGGAGAGATACAAAGGCTACAAGACAAGTTAAATCAGATGCAGTTGGAATCCAGTGATGAATCTCAGGAGATGAAAGAAGCAAAGAATAGAATGATAGATGACCTCCACAGACAAGTTAGTGAGCTGTCTCAGTTGTACAAAGAAGCACAAACAGAACTTGAAGATTACAAGAAGAGGAAAGCATTAGAAGATGGAGCTTTGGAATACATCCCTAAAGATGAGCATGAAAAACTGATGCAGGTAACAAATTCATTGAAAGATAAAGCTGAAGATGCATTATCAGACATGAAGTCCCAGTACACACAGGTATTAAATGAAGCCACACAGCTCAAGCAACTGATAGATAATCAGAAACAAAATTCTGTACCAGTTGCTGAACATCTTGAGGTGATAAACACTCTCAGAAGTACAGCAAAGGAAATGGAGGAAGAAATAAATGAACTTAAAGAAGAGCTTATGAACAAGGAAATTGAGATAAGAAATCTTCAGAAGGAATTGTTGGAAGAAAAAGCTGCAATTAATGAAGCAATGGTGCCTAGAGCTTCATATGAAGAACTCCAGTCGTCGTTAAAAGGTGAAGTTAATAGTTTGTCATCCAAACTGAAGGATTTAATTAAAGAGAAAGAGAATATGTCCTTAGATGCTGCACAACTGAGAAATGAAGTTTTGCAAATAAAAGGGGAAAAAGAAGGAATTCAAACACTGCTTGAGGCCAAGGAGAAAGAAATAAATGGTCTTCACCGTAAGTACCATCAAGCTCAAGAAGATCTTCTTGACATGAAAAGAAGTGCTGAAAACGCCTCAAAGTTAGAAGAAGATAAAGATAGAAAGGTTAGTGATTCATTGAAGAGATTCCTTTAATTACGTTAAGGGTTTCCTGGATGTTTAGATCTTGTAAAACATCTTGAGTAATACATGCAGTTCACAAGCTCCATATTAAACAAAGTGTTATGGAATATACCTTTTGACAGCGTCTTTTTGTCTTGTAATCTAAGGTCCATCTATAATACTGATAAAAGCTTGTTTAGCTAAATGCATATTTGAGCCTGTGGCGGTCCTAACAAGAAATGCTGCATGATCTGTCACAAGTCATAGGTGGCTCAGTTGCGGGAGTGCTTGGACTCCTATTTTGAAATGACAGAAGTGTGAGTTTAAAAAAAAGAGGGTTCTACAGGAAGAAAAGTTTTGCAAACTAGGGATGTTAGTTATCCGTTAATTAAATAGTTGGCCAACCAATTAATTCTTAGCAATTGGTTGACTGTTCTATAGTCCCTGGGGTGGGGCCAGCAGCCAGTATAATCCAGCCCCACTTTTGGGGAGCCCCTTGCCACCCTGTGTTGCTCGGCATTAGATAGTCCACAAGGGGAGCTAGTTTTAAAAATCAGACATCTAGTACAGAGGCAGCAGCATGGGGCAACAGCAGTCCCTATCTGCAGTGGGTCCAAGCTCTCTGCAGATAGAGGCTGCTGGGGCCAAGACGCATGAGGGCAGGGGGCTGGACTCAGTGATCTCCTGAGGTCTCTTCCAGCCCTAGGTTCTATGATTCTATGACAGAGGCTGCTGCTGGAGCAGCCTCTGTCCATGGCTAGCACCGCCGCAGACATAGGCTGCTCTGCAGGATTTGGCGCTGCCTCTGCCTGCAATGAGCCCAGGCTTGCTATGGGCAAAGGCTGCTTCGTGGCAGCCTCCCCTGTCCGACCCCCCATGCTGCTGCCTCTGATAGACAGCAGTGTGGGCGGGATGCAGGCGGCACTGCAGAGCCGGTGCTGGGGGGAAATGGCTTTTAAGCTGGCTCTTCCCAGCACCGGCTCTTGCTCTCCCCCTCCCCTTGTTGCCTCTGATGCAGAGACAGTGGGGCGAGATAGGGGTATGCAAGCAGTCAACTAGATTAAGCCTAGACTTATCGGTTAATAGACTAGCCAACTACTTGATCACACCCCTATTACAAACCTAAATAAAGATGCCTAAGTGACCAAAGATCCTACAGTTCTTATTTTAGCCATCTCAACTTGTCCTTTCCATAACTGGGATGTCTGAGAGCACACAGTTCTTAGACTAGAAAATGGGCTGCCCGTATGGTAGCTGTCTATACAACATTCTGCTGGCTCTGTATACTTTACCCAATTCTGCAATTCTGTCCTCAGACACAGGTGTATTCAGAGGTTGTGCCCATAAAGTCAGTAAATGCAATACTACTTCATGTAAGTTGTTAAAAACAGTGTGTTTTTCATTGGGAAATGTGAGCTTTCTGTACAAAAGCAGATTTGTGAGCAGAAACTGAACGTTTAAAATGATCAGGATAGTGGAGGAAAAGTAGGCAGTGAGCCAAGAGAATTTGGTGTGGATGGAGTCAGAATGGTGGAGGAGATGTGGGCAGGAAGAAGAGTAACAAGAGTACATTGGAAGATGGAGGAAAGGAAGTAGAGATAGAAAGGTAAATAGAAGAGAAACAATTTCTGGGAGAGGTAGGGAAAAACAGGTGAGGCAGCTGGAGAGCAACCGGCTGGGAGGACACATCTGGGTGCAGACCTCCCAGTCCTGGTGACGAGCATGCTGGCCTGCAGGATGGAGAAGGGGGCACTGCAGAGCTGATAGAGAAAGTGGTCCACTTAGTGTGAACAAAGTGTTGCAGCGTGGTTGGGACCCCTAAAATGTTGTTTACCTAGCAGCCACCTTGTGTGTCCAAGATCAAGGTAGAAATGCTTTTTCAGAATCCAAAAGAAAGGCACAAATATTCTCTTAATGGGAAAACAGTATTTCTTTCCTCCTTTCACATCTACCTCTTTTTCCTTGATAGATCCATGAGATGTCCAAGGAAGTTGGCAAGTTAAAAGAAGCATTGAACAGCCTTTCTCAGCTTTCCTATTCAACCAGTGCACCCAAAAGACAAAGCCAACAGCTGGAGGCATTACAACAACAAGTGAAACAATTACAAAATCAAATAGCTGTAAGTGTGGATTTTTAAATTATAAACTCTGGCTGCTCTCCTCGCTAATAGGATGTGAAGCCTTCTTTACAATGCTTTGTATGCCCAGTTAAAATGGAGCATTACCACTGAGTATAAGAAATGGATGCTTAATGCGATAAAGTGTACCCTTTTCATATGTGCTGTCATATCCGTGAATGATATGCAAGGACTCGTTCAGCAATAATACGGAACTTAGTTACCATGCCCCAGTATATTCTTCAGAGGTCTCACATTTAGATCAGTCAAGTTCATTCCATTTTCTGCTCTGGAGAGCTGGGAAATAGTGCAATAGGTCACAATAAGGGAAATGACACTACATGCACAGTATGAAGTTGAGTAAGCAACTGTATTAAGGTGGAGCATTAATTGGTGTTAAAAGGATTGCGTTAATAAAATAATTATGGGATCTCCTAGGCAGATATCATCACATCTCTGTACATTTGTTCATTTTGCTGTGTCACAAGTGAAACTAAACTATATAGGAGAGAAATGAGAGTTTAGAAACCCACAGCTTTAAATGGGTATCCAACCTTTTAGACCATAGTGCCATTAGAGCAAAGTTTAATAGTTGTTCCAAGAAGTTATGACTGTAATAAAATGTGGTGTATTTGTGTGGTCTTGGCGCCAGGATTCATAAAGTACACAGATTTGGACTGGGTTTTTGTGTTGCTAAGAAAGCTGCAGATTTAGTTATTGATTAAGGTCTTTCTTTATATATAAAAGTGTATGCTACAATAAGCCTGATATTTTTGGCAGAAATAATCTTTCAGCTCTTGGACAAATTTCTATCTAAACAGTACCATATTTTTAAAAAACATTTTTCTTTAGAGTTTGTGAACTGCTTAAAATGGTTTTAAAATTGTACCTTCCCATAAGTAAAAGACCCAGTTCAGCAGAACATGAAGACTTCCATACTGGACAGAGCCCAAAATCAATTTTTCAACCACAAAATGCTCTTTTTGTGAGTTATGGAACTGGTCTGGTAGTGTTAAAAGTGGTGGTGGCCGGGGGTGGGGGTTGCACGAAACCCTCGTTTTGCACAAGATCCATATGCCTGTCCCTGAGAGGCATAAGGATCTTGCGCAAAATGGGGGTTTTGCGCAAAAAAAACCCATCCACACTGCTGCTTTTTGCGCAAAAAGAAACAGCAGAAAATATGCTAATGAGATCACGATGTATGCTAATGAGCCCCTCATTAGCCTATTTTCTTCCGGGAAAAACTCGCAGTGAAGGCAAAGCTCTCCAGTGATGGAAAACCCTTCCCACTACTGTAGTGAATGTCTATACAGAAGCACTACAGTGGTGCTGTAGCAGTTTAAATGTAGACATCACATTACTTGGGACTGAAGACTTATGGCTGTCTCTTAGCCTAATGCCATAGTTCTGCAGGAGCCTCTCACCTCTGGCTGCTCTTGGGGGCAGGAGTGGTTTTTGCTTCTCTTACTCGACTGACTGAGAGTGAGTGAGAGTGAGTGTGTGTGTGTTGGGAAGTTTGAGACACCAATACACCCAAGAATTGCCAATCATCAGGTGGTCAGGACATTCTCACCTGCCATGTGGAAGTTCCTGGTCTGAATGGGGCAGAGAACAGGGCTGTTGTGGCCTGGGTGTCGTCTCCTCTCTCTGGCTCCCCAATAAGTTTAGAAAAGGGATTGTAGGTTAAGGCTGTATGGCCCACTTGTCTCAGCCTAATTTCTTAAACAGAACTTAAGATTTACTTAGAGAGAGAGTTCTTGATCAGCATTTTGTGACCACAGAAGAGAGGCTTGTCTGAATATGTAATAATTTGTCAGAGGTCCATAGGACAGAACTCTTCTGACCCTCATCTGCACTAAAAAATGTACTCATTGCTCACACTCTTGTCAACAATTGGTGTAATTTAACTGTTGCTGAAAACTGTTTAACAGCAAGGGGTTTTTATTGCAGAAAAATCAGCCACAGTTTCAGAAACTGCAAATGACTCTGGTTTTATCTGGTCTCTGATGCAGTTAATTCATTTTGAGCACCAAAAATTACACCAGAAAAATATATCATCTTGATGGATCATATGCTGTAAGGGGACTTATTATGACTGGCCTGATTTGTACAGTTCTGCTTGTTATAATGCATGTCTGCCGATGAGCAAGAGAGTTTCCTGATACAAGTAAAATACCATTTAATCATAGCTATATAGATCCATATGCTGTAAAATGATGTATTTTAAGTGAATTTAAATACACATTCCTTGACTTGGCATCTTAATATTATTAGGAGACAAAGAAACAGCATCAGGAGATTGTATCAGTTTACAGAATGCATCTTCTCTACGCTGTGCAGGTATGATTGCATATATCTCAGTCACATGATATGTTGTGTTTTAATGTAAGAAGTCCCTTCTGCAAATCTATAATGGAAATAGCATCTTATCTTTTGGTTACCCTAGACAAAAAGTGTGAATGTTTAAGCAGAAAGTATTGGAAAAGATTGAGAGTTGGGGGTTAACATATTTTTAAAACCTACTTATTAATGTAAAATTTCTGAAAGAGTAAATGATGCTAGCATTAAACTTCCTTTTTTCTCTTTCTGTCTAGGGTCAAATGGATGAAGATGTCCAGAAAGTGCTTAAACAAATTTTAACAATGTGCAAAAGCCAGTCACAAAAAAAGTGAAACTGTTTGTATTAATTCCTACCATACTGCCATGGTGTGTAGCTACACTCACGTTAACAGAAAATTTAAAATTGGCAACCTGCTGCTGCTTTTTTTTTTTTTTTTTTTTTAAGTGAGCTGGATTTGTCTTTGTCACACTTCCCGTTCATTCTATGTACTGTGACCTAATGCATCTGCACATCTTTTCCCTTCCCACAAATTTAGTACTGTTTTCATATCTAAAATTCAAGTATATTTCAGAGTTATTACTTTAGCTACCCCAGATGTGAACTGTGGTCCATGGTGTTGTGTTGTGCTTCCCAGTTTCCTCCTTCAACATGGAGATACTTTCATTGAGGGTGACAAGTCCCAGCATGCAGTGCTCCATCTTGACACGAATAGTCACACCTGCTGAGTAAAGGTGAATTCTCCATTCTGAGTTCTACTCCTGGATATTGAAGAGGAGTTGGGGTGTTCTAATCTGCTCTGTATTTTGGCCCTCCAGCTCTTGGCATCTTGCCAGATGTGACCTTTGGTTGGGGCAAACTTCATTCACCCGTGTAGTAATGAACAATAGCATGTATTTGTGCAGAATTTTGCTTAGTGAGTCAGCGCATCAAGCAACTGAACTTGCCTGTAATTTGTTTTAGATTTAACAAGATCAATATCGATTTACATTTTACTATGCCCATTGTACACTGAGTATGTAAAATCCATGCCAACATCTGATAGTTAATTGCATTGTCTCAATGTTGGACATAATCATTTATAGTGCAACAAAAACCCATTTAGAATGTAAAACCATAAATCACGTGAGCCTCAAAGTTCTGTACAAAATAACCCTTTTTAATAGGTCAAACTATGCAAATATTCACACTGCTGTTAGCCATGGACCTCAGGAAAAAATAATACATATGCTTCAAACAAGGGATTCTCGTGAATGCAGGATGTTTACAGTGAGCAATGATGCCTCACCGTTCCTAACCTCTCTTTTGTAAAGATTTTCTCTTCAATATATTTTTATTGGCCCTCCAATGAAATTTTTTTTGTAACTAACCATTTTGCTACATGACGTTTGCATTAAACTATAATAAATATTTTAGGTAACCATGTTTGACTCTTTTTACCCAAAGTATTCAGCTAGACTAGAGTAAAGCATAGTGAAGTATTCTCAGCTCAGAAAAAACTAAAATAGATCTGTCAGCATATCCAAGAGCATTCAAATGTAAATGACAATTCATCCTGGTTCATCAAATGTGGGAGTACATGATACATATGTGCTGTTATTGAACAATAATTTCTACAAGTTTCTTGGACAAGAGGGGCATCATTGAAACCTTCGTTTTTAAGAATTAAAAGTAGACTTGGAAATGTTTCATGTGGTATAATGACTATATAGTAGAGAACTATGGAAGTATATTTCTAAGAGCACAGTACATTTAAGGGTTAAAACCATTTTAGTTTGCTGTTTCACTTATGGCATTGGTTTTATTCCTGTCGATGGAGATGTTTCCAGAGCTACATAATCTATGAAATTTATAAACTCCTAATTTGACAGAATCTGTTGTGCCTCAGGCTTTTACTGGATATTTAGTGCACTTACATTAGATAATTTCTAACAATGACAAAGCTCAAAAGGATTAAAAACTTTGCAGCAGGCCTTTGTTATTTTTCTTAGGTTGTTTGTTTAATGCCTGCTAATTTTGGACAGTATTTTATAGTTAGACAATTTGGAAAATACTCCAAAGAAATGTGAAAGGACTTATTTTCTGCAGCACTTAAAAATGTCAAGCATGCAAATGCTGCAAAGTTTAAAACTTGATGAACCATTTTATAAGTTGCTGTTCAGATTTAGTCTTATACCTTGTTTTGTTATGCATATTTATTACAATTATCTTTGTGAAATATTGAAAATTATACACTATAGCATAGCATTTGTTCTTGTATGTAATTTACAAAATGTTTCCTTATGCAGCAAATAAACTATTTCCATTTTTTCATCTTTGCTCTTTTTGTGCATTCAGCTAGATGTTTATACTATGGGATATCAGATTATAGTCTGTAATAAAATGGTTAGTTAACAGATCTTGCTACATGTTATATATAAGATCTGTTAGTCTATAAGGTGCCATAGGACTTCTCATTCTTGCAGATTTAGACTAACATGGCTACCCCTCTGATACAGATTATAGTACATGTTCCAGTTATATTAAGTTATATAATACTATGGTTGTATTGCTGTCAAATATGTAAGTAGTTGAATTTCTGCTAGCTGATTGATAAGGTTAAAGCTGTTTCTCAAATGGACATTCCCCTAGAAAAATGAATTGAAGAAAAGAACATAAGGCAGTTAATCAAGACACATTTATTTTAGCATGTCAAAATGCAGTCATCCAATGCTCTGACTCATATAATCAGTATAACTTTGTTATCCAATATAAGAAATTAATAGTATCCCAGATCCCTCAAAACTAAAGCATTCCCATTGCTCACTCATCCCAGTGTGTGAAAAGACATACACATATCCTGGTGGGTCTGTGTCCAACCTCATTTCTCCTTTTCAGCATGGTCCACTCCTACAGTGAATTGCGCTTTGAAGACCCACTCTTGAATCACTTGTAACATGGAAGATGTAACTGAAGAAGATTAGTTCTAAGGTTTGAATCAACCCTGAAGAGTGACCCATGTAGAAAGGTCAGTTTCTCAGGTTGGATTTGGCCAATTTGCAGTTTGGTCTCCCAGGAGCTGACCAGTGCACTTTGAAAATAGTGAAACCTTTAAAGATTTCTCAAAGTAATCCAGAATTGGATTTCATCTGAAATGAGAGTTGACTAATTACATGTTACAATCTAATGTCAGACTATCAGCATACTACTTTTTGATTACAGTTTGCTGATTATACTAGTGAGTGCAAACTGATTTATTATATGGTATCCCACAAGAAATACAACTTCTAAATAATCCTTCATCCTTCAGTTCCTTCCACTTCGTAGTCTGCTTGGATCATTCATGTTCCTTTTGGAAATAAGTAAAATTCTGCTGCTGTCATCTTACGTATGTGTAGTAATCTTTATTTTTAAGTAGATGTTTGTATTAAGGCTATTTGCTAAATCAGTAGTTTTGGATCTACCAGTAGATGTTGGAGCCTCTGATAGGTGATCCTGACTGGTTTGACCAGGAAGCTAGAGAGTGCTGGTTCTTCATTTGCCCCTCCAATCATTTGTCATGCTGCTCCTGCTCTCTACCTTGGAGCTGCCCCCCTGGATGCCTCCTTCTTGCTGTGCAGAGTGTGGGAGGGACAAGACAGAGTTAATATGTCAGTGTCCCTCTTTCCCCCCACTTCTGTACCCTATCTCCACACAGAGAGAAGGGGATGGAGGGAGCTTGGCAATGCAAATCTGTCACTCAAACACACACTGCCCTTCACTCTCATCTTCCGACCCAACACACGTGTGGGGGGTGGTTGTTACTTCTGTTACTGCTTGCAAAGTGGGTTAGTTTAGGTTTTTGACTGGTCTGTGCATTTCATAATTTTCATTTCTCTTACACTTAAATTTAATTCTTTGGGTAGTGAGTTCTGAAATGCTGACCCTGTCATGGCTGGAGCCATTATCCCTATGGTAATTGCTGCTCCTGGAAGTGGCTGGCATGTCCCTGCAGCCCTGGAGAGAGGCAGAGCAGGGGGTTGCCACATGCTGTCCATGCCTGCAAACACCACTCCTGCAGCTCCCATTGATCAGTAATGGGGATCCATGGCCAGTAGAATCTGTGGGCTCAGTGTCTGTAGATATGGAGCAGCACATGGTGCCATGGAGTCATTTCTGTACATGCCAGCTGCTTTCAGGAGTGGTGTAGGGGCATGGCAGAAGTAAGCCTGCCTTAACCCCACTGCTCCATCACCCAGAAGCTGTCTGTTACATGGTGGCCTTAATCACACTGCTCCATCACCTGGAAGCCATCTGAATTAGTGCCCAGCCAGAGCCTGCTTCCTGAACAGCTGTCCCTGCACCCAACCTCCAGCCCCAGACTTGAGTCGCCCTGCACCCAAATTCCTTCTCAGAGCTTATATCCTGAAACTCCTCCTGCACCTCAAGTCCTGCCCTAGGCTAAGCCCAGAGCTCCTCCAACACTCCAAACCCCTGGGCCCAAGACCAGAGCCTGGACCTCAACCCCCTATCCCAGCCTGGTGAAAGTGAGTGAGGATGGGGGAGGAAGTGGGATGGAGTGAGCTGGGTGAGGCCTCAGAGAAGGGGTGGAGCAGGGGGCACAGCCTCAAAGACAGGACTGGAAGGAAGTAGAGGAAGGGTATTTGGGTTTGAGGTCAATTTTTACATTGCACTTAAATTGAAAAAATGATCTTGTGGTTAAAAAGGTTGGTGACCACTGTGCTAAATAAATATTAGATACAGAAGACGTGCTACATTAACATTTGTGAGTTTTAGACTACCTCAAATTGCTCATCTAGTGGTATTTTAAAGTGCAGTTCTGCTCCATAGTGACTAAGAATGGCACCAGTTTACTCAACAGATTAAAAATCTGTTCAGTGGTTGAAAACAAGTTTTTTACTCCCATTAACCTTGTGGTATAATAGAGGAATGGAGGAACCTGGATTCTATTTTTCGCTGACAAATCAACATATTTATTCATTTTACCTTCCATTACTCTTGAGCAACCTCATATCGGGGGAGGAGGTTTAAGTAAGTGTAGCTCAGGATGACAATCCTGTAGATTCTGTACTGTTGAAAGGCATATGCCCAAGCCAGCCCAGAAAGAACCCAGTTTAACTTTCAGATCCCAGTGTGTGTGCAAAGTGGGTAGTATGAAAACCACCTTTTTCCTGCGAACTGAGTAAAACTGTTTTCTGTCCGGCTTGAGGCAATAGAAAACTGTCATGTGTTGGCTCATCCCAGCACAGGGCTTTTGAGACGTTTACGGGGATACATTGACTATTTATGATCAGTTTAATAATCCCTTCAGCTCTATTCAACAGTGATCAACTGCAGCAGAGACGGATTCAAAGTATCCATTAAAAAGTTTCTGCTTGCCGAAGGAAGAATGCTGTAGTTACAGAAATTGCTCCAAGCAGGCATCACTAATTCTGGCTGCTAGTAGGGAAACAATAGAAATTGTTTGAAAGCAAAATATCAAGTGAGTTTTAAAACAGTGCGACAGACCCAGACTAGATGGCTGTCACACTCTAATGGAGGGCAGGTATGCAGAGCACTGGATAAACAGTTTTCTATTCCCTGAAAACTCCCATGCTATGTCTACACTGCAGGCTTTTTGCGCAAGAATAGCTGTTGTTGCGCAAAAACTTGCCGGGTGTCTACACTGCACGTGCATTCTTACACAAGTAAATTTACAGTACAGCATCAGAAAACAGGACTTCTTCCGGAAGAGTTATTCCTCTCCCCATGAGGAATAAGCCCTCTTGCGCAAGAGCTCTTCCACAAGAAGGCAGTGTAGACAGGCAACATGATTTTCTTGCTCAAGAAACCCCTATGGCTAAAATGGCCATCAGAGCTTTCTTGTGCAAGAGAGCATCCTCTCACCTTAAATGATGGTTTGAAGACCCCAAGATGCAGAGAATCCTCCAGCAAGTGATCCGTGACCCATGCTACAGAGGAAGGCAAAAAACCTCCAGGGCCTCAGCCAATCTACCCTGGAGGAAAATTCCTTCCCGACCCCAACCATGGCAATCACAATTAATGGAGAGGAGCCTGCAGCATAGACATAACCCCAGAGTCTGCTGTCCTGTAATTAAGGGAAGCAGACACCTGAGGCTAATTAATAGCTGTCCTGAAGGAGCAGGCTAATCAAGCACCTGCAGCCAATTAAAGCTGGAGTGCTGTTTTAAAAGGGTTCCCTGGAGGTAAAGAAGGGGGAAGGAAAAGAGGAACAGACTGAGAGGAGGAAGTGTGTTTGCAGAGAATCTCAGAGAGGAAAAATCAGTCAGTAAACCAGAGAAAAGGTACTATGGGGAACATTTGCATAAGTGGCCCAAGGAAAAGGCCACAGACTTTGGGCTAGAGCAGGGCTACTCAATATGTGGCCTATGGCCCATTTGTTTGCTGCCCACAGTGCAATTTGAGTTTGTGGGGTTCAACATGAAGCCTGTGGGTGGGATCCTTTGAGCATGGCCTCCACTGGGAACATGCTCCACAACAGCGAGGTGTCTCCCAGACGGGGTGATCATGGAAAGACACAAGCGGACGAGGTGGCTGGAATACACAGGTACAGAGTGTCAGTGTTTCTAGCCCCCAGGGAGGAGGTGTCAGGAGTCCTGGGGCATTGTGGGAAGTGCTTTGTGAAAGAGGCTATTTGCATGTATGTGCAACCACAGTTAAGTTGCGGCCTTCGACATGTTCTGTGAGTATCATTATGGCCCCCAGGGCTTCCAAAGTTGAGTAGTCCTGAGCTAGTGTGACAACCCAAGCAGTTGCCGCTGCCTAGGGTCCCTGAGCCAGAACCCAGAGTAGTGGGTGGGCCCAGGTTTCCCCCAACCTGCTTGCACCGCAGAAAGAACTCATTCTGGGAGAAGGAGGTTCAGGATTATGGAGATATCGCCTCCTCCCCATTAATTGACTTTGCCAGTGATGAAAATGGCTCAAACTCTAACCCTGACCTCTAGAAAAACACAAGTAGTATCTTATATGCAATAGTGAGCCTCTGGAGCATATGATGACTGCCTAAGGAGCGCAGGACTCATGGGGCATAGTCAGAACTTGCCACAAAAGATATAGCATGCATTATGGCAACTTCTTTTCTGAGTGCATGATACTTTTGGTCTTGAATGATTGTATCCCACCGTTGGGAGAGTGTGTGTCTTTGTTCCAGCTATTGCCTAGTCTACCTAAGGAGTTTATGCCTCTGTATTGTTTCCAGTGGTTCTTTAGCTTCAGTGGCTCTGGCTTTTAGTTCAGAAGGTGCCAACTTCAGACTACACTGTTGGCTCCAGCTGGGAGCCATGTCCCAGCTGATCACTCCTGTGGCATTTTAAAGTGATAGAGCAATCTGTCATTTGCTTCCAAGGGTTTTGCTGTCCTGATGTGTGCTTGATTAGGTCATTGCAGGTATGTCCACAGTCAAGGTTTTGTTGTATATTATCTACACAGACATACCCACAGCCTCTCTTCTGCTTGAATTAGCATGTCTGTTTGTTCAGACTAGCACTGCAGGTTCTACTAATACATTCTCCAATAGCCTGAAATGCCCAGACATTTAGCTGGTCATAGGATTTCCTGCCAGCAACTGCAGACTGGAAATAGGCAACTTTGTGACCCCATCCCCCTACAGACAGCTAAGTTAGTCCAATTCTTCCTATAAGCTGATGGGTTGCCTAACCCAAGCTCTGTTGGTTTTTTCACAAATATTGTATTTAATCCTTTTCTGAGGCCATAGTCGGGCAGGAACCTTAGATTGAGTTTGTCTAGGCCTCAGGCTGGATATGAGAGTCTTTAGGGAATTGTTCTGAGGTAAAAAGATGAGTATACTTGTCCTGAGCACCTCCCAGAGTGGGGAGCTTGACCCACACCGGCACAGCTTCTCCATCTGTAAGATGAACCCTTCCAAACACTTCCTAATTACCCCTATGGCCAGAGATTCCTCCATCTTGAACCAAAGCAGGAATAGCCTCCTGCGTTCTCAGCCACCAATGTGCTTTGGGCAGTGCTTAATTTGTAATGAGGTGTTGGGGCTCAAGCAATTTTTCTTACATTCATAACTGATGCAGCAAGCCCAGAAGTGCTGGGCTTAGCCCTGGCACAAAAAAGCAGGCACATATCCCCAGAAGGGCGAATTAGCTGTCATTGAGGTCACACCATGGGAGAGCAGGGTTCATAGAATTTTTCTGCAGGAAAAGAACCTCCAAGGGACAGGGAGATCTAGAAAGCTGTTGATGTTCTTCACCTTACAATTCTGCCAAAAGCATTTCAGGTGGAATAGGCAGTACGAACAACGTGCAGGGATCCGCTCTTCCCTCAGCCCTGTGCGTAACTCGCATCTTCCACATTCCCTTGCTTGACTTCTCACCTTGGCAGCATGGTTTCTGAAGAAACTGGGTTGCCACTAGCAGCTTAGCAACCTGTAGCTGGACTGTAGAGGAAATTCTGTGGAATTCAATGCTGATTGGAGCATTACTGAGCTCTCAGGGCTGCTTGGGTGTGAGAACAGAAGGGATAGTACCTACACTCCACCTTCATACATTGCTACTACTGTCCCAGGTCCTCCTACATGGTCTCAGGTGCTGAAGGGGGGGGGAGTTTGCTATGGAATTTGCTACTTTGTATCCATTACAGACACAGCAGCCAGAAGGAATACAGGGACTGAAAATGCAAGAGCCCCTACGAAATGCATAAAACCGTTTTAGTTGATGGTTGAATCTTGTTTTTGCATTTTCTACCCTTTTTTCCTGCAGGAAAAAATAACGTAACTTTACTCGGATGCTAAAGCTTTGGTTAACAGTGTTACTTCAGCACATTTCAGAAATGATCTTGTAGATTTGTCTCTGCCATTGTGTTTTCTTTCGACTATCTGTGTACTTAAAACACTCCAGATGTGTCAATCACCAATTCTGATCTTGTGCTGAAGCACTGTGTCTGTATCACCATGCTGCATTTTAGAGGCCATCTGCAGCAGATGCTATTTATGATTTTCCCTTTGTATTCTGTGTTCCTAATCCATTCGCTTTCCCTTCAGTCAGTGTTGCTGTCATAAAGAGTTGTTTTAGCTTCTCCGCAGCCGCCCTTGTCTTTCTCGAGTGGTCCTTTAGCATTCTGATCATACATATGATCTGACACTGAGTGTTTGGCAGATGTCCTGCTTATTGTATACATTTTAAAAACACATTTTAGATTTTGTATTTTTTTGCTAGTTGCCTTTCAATTTTTTTTCTACTGCTTAATTACTCTACTTCTACATATTATTTACCAGAGTTCATGCTCCTTTCTATTTTTCTCACTAGGATTTTTATCTCCAGTTTTTAAAGGATGCTTTTTGGCCTCTTACTACTACTTTTACTCTGCTATTTATCTATAGTGACATTCTTTCCTGAGATGACAGGAGTAATCTTGCTGCCAGGTGAAGCCTACAGCAGAAAGGGCTGGGCCCAATATCTAGGACTTCCCCTCAATCTATCCAACACAGAACCAGCTCAAGCCCTCGCCTAGTAACCTGGGAAACTTACACCCCTTTGGGTGCCTCTGAGAGGTAATGCTTCCCCACTCACAAGCACAGAGTCTGAGTGTAAAAAACTTTTAATAAGAGAGGGAAAGTAGCTTGGCATTAATTTGGGAAAACGCCACAAACAGAGTTCATAAATAGACAATGAGTAGCTGTCCCACCCCATGTAGGTCAGGCAGTGTCCTTTTCCTCTCAGGTATTTAAGGCTAGCCATCTAAATATCCCTTTCCCAGGCTCAACTTTCTCTGCACCCCACTCACAGTTGCTGCCTTTGTTCAGCGCAGACCCAGAGTTCAGAGGTGCTTCTGCAGAATACATCTCCCATCCTGGGTGGAGGAGGTAAAGAGGCATCTTACTCACTCAGCTGGTCACTTGCTACCTGTCTGTTTTCTCCTGCTGGCTACTTAATGCACCTCACTGTCACCGCCCTGCTGGCCTTTCATCGCATCGCTGCACCGCTGCTCTGATGGCTGTCAGTCACCATCTGCTGTCATCCACCTCTTGGCTGTGATTTCTTCCCATTAGTCTCAAGTGACGCTCTCAGGGTATGTCTGCGCTGCAGAGTTACCTCTGAAAAAACAGAGGAGTTTTTCCGACAGCGGTACTCCTCTTTCCATGAGGGAGAAGCCTTGTTCCGAAAGAAGTCTTTCAGAAAAAGGCATGTGTGGACAGGAAGGAGGCTTTTCTTTTGAAAGAAGAGGCCTCCACGAAAGAAGAGGCCTCCCTGGTGGATACTCTGTCCAAATTAATCAGGACTCTATAATTCCTGTCTCCTAGCCCCTCTTAAAGCTGCAGGCACCCTGGACAAGCCTTGTGGCAGGAAGCCAGCCTGATAGGAGCACCTCTATCACTGCTCCTGGCTTCTGCCACCTCTGCTATACCCATTCCCCTTCCACCTGGCCCTCATGCAATGCCCATGCCTCCTCCCCGTGCCATCCCTGACTCCGATCCAGCCCACCCCTCCCCCGGTCCCTGGACCCACCCAACCCCAACTCCGATGAGGTCCCTGCACCTGAGGTGGCACATCTAGCGGCTCCCTTGCCCACCTTTTTTGATTTGTAATCTAAATACACACTTTGGTTTTCAACAAAACAAACAGGTGTCCTTATTGAGAGGTCAGGGAAGAGGCAAAGGGAGAGGTTGTGGTGTGGAAGGGATAGGGTTCCAAGCCAGAGGCCCCTAGTGGGGAGAGTTACTGGGGTCCTTGAGAGAACCTCTCCCTCAGGGCCTCCCAGATGGCAGCTGTCCTCGGCTGCTGGAAGACTTGCCCTGGCAACCAGCGTCTGCCCCCTCAAGCTCCCCAGGAGGAAGGCCTCCCTCTTCCTCTCCACAATGTTGTGGAGGACACAACATGCTGCCACCACCACCTCAGGGAAGTTGTTCTCCCCCACCTCGAGGTGGGTCAGGAGGCCACTGATCAGTGACTTGAGGCAGCCGAAGGCACACTCCACCTGGATCCTGGCCTGGTTCAGGTGGGAATTAAATTGGTCTCTGCTGGGGTTCAGGTGTCTAGTATATGGCTTCATTAGCCATGGCATGAGGGGGTAGGCTGCATTCCCCCATGATGCACAGTGGCATCTGTACATCCCCAACCGCAAAGTCATGGTGGGGGAAGAATGTGCCCGACTCCAGCTTCTCATAGAGACTGGAGTTTCTGAAGACAGGGGCATCATCTGCCCTGCCCGGCCACCCGACAAAAATGTCTGTGAACTGTCCACAGTGGTCGACCAGGTCCTGCAGAACCACAGAAAAGTAGCCCTTCCTATTAATATACTGGGTCGCTGGATGCTCTGGTGCTCGGATCGGTATGTGGGTCCCATCAATGGCACCAGTACAGTCTGGGAACCTCAGGGCAGCAAATACGGCTACCAGCAGGTCCAGGTCTCCCAGGTGGATGACCCTCTGCAGCAGGATGGAGTTGATGGCCCTCACAACCTGCAGAAGGAGACAAACTCCCCCTCTTCTCCCCTACCCTCCTCAACCACCCCAGGAGCCACACCCTATGAGACCGTGCCACCCCCCCCCCTCCTAGCAGCAGGACTGTGTGAGGGCAGGGAGGGATGGCACAACCCCCTGGGGATGGGGCTTTCCTCCCATACCCACTCCACCCTCCACAGCCTCCACCCCCCCGTTTCCCAAAGCTCTGCCTTTAATAGGGTTTCCCCCACCCCCGCAAGGACTGCAGCCCGAGAGTGCCTTACCTACAGCAGGTGAGCCCTGACAGTGGACTTCCCCACACCAAACTGGTTGCCCACCGACCAGTAGCTCTCTGGGGTGGCAAGCTTCCAGAAGGCAATTGCGTCCTGCTTCTCCAGGAGGATGGTGGGCCATAGGTGGGTGTTGCATCTCCAGAGGCTGGGGGTGATCCAGGCACACAGCCAGGGCCGGCCCACAACATTTTGTCACCTGAGGTGGGGAGCTCAAATGATACCCCCATGCCCCCTCACTTGGGCCAAAACTTTGAAAGGTCTCAATTCTGCCTTCTTCCTGTTCTACTCCTCTTATGGTACTGCTCTGCTACCTATATTTGCACCAGCAGCAGACACAATTTTCTACACTTTGGGTCCTAGTGGCAACTCCCCCCCACAGTCTGGCACCTGAGGTGGCCACCTCAGTTAGTCTCATGGTAAGGCCAGCCCTGGACACAGTTCCAAAAAGGTGGCCTTCTGCATGCAGAAGTTTTGGAGACACTACTGATTGTCCCACCACTCCGAACTGGTATCGAGCCTCCAGAAATGCCTCTCCACAGTGGGTTGCGGTTGCCAGAGTGTAGCTCCCGCACCTAGGGAGAAGGTCCCCAGTATGAGCTCGGGGTCGAGCTCGGTCAGGACCAGGAAGGCAACTGGCACAAAGTGTTGCAAAAATTGCAGCATAGCCATGTGGGGCCATCACATGACCAGGGGCAGCTCCCGTTCCACGGCACCAAGGGAAAAGCTGTGACATCCAAAAAAGCAGGGCAATCACAGCAGGCACTGCAAGAGCTTTGCTGTCCCTCAAAGAGGTATCAAGCACTCAGCAGAAGCAGAGAAACAGCTGTCCAGTGGGTCCCTTTAAGCACGTGTCTCTGCAAGGCTCCAGCACTCGGAAGCAACTGGTGACCTAAAGCCCTACCTGAAGTGGTTCCAGGTGTCCTTTTATGCAAGAGAGCATCCAATCAGTCTGGACGCTCTCTTTCAAAAAAAAACACATCACTTTTTCAATGTACTTTTGTGTGTGGACGCTCTCTTTCAGAAGGTGTTTCCAGAAGATCTTCTCCAAAAATAGCTTCTGAAAGAAGCCTGCAGTCTAGACATAGCCTCAGTAATTTCAACTCTTAGCAAAGAAAGAGGCTCTTGATGCCTATTTAGCTCTGTTTTTGAACAGTGTGTGTATTTGGGGAGGGAAACAGGGCAAACCAATCCGGGGAGGGGAGGAGAATGTAACCTTCCCTCAGAAGGGGGCCATGAGCAAAAAAAGGTTGAGAAACACTGGTCTAGACTATGTTTTTCTTTCAAAAAAATATGCAAATTACCACTGAATTTGCATATCTTCTGATCGCTTTTTCAAAGAGTTTTTTCCAAGAAAGCAAGCAGTTTAGATGCGGTTCTTTTTGGGGGGGGGGAGACCCTTTTTCAAAAGATCATATAAACCTCAATTTTTGAGGAAGAAGATTTTTTCACAAAAAAGGGATTTTTTTTCCCGAAAGAACCGCGTCTAAACTGCTTACTTTCTTGGAAAAAACTCTTTGAAAAAGTGATTGAAAGAAGATATGCAAATTACTGTTGAATTTGCATATCTTCTTTAGAAAGAAAAATGTAGTCTAGACATACCCTGATAGTTGACCCCTGCTTAGCAAGGTTTTCTGCTGTGAGCCCTTTCCTTTGGAACAACTTACTATAGTCCTGCTTTTCTGTATTCCCACAAAATTACAAACATTGTAACCATATTTCAGTTATTGCTGAGTTTAATACAAACACAGCTGGTGTTGGGTCACAAATTATTTTGATTACAATGACAAAATACCATCCCATCTGCTGAATAGCTAACAAATCTAAGGAAAGCAGGGGCAAACTGTGCTTACATAGACACGCACATCCAGGGTCTTGTCCCCCCACCACCTGTAAGAGAAGTATACCTTCAGATCCTGCTTACACATGGATTCAATCAATACAAGGATATTTGAAATCCCTCATTTTAATGGGCTTTCTGCCTTTCATCTCCCTGAGCATTTCAGTCACTATCACCATCCTGGTCTGGTGCGCTCTTATTGTTCAAGCATGGAATTTCTATTCATAGAGACTTTATAATACAGTTTGATTCATTTACAATTTTTACTGTACTTGACATTATGCTTTCTTTAACATAGTGCCACTTTACCGGCATGACCTACTTTGTTGTTCCTATATATTTTGTATTCTGGTATTACCATATTCCACTGATTTTTTTTCGCCCTCATTCCACCAATTTTCCACAATGCCAATTATATCAATATCCTCATTTAGTGTCAGACACTTTGTACTTGTTTCCCCTTTAATAAATTCACCAATCTAGGGAAGGGAGGGGAATGTAACCTTCCCTCACCCTCTTACACTCATAGAACTCTGAGGGTATGTCTAGACTACGTTTTTCTTTTTAAAAAAATGCAAATTACTGCTGAATTTGCATATCTTCTGGTCACTTTTTCTAAAGAGTTTTTTTTTTTTTAAAGCAAGCAGTTTAGATGGGGTTCTTTCAGAAAAGGTCTGCAATTTATGCTCTCTAAAGACAATTTACTATGTTGTTCCTCCAGTCATCACAAATCCAGCTATTTTCAGTAACTGAATTCTCTATTACTATTTCCAGGCTTTTCCTAGTTACTGAGGTCCCTTCCCCAGGAGTAGAATCCTCCGTTTGAGAGACTGCCAGGACATCATCTGGAGGGAAGAGCCCAATTATGGAAATGGTTTTTTTTTTTTTCTCCAGCTTGATCTCAGACTAGGGGTTGGAGCTCTACTGTGTTCCTGAAGTCTGTTATGTATCTCTCTATCTCCCTTAGCTCCTCCAGGTCAGCTACTCTGGTCTCTAGAGCTTGTATTGTGTCTTTGAGGGTCGTAAGCTCCTTGTACTGTATACACACATACATAACCGTTACACTTTACTTTCAGCAGGAGACAAGGAGTCACCCCCCACAGTGGAGGAGACCAGGCCTTGCACCACCAAGGTTGAGCAGTCTCCTGCCACCACTGCGAGGAGGAAGCGTAGGGTAGTGGTGGTTGGAGACTCTCTTCTGAGGGGAACGGAGGCACCCATCTGTCGCCCTGACAGCTCATCTCGAGAGGTATGCTGTCTGCCAGGGGCCCGTATCCGAGATGTTACGGAGGCATTGTCGAGGATTATCCGGCCCTCTGACTACTACCCCATGCTACTCATCCACGTGGGCACAAATGATACTGCCAGGTGTGACACTGAGCGGATCAAGTGTGACTACAGGGCTTTGGGAGTACGGGTGAAGGAGTTTGGAGCGCAGGTGGTATTCTCTTCTATCCTTCCTGTCAAAGGTAGGGGCCCGGGCAGAGAGAGGTGCATCCTGGAGGTGAATGCCTGGCTGCGACGATGGTGTCGCCAGGAGGGATTCGGCTTCCTTGATCACGGGGTGCTCTTCCAGGAAGGACTGCTTGGCGGAGATGGAGTTCACCTTTCCAGGAGTGGGAAGGCCTTGTTTGGACACAGACTGGCTAACCTTGTGAGGAGGGCTTTAAACTAGGTTTGTTGGGGGCAGGTGAACAAAGCCCACAGGTAAGTGCTGCATGTGCGGGACTGGGAGATGGGTTGGAAATGGGGGGGACTACGGCCTATAATGGGAAGGAGAAAGGAGGGTCAGGGCACAACAGGGAGGCAAGATCAAATCAGTATCTTAGATGCCTATATACAAATGCGAGAAGTATGGGTAATAAGCAGGAAGAACTGGAATTGCTAACCAATAAATACAACTATGATATCATTGGTATTACAGAAACCTGGTGGGATGGGACGCATGATTGGAATGTTGGTATGGAAGGGTACGGCTTGCTCAGGAAGGACAGACAGGGAAAAAAGGGAGGAGGGGTTGCCTTGTATATTAAAAATGTACACACTTGGACTGAAGTGGAGATGAATGTAGGAGATAGCTGTGTAGAGAGTCTCTGGGTTAAGCTAAAAGGGGTAAAAAACGAGGGTGATATCATGCTAGGAGTCTACTACAGGCCACCTAGCCAGGTGGAAGAGGTGGATGAGGCCTTTTTTAAACAATTAACAAAACTATCCAAAGCCCAAGATTTGGTGGTGATGGGGGACTTCAACTATCCAGACATATGTTGGGAAACTAACACAGCGAGGCACAGGCTATCCAATAAGTTTCTGGACTGCATTGGAGACAACTTTCTGTTTCAGAAGGTTGAAAAAGCTACCAGAGGAGAAGCTGTTCTGGATTTGGTTTTAACAAATAGGGAGGAACTAGTTGAGAACTTGAAAGTGGAAGACAGCATAGGGGACAGTGATCACGAAATAATAGAGTTCATGATCTTAAGGAAAGGTAGAAGGGAGACCAGCACAATTGAGGTAATGGATTTCAGGAAGGCAGATTTTGATAAGCTCAGAGAACTTGTAGGTAAGGTCCCATGGGAAGCAAGACTGAAGGGAAAAACAACTGAGGAGAGTTGGAAGTATTTCAAAGGGACGTTGTTAAGGGCCCAAAAGCAAACAATTCCGCTGTGTAGGAAAGATAGAAAATATGGCAAAAGACCAGCTTGGCTTAACAAGGAGATCTTGCACGATCTCAAAATAAAAAAGGAGTCATATAAAAAATGGAAACTAGGACAACTAACAAAGGAGGAATATAGGCAAGCAACACGGGAATGCAGGGGCAAGATTAGAAAGGCAAAGGCACAAAATGAGATCAAACTAGCTACAGGCATAAAGGGAAACAAGAAGACCTTTTATAAATACATTAAAAGCAAGAGGAAGACCAAGGACAGGGTAGGCCCACTGCTTAGTGAGGAGGGAGAAGCAGTAACAGGGAACTTGGAAATGGCGGAGATGCTCAATGACTTCTTTGTTTCGGTCTTCACCGAGAAGTCTGGAGGTGTGCCTAACGTAGTGAATACAAGCAGAGAGAGGGTAAGTTTAGAAGATAGGATACACAAAGAACAAGTTAAAAATCACTTAGGAAAGTTAGATGTCAGCAAGTCACCAGGTCCTGATGAAATGCATCCCAGGATACTCAAGGAGCTGATACAGGAGGTATCTGAGCCTTTAGCTATGATCTTTGAAAAATCATGGCAGACAGGGGAAATTCCAGAAGACTGGAAAAGGGCAAACATTGTGCCCATCTATAAAAAGGGGAATAAGAACAACCCAGGAAACTACAGACCGGTCAGTTTAACGTCTGTCCCAGGGAAGATAATGGAGCAGGTAATTAAGGAAATCATATGCAAACACTTGGAAGGTAATAAAGTGATAGGGAATAGCCAGCATGGGTTTGTGAAGAACAAGTCATGCCAAACTAATCTGATAGCTTTCTTTGATAAGATAACAAGCCTTGTGGATAAGGGAGAAGCGGTGGATGTCATATACCTAGACTTTAGTAAGGCATTTGATACGGTCTCGCATGATATTCTTATTGATAAACTAGGCAAATATAACTTAGATAGGGCCACGATAAGGTGGGTGCATAATTGGCTGGATAACCGTAGTCAGAGAGTTGTTGTTAACGGTTCTAAATCCTGCTGGAAAGGGATAACAAGTGGAGTTCCTCAAGGGTCTGTTTTGGGACCCGTACTGTTCAATATCTTCATCAATGATGTAGATATTGGGATAGAGAGTACGCTTATTAAGTTTGCAGATGATACCAAACTGGGTGGGGTTGCAACTTCTTTGGAGGATAGGGACATAATTCAAAATGACCTTAGCAAGTTAGAGAAATGGTCAGAGGTAAACAGGATGAGGTTTAATAAGGAGAAATGCAAAGTGCTCCACTTAGGAAGGAACAATCAGTTCCATACATACAAGATGGGAAGCGACTGTCTAGGAAGGAGCATGGCGGAAAGGGATCTAGGGGTCATAGTGGACCACAAGTTGAATATGAGCCAACAGTGTGATGCTGTTGCAAAAAAAGCAAATATGATTCTAGGTTGTATCAACAGGTGTGTTGTAAGCAAAACTCGTGAAGTCATTCTGCCGCTCTACTCTGCACTAGTTAGGCCTCAGCTGGAGTACTGTGTCCAGTTCTGGGCGCCACATTTCAAGAAAGATGTGGAGAAATTGGAAAGGGTACAGAGAAGAGCGACAAGAATGATTAAAGGTTTAGAGAACATGACCTATGAAGCCAGGCTTCATGAACTGGGCTTGTTTAGTTTGGAAAAAAGAAGATTAAGGGGGGACATGATAGCGGTTTTCAAATATCTAAAAGGGTGTCACAAGGAGGAAGGAGAAAATTTGTTCCTCTTGGTTTCTGAGGACAGGACAAGGAGTAATGGGCTTAAAGTGCAGCAGGGGAGGTTTAGATTGGACATTAGGAAAAAATTCCTAACTGTCAGGGTGGTCAAATATTGGAATAAATTGCCAAGGGAGGTGGTGGAATCTCCCTCTCTGGAGATATTTAAGAACAGGTTAGATAGACATCTGTCAGGGATGGTGTAGACGGAGCTTGATCCTGCCTTGAGGGCGGGGGGCTGGACTCGATGACCTCTCGAGGTCCCTTCCAGTCCTATTATTCTATGATTCTATGATTCTATGATTCTATGCCATCTCCCGGATTTCTGGCTCGATTCTTTTTACTCTGACAGTGTTTTTGCATGGGTTGAGGGGTGAAGTTTACAGGATGTTAGGTGTGTCTGACTCTCGCATTCCCGTGAAAGCCTTCCCTGCTTGCTGATGACATTTGCTAGCTCAGCTGGTCCTTTAGGAACTGGTTATTTAAACTCTGGTTCTCCCTCAGTTAGCCCTACTCCTAGTCAAGGGCTGCTGGACTGGTTTAGGGAATCAAAGGAAAGTGGGCTAAAGAGCCCCTTAGTAAGCGCTTAGCCTAGCCCAGCAGGGCCTTTAGGTCAGTGCATGGCCCCCACAGATCACACACTACTCTTTAATCGGCAAGCACACAACAGAGCAATAATCCCTAACAATATGCATGTGCCAGGGTGTGTGTTTGTACACAGCCAAGGAGTGCAGGAGGCTGGTGAGCTAATGGTTGCTAGGTCATTGAATCTGGCAAAACTTGCTCTGAGCTGTGAATGGGAACTGTCACCAAGGCTACAGCCTGAGGCCTATGTTCTGTCACCAAGGAGACGGCATGGAGGTGGTGCCTGTGAGAGGAGCCAGGCTAAAGGAGGGGTCAAGGAGCCTGATAATTTACTTACTAGAAGTGTAACAAAGAACCTGACTGGGACTGACGGAGCCTTTCATGGGGGAAGCAGGAGGCAAAACCAGCCTGTCCACGGAGAACAGCTCCCAGGCCCTGCTCGGTTGTGGGGTCCCTTCTTGGCCATCATCTCCAGTGCAGTGAGCAGGTACCACCCTGGATTTCTGCTTCCAGCTGCTGTGCTCCATGTGAGCTGTGTGCTGACTCTGCTTACATCATTACAGCAGCAGCTATTTTATCAAATCCCTGGGCTGACGGTGGGAGCAGGGTGACTAACGGAGAAGCCCCCTCGTGCTCCAGCAGTCTGGGCTGAGGTAACTGACCTATCAGAATGTAAAAATACAGAGGTGAAGGGAAATACTTTTGGGGTTGGGGAAGTGATCAGACCCTGAAAGTCAAGGAGCAGTGAGAGCCTGTATTTCAGTATCGCAGCAGAGATGTACATGCAAAATTGCTCTAAGTCCCTGTGTGTTTGTTGAATCTCTTTGGCTCCTCCCTCAATTCTCACAAATAAATGACTGTGCTACACTAGCAGCTATTTCACTGGGGGGCACCACACCATACCCTGCATTATAGGTGACTCATGGTAGCACTTGGGAGGTGCATTGCCCCCTATGCCTCTGCCAAAATTTTAATTGCTAAATGGGGTGTTCTTGCATGTCCCCTTCCTCTTCTGGGTTGGGCTCCCGGTTGCACCCTCTTCTCTGGCAGGCACCAGTTGCTTCAGTTCCGCATCACTGGACTTGGCAACTCACAAGCTACGTTCTCCCTGAAGCTGGCATCAGAAGAGAGCTAGAAGATTCTTCACTGGTCTATATTAAGCCCCTCTATCACACTGTGACCAGTGAGTTAAGAAATGGCTACCCAACCCTGACTTCCTCTTCTAGGATTGGAGGTGAAGCCAGCTACCAAAACTCCAACTTTTCACTTGGTCTTTCTCACCCCAATTTGTAGTGGACCCAAATGCACCACAGGAAATTGTAAAGGGCAACTCCAGACAGCACTCTACAAATGCTTTCAGATCTAACCTATCTGCTGTATAGTTCAGGTGAGATACAATGTCCATATAACAAGGATATAAATTCTAGTGTTCTGTATGACTGAGGGTCAACCGTGTACTCGGGCCTGGATGACTCAGAATATCACCTCAAAAATAAGCTATTCATTTCCATTTTGACTTGGTTATATATCAAGTTAGCAAGTTAAACTTTTCTAAATGTACTGTACTTGTAGCTGATTGTCACAGTCTAAGTGACAGGGGAGAGTCAATTGAAAAATGGAAAAACAAGCTGTATACACTTTAGAAAGTTTGATGTTTAGGGATGTTCTTAATTTTACTTCCTGGTCAATATTATCACCTTAATGCACATAATCTCTCTCCTGAACAGAAATGATGCAGTATGATTGTCAAATGGACATAGCTCATCTTATACTTAGCTTGGAAGCTCTTTGTGGCAAGGGGTTTGTTTCTCCAGTACCTACCACAGTGTGTGCTGGGGTACCACTGCAATACAAATAAAATATTTTGTACTCTTTATTTGCATTGCTGTAGAAACAGGGCTCCAGGGGGCTGAATACATGAGATACAAGTAGAGGAAGCATGTGGTAACAGATAGTTTTGGTGAGCTCATTGATAATTCTGAAGTTAACTGGTCACTGGGTGTTCTGTTCCAGTTTATTTTGTGAGAAAATGCATTTCATTCATGTTACTTCTGAGCAGTTTTCGGCATATTATATTCAACCTCTGGCTGAGGGTGGTAGCAGTTCAGACCTCCATAGTATTTCTTGATAAGAAGATGATGCAAGATAGCCCGATATATATCCCTACAGATTCAAGTCATGGTGCTATGGACTCTCACTTGTAAGTTAATAAGCTTTTCTTTTTAAAGAGTAATCTTTATTTTTATTGTCTGCCCCATTATCTATTAGTCCACCTTTCTCCCCTTCCCCACTGTAGGAACCATTCTCTTTGTTTTAGTGGGTGATAAAAGCTCCCTCTTCACTTATATTGAGTATTCGGGGCAAAGAGTGGCTTTGTTAATATAAATCATCTCCCATCAGACAACAAGTCTGTTTAAAAAAAAAAAACAAAAACAAAAAAACCTTGATCGAGGTTATAGGCTCTAGCCTAATAATTAAATGTAAGTTAGCTGCTGTGGTTATATTTTTAAGCACTGTACCCAGTTTTATGTTTAAATGCCTCATAGCAATTAACAGATGAATCTGAAATAAACATCGCCAGTAATACAGCCTTACAGTTATTATGATCAGATCTCAGGAAACTGCCACCACCACTGCCTCTGAACATCTGGATGAGTCAAACAATGAGAGCACATCAGGAGATAGTGAAGGTGAAGGAAAGAAAACAAGAGGAAAGACACTGTCTATGAACTGTGCTCCAGCACCAAGTGAGAAATTAGAACAAGCACAGAAGATGGCAGAAAAGTTCATTAAAGAAAAAGAGGTAACAAGAATCAGACCTGGCCTTTTTGCTTGTAACACTTCTTTTAAAAAATCCTGTATTTCCTCATTTCTGTTTGAAACTTCTGAGCATTTTCACCAACACTGGGGCTGCGTCTAGACTGGCAAGTTTTTCCGCAAAAGCAGCAAACTTGCCAGCTGTCTACACTGGCCGCTTGAATTTCCACAAGAACACTGACGATCTCATGTAAGATTTACAGTGTTCTTGCGGAAATACTATGCTGCTCCCGTTCGGGCAAAAGCCCTCTTGCGCAAATGCTTTTGTGCAAGAGGGCCAGTGTAGACAACGCGGTATTGTTTTGCGCAAAAAAGCCCCGATCGCGAAAATGGCGATCAGGGCTTTCTTGCGCAAAACCGCGTCTAGATTGGCACGGATGCTTTTCCGCAAAAAGTACCAATCTAGACGCTCTTTTCCGCAAATGATTTTACCGGAACAACTTTTCCATTAAAAGCATTTGCGGAAAGTCATGGCAGTCTAGACATAGCCTAGGAGTGGAAGCAGTTATGTTACTTGGAAAAATGCCAGTGACGGTACTGAGACCTGAAATTCAGCAGTGATTTATTGGTGTGACAGAATAGCTGGTCTCATATGGTTAATGAGGCACTGGACTGGGACTCAGAAGGTCTGGGGCCAATTGCCAGCACTGCCACAAATTCTGGAGCCTTTGGAAAGTCACTTAATCTCTTCTGTGCCTCCCTGTCAGTGAAGTGAGAATAATAATTCAGCCTTTGCCCATCTTGTCTATTTAGATTGTGAACTCTTTGGGGTAGCAATTGTCTCCTGTTTGTACAGTACTGAGCACAATGGCCTTGGAATCAGTTACAATCTCTAAGGAAGTGGTTCTCAAAGTGGGGTCCGTGAACTACTAGTGGTCCATGACTGTCTTGCAGCCCCACCCTTGTGAGCAGAAGTGCCAGCACCGCATTCTCACTCGAGGGCGGGAAGCCCCAAGCCTCATGGGCTGGATCTGGCTCACAGGAGGAGGAAGTGGGTCTGTGTGTTCCTGCTCCCCTTCCCCATGGCTGGGGAAATGGCAGCACAGGAAACCACTCTCCTGGAGGCTTTCCCACTGCTCCCATTGGCCAGAATCGTAGCCAATGGGAGCGGGGGGAGGCAGTGCTTGGGAGTGATGGGAGACAGAGCCAGATAAAGCACCCCTCCTCATGCCCAGATCCTGCACCTCAAACCCCTCACACACACCTCCCACCCACACCCAGCACCCCCAGCCCACTCCTGCACCCTAACTAATAGCCAGATCCCACACTTTCAGCCCACTTCTGTACCCTATCTCTTGTCCAGATCCCCCATCTTCAGCCTACTACTGCACCCTATCTCCTAGCCAGATCTTGCATCTCACCCCCTCCTGCACCCATTTTGTCATCATGGGAGATTGGCTGGTGGTCTTCAGAAAGTTTTGCATTTAGCTGGGTGAGCCACTGGCCAAAAAGTTTGAGAACCACTGCTCTAAGGTCATAGCGATCCATTGAATGCTGATGTATTTCAGTGGCACCTAGGCCTGAACTCAAAGTAATAAATAACAGGTGACTGGAAGCAGCAGTTCCACCTCCCCTATATGTTACAGTTCTGTCAAGTAGGGTGGGGTGACAGTAGTTTAGCTCTAGGTCAAGACTGCACAAAATAGCAGCACTAGTGGCAAACTGTGATGGGGCTTCTGCCATAAGCACTCTGTCTAGTGAGAAGTGGATTGAATGACTCATTGATTTCTCATAGGCCATCTCTGAGTAAGTCAGGGGATGGTAATGACTTTGGGTGACTGCCAGTTTAGGCTGATTAAAGCCAATAACCACGAGGCCAGAGGTTCTCTCCCTGTTTTACAAGTCCTGTGTCATCCAGCCTCCAGTGAGGGGGTTTATTTCTTCTGTAGGAAGTGTAGTATCGCAAAACCACACTTAATGGATCACAGGGGCCTTCCACATAATTTTAAATGACCCATACAAAGGGATATCAGGTTTGCTGTGACGCTGTTGCTTTTTTTAAATTATTTTTATGGTAGTAAGGCTCATATATCAATCACATTTTTCTCAAGTTAGGGGCTTTCTCTTGTAGGCTGCATCTGAGTCATTCAGTTCCTAGCAGGAAAGACTCAAAGAATTAGCCAGCATCTTTGGGAACCCAAATATAGATGTTGATCCTAAAAATGGCAGAGGTGGGATGTTAGTCATCTATCCTCATGATGTGTCTGATGAGAACTCTTTCTCAACAATCCTGGAACATTAATAGTCATATATATGCAAGCCTGAAAAATCTTTGTAACCTGTTACTATGCTTCCATCCCAACACTCCTCCCTGTGCAAAGATCTCATCCATTACAGCTCCTAACATAAGAACGGCTGTACTGGGTCAGACCAAAGGTCCATCTAGCCCAGTAGCCTGTCTGCCAACAGTGGCCAGCACCAGGTGCCCCAGAGAGGGTGGACCGAAGACAATGATCAAGTGATTTGTCTCCTGCCATCCTTCTCCAGCCTCTGACAGACAGAGGCCAGGGACACCATTTCTATCCCCTGGCTAATAGCCTTTTATGGACCTAACCTCCATGAAATTATCTAGCTTCTCTTTAAACTCTGTTATAGTCCTAGCCTTCACAGCCTCCTCTGGCAAGGAGTTCCACAGGTTGACTACACGCTGTGTGAAGAAGAACTTTCTTTTATTAGTTCTTCACACTCCCATTCCTTATTCAGAGGTCTCCACCATCACCCTATTCCCAATAAAAGGAATTCCTTTTCCTGCCCCTTTTCCCAGGGATCCTTTTCCAGGGAGTTCCCCCTTCTGCTTCCTCCTCCAACCGCAACTGCAGGCAGACCCCAGCAAAGCTCTGGTGACTATAAATATGAATATCTATCCTTGAAGAGTCTCAGAAACAGCCCTGTTAAAGATTCCAAGAGAGAAGCGGCACTGCCCAGTTGGGGAAAATGAACATAGATGGTGGCTTGATGCCACCTTTGCATTGTTCAGATTCTGAGCTGCTTCAGGAGCTGAAATGGCTCTTGTGTAAAGTAGTATAGCCCTTCGGGATACTCTAAATTAGAGCAGCCTGGCCCAGAATCCTAGTGGCTCTGAGGCTATGTCTAGACTGCAGGCTTCTTTCAGAAGAAGCTTTTCCAGAAGAGATCTCCCCCCCCCCCCCCAAAAAAAAGCTTCTTCTGAAAGAGAGCGTCTGCACAGCAAAAGCACATCAAAAAAGCGATCTATTTTTTCAAAAGGCGTCCACACTGAATGGACGCTATCTCGCATTTCAGCTGTGATTACTATGGATGGAGTGGGCACTAGGGTATGTGTGCTTTTTCCTCTTTTCTCTTCTTTCAAAAGAGCTCCCTCTTCACAGTCCATACACACCTTTTTCTGAAAGAGGCTCTTTCGGAAAAACGCTTCTTCTTTGCAGAAAGAGGTTTACCAATGCTGGAAAAAACTCTCTGTTCTTTCGAATATTTTTTTTTTTTAAAGAGCGCGATTGCAGTGTGGATGTAAGTGAAATTTTTTTGGAAAAATGGCTGTTTTTCAAAAAAAAACAAAACCCTCTGCTGTGTAGACATATCATGAGAGATGTAATTACTCTTCCCTCCCCTTTCTTCAGCCCTGTCTTTCCTTCTAATATGGGCAATACAGGACTTCTTATGCCAACCCTTTGCTGCAGAAATTCTCCCTCCCCATTACTGTTATGGAATGGGACAAATCTGGCCCTACAGTAAAAAACCACACTGACTCATGACTATGATATTCCAGTAATAGATGCACAGAGGACAGATGGTTTTATTTTAGTTGATATGTAGACACTTTCCCACCAAGATTTGAAAAAAACTCTGGGGGAAGAACAGACCCCTAAATTATGTTTCTGCTTATACAAATGTAATTTCTCTTTGTTGTTCTTCAGGTGCATAAAGCCAACAGGGAGCTTATTAGATGTGTGGCTCTTACTAGAATCATCTATGGAGATGGTCACTGGCAACTGGCACAAGCATTCGCCAACCTGGCTCACAGCTATCTAATCCTTCGAGGTGAGAATCTAATTTCAATTATCCCACAGCAAAAACTTAGAAAATAGTGAAACTGGCATCACTACTTTGATCCTGCAAATATTTATGCACAGCCCATAATGGGACTACTAGATGAGTAAATTTACTTGCATGCATATGTATCTGCAGGTTTGCTCCATTAGTAATCAAAAGACATGTTATGGTAGGAGTCACCGGTTGGTGATGTTACACAGGATCTTACAAATTCTTTTTACCATGCAAGCAAGTTTTTTCATTATGGAGAAGTGGGGTGGTGGTGGTAGTTTTGTTATGAAGTTGGCCTTGGAGAAATTCTCTGGCAGATAACAGAGTTTGTGCTCTGCCTTTATTTTCTGTTTTTGGAAAAAGTACTGGAGACAAAGTATCTTCCTGGGAATGCCTGTCTGAGTCTTCTGAAAGAAGAGATTGCCTGGGAGCTGTTTGTAGCTTCTTCGTTTCCCGGACTAGTGTATATGTGTGATAAAGCAAGGAGATGCCCAGAATTTGCACTTAGGACATGCCCAGAATTTGCATCACTGATTTCTCCTCCACCAGAAAGCTGACCTGCAAGGCCCTATCTGCCACTATAAGACAGAGGGGGGAAAACAGAACACTGGTATCAGAAGGGTCAACACATGTTTTCACCTCAGAGTGCATAGCAATTCATTTTTTCCAACACTAGAGATTAGTGAGCAAAATTCATCCATGGTATAAGTTTATATTGGAGCCAAAGCTGAGTTAATGGTTTCACATCTGTATATGTGAGAGCAGAATTTTGGCTGAGGACTGATGGTTAGTAAGAGAGCTGTCCACTTGTATCTGTGCCTTATGGTTGGCTATAACACACTCATTGCATAAATCATGACTTCATGGATGTGGAGCTTGCCAAGCCAACTTGCTTACAAGCTTCATCATTGAAATGCAGAGTCCTCAGTCCATTGTCAAATCTGGTCAGCTGCCTCTGAGATGCTCTTACTGGCCCAATGCATGAAGGATGCCTGCCCATAAACCTTGGCCCAGTCAAAATCAGGTTCAGAAGGGCCCTTGAGTAGTGTGGAAAATCAAAGCCAGGCACACGCATGGTCAGGTCAGTTATAAGAAACTGGTTTCTGAGGTCAGCTGCAGACCCAAATCATTCTTCACCTCACATCAATGCCCACAGAGAAATTGGAGCCCACAATGGGTGTCTCAATGACAAGCACACTCTTGGGTAGTCAGAGAGTTCTGTGTTTAGTGGCAGACTCAGGCTTGCCCAGGTTTTCCAAGTTATTCTGGCTCTAGAATTCTCATGATATATAAAGGAATAATGCTGTTTAACAGAGAGCCATGGTACTGGTATGGCAGAATCCTTTCAATTTCAGTGCTCAGGACTGAGGGTATGTCTACACTACCCCGCTAGTTCGAACTAGCGGGGTAATGTAGGCATACCGCAATTGCAAATGAAGCCCGGGATTTGAATTTCCCGGGCTTCATTTGCATAAGCCGGGCGCCGCCATTTTTAAATCCCGGCTGGTTCGAACCCCATGCCGCGCGGCTACACGCGGAACGAACTAGGTAGTTCGAACTAGGCGACCTAGTTCATGCAGCGTGTAGCCGCGCGGCACGGGGTTCGAACCAGCCGGGATTTAAAAATGGCAGCGCCCGGTTTATGCAAATGAAGCCCGGGAAATTCAAATCCCGGGCTTCATTTGCAATTGCGGTATGCCTACATTACCCTCCTGTTTCAAAATAGGAGGGTACTGTAGACATACCCTGAGTGTAGTTGTGTGTCATCCAGTTTGACATGAGACTGATGGAACCAGACCAGAGCAAGGTATTTTGCTGTAGAGTTGTAGAGGGCTAAATTGGCTGACTGGAGAATTTCAGCATTTGATTCCCATGAACTGCTGGCCAAATATATCAAGAGTTACTCTGAGGTAAAATCGGTGGTAATCCATGGTTCAAGCAATGTCCATTCAGAAAGATATTCAGTTCTTGGTTCTGCTCTGGTTTTATAAAGAGAGAACACACTGGAAACTGTATTGGTAACACTTGTAAATGACTCTGACTACACTATTCAGCTATCTTAATCAAGTCAGAATGGTAGGATGTCCTCAAGTTCTTAGAATAAGAAATGCCATACTGGGTCTGACCAAAGTTCTGTCTAGCCCAGGATCCCGTGTTCTGACAGTGGCCAATGCCAGGTGCCCCAAAGGGAATGAACAGACCAGGGAATCTTCAAGTGACACCCCTGACACCCATTTCCAGCTTCTGACAAACAGGCCTAGGGACACCATTCCTGCTCATCCTGGCTAACAGCCATTGATGGACCTATTCTCCATGAATCTAGCTCTTTTTTGAACCCTGTTAAAGCCCTGGTCTTCACAATATCCTCTGGCAAGGAGTTGCATAGTTTGGCCTAACATTGCCATTTGTGTATGTGACATTGCTGGACTGGGTGTATGCAAGGTCACGCGTGTACAGGCTGAAAAGCATCGGTACTAGCACAGAGCTTTAGGGTATACTATTAGTTTGTCTTGTCGACACACTAACTTTGACTCCTATGTGCACTCAGCAATACCTTTGCAAGAGGAGGTCAATGACTGGGAGTGCGCATGATAATTTGGCTGAGCCCCACGTGTCATACTGTATCCTATGATGCTGCTAGGCAATATGGCTCAGTCTTCAGATTTTTCTGAAAACTGCTTTTACTTAATGTTTTCAAAGCACTTGATTGTAGATGCTTCCATCTTTCTGAAATCCTGCTTGTTTAATGCTGAGTATTGACTCCACTTCTGGGAAGATACCCTGAAGAATGAGATGCTCCAACACCTTGAATGGCACAAACAGAGATATCGGTTGATAGCTTGCAACACCATGCGGCTCTTTCCCCAGTTTCAGGAGAGCAATGACTTCTGTTGTTGACCATGTTTTCAGAAGTTGTTCTTCATAGGCCTCTCATGAAGAACTGCACCAGCCACTGGTGAGCTCAAGTCCCGAGGTGTTTCAAGAGCTCTGGTGATATGTTGTCATAGTGAGCAGCAGGGCCACTCCTAATATCATTCAAAATATTGTCTAACTTGATGGTGGAGAGCAGCTCTGTGTGTTGCCAAGTGGAGTTTTTCTGATGTAATTGATGCCATTTGTCATGGACATGTTGCCTGATGTGTCTGATTTGGGGCCTTCGATGCATTCAGCAGATGAATGGAAGTTTGTTTTGGCATGACTAGCTGTGGACTGATGGTTGCTGAGTTGCACCAAGATGACAACAAATTTCAGCTTTTCTGGCTTGAATATGATGCATTTCTTAGATGCATCTCTTCCCATCGTGCTTATCCTGCAACATTAACTTAATCAGAAATATCTGGATCACCAGAGGATTCACACTGACTTGAGTAGGTTAGCACATTCAGCATTGAGGCATGGTGTATAGACTAGAGAGTGGCCACTATGTAGGGATGTGCAAGTGGCTTTGAAGTTGGTTCCTCAGACTGAAAGCTTCACTATTAGGAGGACAGATACGTTTCAAAGCAAGTTTGAGAGTTAACTTCAGTTCTGTGGTAGAAAATGTCATGAGGGGCTCCTTCGCCTTCTCAAAGAAGAACTGAAATTATATTTCCGCATGCTGTGTCATCTTGTCTGCTTCATAACCTGGCCTTGAGCCACAATAACAATGATTACAAATGAAGGGGAATTAAAAAAAAAAAAAAAACAGGTACTCGGTCATTTTTAAAATTGAAGTGGGGTTACATTTTCATAATTTCACTTTCCAAAGTTAACAATGGACGTAAGAGAAACAGTTTTATAGTCCATAATACTCATGGAGTTGCAAACCTTAAAACACAGTTCCTAATAGAAATTATGTGGATTAAGTGTACCTCAACTTATTTTTCTCCCAACTCTGTTATTCACAAAAAAATTTGATGTACAAGACAAGTTTTCAACTTTTTTATGCATATCAGACTAAAAATCTAGCTTCTGGAGGACCTTGGCAAATTTCAGCCAAGGCTTTCCTGTTTTCATATGCATTCCTGGATTGCATCAGATATTTCTGCCTGGGGAGTGAGCTACACTAATATGTATGCTAAGAGTGATCAGAATAATTGTACTGACCTATAGAAATGTGCAAACTGAAGTAGTGCTGCCATCTACCTTTAATTTGAATTTTAAAATATACACTGAGATACTCCCTGAGCACAGATCTCTTAAGGATCTGCTTTGAGAGCTACTGATGTTTAGAAATACAAGAAATGTTGTTTGTATCAAAAGTGAGTAAATTCCTTGAGTTTCATAATCACAGAATCCTAAATGTCTTGGAACAATTTCAGGGAATTAGCTTTCCTTGCTGTCAGACAGATCTCCTTATATATTTGCATACGTCCTCTTTATTGTGGTCTAAAGGAATGTAATTCTCATGCCAGAGAGAATTAGTGTAACTAATGTAGCAAATAGGGGAACGTCTACACAGCAGTGTTATTTCGGAATAACTGTAACCCTCATTTTACAAGGAGTAAGAGAAATCGGAGGAAGAGTGCTCTCTCGGGCTTTTGCTGTGTAGACCGCGCCAAAAGCTGAAAAAAGCTATTTCGACCTAAGCTATTCAATTGATGTAGCTCAAGTTGTGTTGCTTATTTCAGCTTTGCACCAGATGCATAGATGTGCCCTTCATGTGTACAGTCCATATTTCTGTTCAGTGTGCAATACTTGTAAAGAAGGGAACAAAATATATTAAGAATAGCATACAAAACAGTAAAATATTGTAATGATTCTATCTAAAAATATGTTATAGCTCAAACAGGCGTTACAGGCATGATGCAGATACAATGAGTGAGATTCCTGGTTCTGAGATGTGCAGGAGGTCACACTAGATCATGATAGTCCCTTCTGGTTTAAAAAAAAAACACTATGAATCTCTAATGCCATTATTATATAAATCAATGCTATGCCCTCACTTGGAATACTGTGTTCAGTACTGTCACCCCATCTCAAAAGGGAGATAATTGAAATGATTCCTTCCTATGAAAAAAAACAAGGAGATATTTAATGAAATTGAAAGGCAACGTATTTTAAAATGATGTAAGAAAACACTTTTTACATTACAATGTGGAACTCATTGCCACCTGATATAGTCAAAAAGCAAGAGTTTAGTGGGGCTCAAAAAAGAATTAGACATTTATATGGATAATGAAAATGTCCACAGTTATAATCCTGTTAACTTTTAAAATCATCTTTGTACAATCATAAGTCAGCTATTAGTTGATGGAAGTTTGGAAGAAACTTCTCCTATATCCAGTTTTCAAAAGCAGCTGGCGTGGTCATAGAAAAAACATTGGATCTAACCCAGGAGAGTAACTGTTCTTATGCCTTGCCTGTACAAAGCACTATGTTGTGCTCAGCATTGCAATGCTTAGCTGATGTAGGAGCCGAGATCTCATTTTGAAAAGGGATTTAGCAATTTTGAGTACAGTGTGAATATCTATCAAAATCAGGGCCTATGTGTGCTCACCATAGAGATAAGTAGTAATGATAAGAAAAAGTCTGTAAAGAAGAAGGAAAATATTTTGCAATAGCTCTGTTTTATCCTGGTTATCTCCTTTGCTGGTGGTGAAAAAGAAGGTACGTGGAAAGAGAAAATTTGTGGCAGAGATCCCTGAAATGGGATTATGGCCAACTATTTCCAGCTCAGCTGAGGATTTGTTTTGGGGCTTACTGACATGCTTTCCTAAACTAGAATATGGCATCTGTGAACCAGCGTCCCACAGAAATGGAATCTGGCCAGCTATATGCAAATACTGTACTCAGAACTGCTTTACTTTCCTGGCTGCTTTATCATTTTACCAGGGCCGGCCCACAACATTTTGGCACCTGAGGCAGGGAGCTGAAATGACTACCCCATGCCACCTTTTCTCCTGCCTGCCTGTTATGTCTTTTGTGCCCTCCTTCCTCCAGCACAGCACTCCACCATCTCTGTGCATCTAGAGCAGAGAGAATGCATATGCACCAGCAGCAGACACAATTTTCTACACTCTGGGTCCTAATGGCGCCCCCCCACAGTCTGGCCCCTGAGGCTCAGTTAGCCTCATGGTTAGGCCAGCCAGGGCCTGGCTAAGGGGTGGGCTAGCCAGGCACCAACCTATGGGGGGGCGCCCGGCTCCCGGCGGGCTGCAGCAGCCGCCCAGGACAGGGGCTGTGTTAAGCAGCGCCCTTCCCCCAGTGGCTGCAGGGCCCTGCACGGCCAGGTGCAGCCCGCCCCGGGCTGCACACTATCAGCGGTGGCTGGGCCAACTGGGTAGTGCATGCGCCGTGCATCCGCCCATGCGTCCCGGGGGCTGGCCCACGCATGCGTCCTGTGCCCGGAGGAGGGGCTGCACATCCCGGGGGCAGGCCTGCACGTGTGCCGTGTGCCCAGAGGCGGGGCCGTGCGCTCTGGGGGCGGTGCCGTGCACCTGGGGCCTACGGCGCCAAAATGGCTCGGGCTGGCCCTGAGGCCAGCCCTGCATTTTACATACAACAATGAGTTGTTTTCTTCCTGAAGGTTCTCCACTCATCACAAGAATGATGGGGGTGTGCTGTATTGATGTTTGGGTGCATTGTATGGGAAGAAGGATGCATTAGGACTATTAATGATAAAACATGGCAAGTCCCCTAAAAGGTGTTTCACCTGAGGAATGTTGTGCGAGCTATGACTGCTGTATGTTTTCATCTGCCTGTTTTCCCTACTTGTTACATTTTCATCTACACAATTGTTCTGATAGCTATTGATTTATGTCTGTATTAAATACCTTTAAGGTCTCCCTGAAATTCTCCTTATTTTTTCTTATACGTCTGGTGTGAAACCCTGACCCCAATAAAGTCAATTGACTTTAGCAGAGCTGGGATTTCACCTTTAGTGTCTAAATTGATACTTATTTTCAGTTTGAAGTTGCTGTTGTTTTTAATAAGCTCATTCATTGTCTTCTCCTAGATCTTCCTGCACAAGCCATAGAGCATGCTGAATCAGCCAAACGTACCATGCTGACTGGGAATCATACACCTCCAGAGGACAAAATAGAAATATTAGGAACTCTTGTGACTATCTACTATATCTTGGGTGTAGCACATCTGGCACAGAACAAATATCCTTCCATTTGACAATACTACTTCATTATTAAAATGCCTAATACACATTTGAATACTATATATTTGAGAGAGTTTGTCCCTCTGTCTAAGAACTCTCCCTAAAAGGTAAGAGCTAGGAACACCAAATTTGGTATGCAGCTTCCTCTTATCATAACTTAAAGCAAGGTTAGGGTTTGGATGTGCCTGGAATAGGAGGGCTGTGCTATATAATGACCACAGTGAGGCAGCAGGGGATCTGGAATGGAAAGCAGGGACAGTTACACTATATAATGTAACACTATAATGGGGGGGGGGCAGCAATGGGCGAGAGATGGGGACCTAGGTAGCTATAACCCTGCAGGGGTTAAGACAGAGACAGCTATCGACAGTATATCTGAGTTTGTCTGTGTTTCTGTCTGTCCCGCAGCTAAAGGACATGCACCCCTCCCCCGGCTGTGCCCACTGGAGCTGCAGTGGCCATGGAGAGATGCTCCTCTTCAGGCCCCAACGTGCTGCAGTGAGAGAGGGCTGAGGTAGTCCTCTCTCCCAGGGGCAGCCTGCATACTGAACTCATCCCCAGCCCCACCCCAGAGCAATGATTTAGATGAAGAAAAACAAAAAATTAATTGAATTAAAGACCAGAGCAACACTGGGTAAATCTTCTATTATATAATAATTGTCAGTATTTATTATGTAGTATTATTCCTCTTCCAAGTGCTCTATACAATAACTAAGTATTCAAGTGGCACAACATCCTTGTGAGATAGGTGGGCATTTGTTCTTATTACAGTTGGGGAAATCAAGGCCAAATAGGTTAAATACTTTCCAAAGACTACAGGAGGAGTCAATGTCAGAGCCAAGTTTGGAATTAAAACTAAAAACACACATTTTTAACAGTTGGGATGATTAGCCATTAGGTGGATTGTCCATCATGAGAAGTCTTCAAATTGAGAATAAATGTCTTTCTGAAAGATACATTTTATTCAGATACAAGTATATTAGGCTCTAAACAGAAGAAACTGGATGAAATTTTTAAGTTCTGTGTGATACAGGAGGTCATATTAGATAGTTTAATGGAACCTTTTGGACTTAAATCTGTGAAAAATGTCTCCTGTTCGGCACATCCTCTACACACTATTTACTCACCAATCCTATTTTGCTGTTAGAGCTACGCATCGACCCTGATATTTTTATTTCTCTTTAGAGTTTTGTTGCAGAAAAGGATATCAAATAGGATTTGTACAATGGTAACATTTCACTAAAAGGCTCCACCAAGCCAAAAATCCTACATGAAGCCCAGATGAAAAATCAATGCAAAGAATTTTAAACCCTTTCCTTTTCCTGCTTTCCCACCATCCCTCATATTCAAGCTCTCCCTAATCCTTGTTATCTTGTGTTCTTCATTCTCTCTTTAATTGTAAATGCTTCAGGATGGAATGTGGTACATTTGCAGATCTTTGAAAACAAAGATGACAATGGATTGTAATGAATAACGTAATTTACTATATCCCTTGACTAAGTTCCTCAAATCTATCTCCTGTAAGTGTGTGACAGGAAATCCAAAGCTTCAAATGTGTATTAATTATATTACAAAAGATAGCGCTACAAAAATGATTCTTTTCTGGTTTGTTTCTGCCTGTTTCGTTTTGTTTGTTTACTAGACTGTGTTTTTTCCTTGACTGTCCCACTGGCAAAGAATCCTATCTTAGTCTGCAGAAGGCAGAGAGACTCATGGAAGAACTAAAAGAACTGAATGGGACAATGACCGTGGGATTAAAAATATCTGAGAAAGATTTAGTCATTGCACTGGGCAGGTAAACAAACAAAAAAACCTAAGTGAACCTTATGTGTAGGAGCTGGGGCTTTTATGTAAATCACACGTTATAATTCCATTTGCAACAAAAAATGGATTAGTACAAGGGTAAAAGACTTCATTGGGAGTTTGGTGTGTGCAAGGGGGGAAAAGCATTTATCCAGTGATGTGCACAACAATATTTTTACTAGAGAACCTAACTTTCCCCACTTTCTTTCAGGACATGTTTGCAGCAAAACAAATTGGTCTTTGCCACGGGTTATTTTGAAAAAGCGGTTGATGCTGTAATTTCAGCTGAAGGAGACACCGCTCCAGAACTGATACATCTTTATCAGAAAATTGCCCAAAGTGAGCAGCTGAAAAAAAACCATGAAAGAGCAATAGGATATTTATTACAGGTAGGACATCTTATAAATCTTGTTAGAACAGCAGGACTAAGTGAAAATCACAGCTATTAGCTGCTATGATTGAAGTTTAATTCATTTGTTTGATAGTAATGTTAGCAAGGATCTGCTGAAGAATCTGAACAGGAAACATAGCCAAGGATGTGAATGTAGTATAGTGAACAAGAATAGCCACATTGGCCCTAATAATGGCATGTAAGACCAAACTCATTGCTGACATAAGCAGGCAAGATTTTCATTGACATCAGTGAAGTGACACCCACTTCACACAATTGTGAAATTTACCCCTCTCTTGTTCATTAAAATTCCTATCCACCTTCACAGATAATGTAGTTGCTTATGAAAAGAGCTTTACTAACATATATAAAATCTCAGAGGAGTAGCTAGTGATGTTTAAATGTGTAAGAGAAATTATTCTTGGAATTTCTTTAGAGTTCTACTCTAAAAAGTCACTGCCTAAAAAATCTCATATGTGAATCCTGTTTGTATCTCTATTCTTTCCTTACCAAATTGAGCTCAGTTTACAATTAAAAAAAGATTTCCCTCTAACTGCCCATTCTATGAAACTAGCCTTGGGTCTTCTGAAGGCAGCACCTGTAATAAATATTCTGCATGCCAAGTCATGCCCTCAGAGGCACTTGTTCAGCCTTAGAGCAGTTTGGGGTAGTACAGATGTCACAGTTTGGCCTTGTTGCTTAGCAAACAGTTCTGGTGATGCTGCACAATGACTAGAACCCAGCTTGGTTTCCCATTGCTCTGTGAGCTCTACAAGGCTGAAAGACATACTTTGCCATTCAAGCCAGCAGCTGTGACTTTGAATAATCAGACACCTGGTCTGAGCAGTAAGAAGAGACCGTTTTTGCCCACTTTGAGTAGAACTGCATTTTGAATTATCTTCATTATAAGAGACATTGCTCCTTAATCAGAAGTCCTCTGCATTGTTGGCCCACCTCTTGTGGGATTTGAGCACTCAGACATCAGTGATGGGAACAGCATTAGAATCTCAATGGAAGAAAAGAGATTGGGGTGCCTCTAATAAATAGTAACATAGTTTAAAAATTGCATCCAGGATTGAATTAGAGCTAAAATGTGTGTTGCACTGCCATCTGCTGCTCTGCCTCTTGTTTGCTGTGAGAAGGGGTGTATAAAATATGTACTAGGGAGTCCTGGATATGAGGAAAGTCTAGGGTTTCCAACTTTGTAATATTTTAAAAATGAACACTCCAGCAGGAGTGCTGGAATCCACCCCACTGGCAGCAGGTTAGTATAATTTTTGGCAATGCCCAGAATGGTACCAAGTCCTGCTCCGTCCCCCCCTCCCCCCACACCTGCCTTGTAAAGGTGTGGGGGTGTGTGTGTGAGTACTCTGGACCTGGGGTAGGACTGGGGATGAAGCTTTTGGGCGGGGCTTGGGGCTAGGGCAGAGGGTTTAGGGTGCAGGAATATGGACACTGGGGTGGGGATGAGGGTTTGGGGGTGTGGAAGTGGCTTAGGGCTCGGAAGAGGGGTAAAGTGTAAGGATGTTAACTATCGGGTAATTTACTAGTTGAATAGTCGATGGAATTTCCATCAACTACTTGACTAGTCAATAGGCACTTCTGCATTCCTGCTTTGAAATGTACAAGAGCTCCAGCCGCACAGCTGATCCTGGGGTCCGCTCCGAAGCAGCATTGCAAAGGGGCAGCGCCGCACAGAGCCCGGAATCAGCTGTGTGATGCTGCCCCTTTAGAACACTGATGCTTTAAAGTACCCTCTCGTCCCCCGTCTGATAGAGGCAGCAATGTGGGGGAGAATTGACTAGTCGACTGGACTATCCAATAAGCATTTGCTTATTGGATACTCTACTAGTCCTTAACATCCTTAGTAGAGTGCAGGAGGGCTATGATTCAAGTTGAGCTGGAAATAGCGGTTTGGAAAGGGCTAGGGCTAAGTTCCTCTCTTTTCCTCCCCCCCCCCTCATTCCCTTCCTCTCCTCCCCCCACTTCCAGCATGACATGCACTCACGTAAGCCCCAGGCAGGAAGGAGTCCACTTGGAGTAACCTGAGAGGAGGGGATTGCCATGTGCCTCCTTCCCTCCACAGACACACCAATCAGACTGATGCCAGTGCTGCTCCCTATAGCCAGACTTCAATGGCAGTGGACAGCAAGGAAGAGTACTTAGAGCAGAGCTGCTTGTTGCAGGAAGAGCAGGGAGCAGGTCAGATCTCTCAGATGAGGCAGCTGTCAGGGACAACTGGGGGAGATGCATGGCAGTCAGCAGGTAGGGCTGGGTGACAGACCCATCCCCAGTGTTGTTGGAGCCATGCCCCTGGGGTCCTGACATTGATGGAGCCTAGACCCCTCAGGCCCATAGAACTCACCATCTCTGCCCTTCTCCTCTTCCCTCTGCCTGGATTGGGAGGGACTTGCCTGCACAGCCACAAGAATGGCCATACTGGGTCAGACCAAAGGTCCATCTAGCCTAGTATCCTGTCTTCCAACAGTGGCTGACACCAGCTACCCCAGCAGGAATGAACAGAACAGGTAATCATCAGGTGATCCACCCCCTGTCACCCATTTCCAGCTTTTGCCATTGATGGACCTATCCTCCATGAATTTATCTAGCTCTTTTTTGACCCCTGTTAAAGATGTGGCCTTCACAACATCCTCTGGCAAGGAGTTCCACTGGTTAACTAAGTGTTGTGTGAAGAAACACTTCCTTTTGTTTGTTTTAAACCTGTTACCTATTAGTCAGGTGCGGGAGCTTCAGCAGTCCATCACAGATAGGAAGTGAGGTCTTGGTTGAGTAGGAGCTAGCACAGGTGATGACCATGATCCAATCCCTGGCCCCTGCCATTATCAGACTTTTGATGCCAGGTCAGTAGATCTGATTGGACCCTTTTCAGTTGGTTTTTGTGGTCAAAAAACAAATACCTGCCCATCCTAACCAAGACCCAAGCATCTCCTCCACAGTGAGGCTAAGGCTATGTCTCTATTGCAGAGTTAACCTAAGCATCTACATTCAAATCAAGTCTTCTAGTGGCCTTGCTCAAATGAGATGGCCATGGTGGGGGAAAAATAAACACTTGACCTGCACAGAGTGGTTGTGTTAGCTGCTGACAGGTTGTGCTAATTTGGGCTATAGCTTCTGTTCCCTGATGGGCGAGTCTACAATAGTGTTAAGGGTTTTTAGCTGTGTGTTACCATTAACTTGGGTACCATAGTTAAAGTAACTCTTCAGTGAAGACAAGCCCTCTGAGCAATTCAGAGGATAATACTGTTTCTCCTAGTCTAATAAAAAGTCTCTTCTGTGATGTTTGATTCTTTACCATTGTCACATGGTAATTTCCTGCATAATTTTGCTCCCCACTCTGTGGGTCTGGAGAGTGAAAACCCTGACTTAACAGTCTGCCACATCAAGTAGAGGCAAACCAGTAGCTGCAGCTTTGAAACCACACAAAACTACTTCACACTGTTTAAATAATCCACCACCGTCTTTACAGACCAAAGGGATAAAAGTTAAAAACGGCTCCAAACACCATTAATCTAAATATGGACCTGAACCAGAATTTGAAAATAGCCTCCATTTTTAATGTAGGTTCAGAGCAAAGCCCTGGGAATACATACGTCTAACTCCTCATGGGTTGGAAGCTTCTACTTCTTTCTATTAATAAACAAGAAATCTTTGTTTGGTGGAATTTTCTTGTTCCAAAGGGTTGGTTCCTTTCTACATCTGTGGCTAACTCTGCAAAGGTGGTGGTGTCTACGAAAATAGTTACCCATCTCTGAAGAAGGCTACTTACTGTACCAGTGAACAGTGTTTATTTAGCATAATAATCTCCATCTCCATCTTTGTTAGGCACATTCCATTTGCGTGGCTCTGCACAAGAAACTTAGTGCTGAAGCTGCTCAGACGGGGCTGTTATTGGGCAAAGCATATGCTGCAACTGGAGAACAGCAGCATATTGGTAAGTAAGGAAAAGGTTTCCAGTACACAGAGTTATGATTCTTCTAAGGCCTAATGTAATGCTGTAACATGCAGACAAGACAAGGGATTCTAAAAATGTATGAAGCCTACTTAGGAATATGCCCAATAATAAAAATGAACTGAACTGTGGAATATTCAACACTTGGAGTTTGTGGGATCCATGTCTGGAACTGGCTCTTCACTCCACCTGCAGTGGGACAAATTTTGCCCTCAATTTACCTATGTGAGTCCCACTGACGTCAGTGGAGTTTGCATAGGTGTCTCAGTGCAGATGCTGGACCATTGCATGTAATAGAAGATGAAGTGCTATTTTCTAGGCAATATAACACCTAAAAGATCAAGTGTTTAATATTCCCTGGATTGGTGGGTTTTTTTTTCCAGTGTGAATTCCCTTTTGTGCTGTCTTTAGTGAGAGTTTCCATTGATTTTCATTTCCCTTGACTTCAGTGAGAATTTTAGATGTGAGGAAAGCAGTATTGGGCAAGTGCTGTGCATCTGAAGAGCTTTATTAGATGGCAAGGAGCTTGGTAAATGCCCAATTAAGGTTTCCAAGTGATAGTGTCCTTCCAAAATTTCAAGTTCAGCAAAACTCAAACCAGGAAATACTTAACTCTGCCCTGCTGGTGCTGGCAATTGCCACTGGGAATTATCTGCATGCACTCCAGTTGCATTCCCTTCTTGCTAAATGAAAGTGTATTTGGTGCAGGAATAATTTGGAGCCGCTTTGGTGAGCTGTGATTGTGATGTGACAAGATCTGGGTCTGAATCTGTGCCTATTTTCACACCTAGATTTGCAGTTGATGTAATTATTACCAAGCCACAGTGACCTATGACCTTGCTTTTATATAGTGTTTTTCATCAACAGAAATTCCAGTCTGCATCATTTTAAAACAGAATTGTGTAGCTTGTGTCAGTAGCAGGACACTGGGATCTTCTTGCCATCGGTATTGTAGTAGTAAGGTGGGATTTTAGAGCAGACTGTGGCTTTAATAATGGGTAGGGGAAAGTACTAGGTTAGGTGGTATCCTTTGTGAAAGTGTGAAGGGGTTGTAAAAGGCTATGAAGTGGTTTCTAAATTTTTGCAGGAGTGGAATTCTGTCAGGGGAGCAAGCTCAGTGTTTGAGTCTAGGTCAAGGGCAGATAGAGCATGTCCATTACAGTGAAGAGGCAAAGTGGAAGTTATATAGGTGTTGTGGGGCATGACACAGAGGTCAGAGTTAAGGTTACGTGGTTGTCTATCTTAACTCAGTATTTCCAGAAATGTTTGTTATAGGAGATAGCAGCCATTTAGCCAATTGCTATTATCATCTAGGTTTACAATTGATATGCTACTCTACCTAGGTAATAATCAAAAGACCTAGAATTTATACAGTACTTTCATCAGTAAAGCTCCAAGAACTTTGTCAGTAACTCTCTGCTGGAGATGACAAACTAAGGCACAGGTGAAGTGACTTGCCCAAGGTCACCCAGCAGGCCAGTAGCAGAGCAAGGAATAGTCCAAGTCTAGTGGTCTTTCCATTAGTCCAAATGTTACTATGTGACCTCAGTTCTCCCCCCTGCTCTTGTATATGTTGTTATAGTGGCATGGGGATAATGGTTGTGCTCAGAAACATTTGCAGTGTGTAGTTACTAATAGGGTTGGTGAACGAAAGCTCATCCATGGCCTATAACCGTTTGACTTTGATGACTTGGTTGTTTCAGTAACTTCAAGAGTGTGAGAGAAGAGTGGTGTGTGTGTTATCCCCCCTTTATCCCTGGCCCCGCCTTTCTTTGTAACATGTAGCTCCCTTCCCTCCCCCCCCCCCCCCCCGTCCCACAACAATGCTTCCTGCTCCCTCTTCCTTCCCCAGCACCAGGGATTTGGAGCAATCAAATTATTGAATTGTTCCGCTCCAGCACCAACAGTGACTGCTCCAGCTCTGCTCCAACTCCCCTCCATTCTCCGACTCAAATTAATCTTTAATTAAATAAAAAAGTGCATACTGTAATTTTGAAAAAAAAAACATTATTTTTATTCAGTTTTAAAACAATTTAAATGTCATCAACAATGATACAAACTAGAATCATTCATAATTCAATCTGCAAAAAATTATTGCAGCAATCCAGTCGTCTTCCATAGCCTGCCGCAGATCATTTAAAATGAACTTTAAAGCCAAAAACAGTCGCTCTACACTAGCTTGAGTTATTGGCATGCTTGAAGCAATTCTACAGGCAGCCTGAAGGCGGTGTGGGTAGCTGTAAATGGCCTCAAACACAGACTTAACTTTTAGCCTACCAATAGACTCCATTGCCTCACAATCTTCCCGAAAGTTTCTCTCGAATAATGCTTCATTACAATTATGAATCTCAGAAACTCGCCAGTATCTTTCTTGTTTATCCAATTCCTTTTTGAAGTCGTCCTCTTCTGAAGAATTAGTGCTTGAATTATCTCCATTTCCTTGTGATGGTTGAAGATGTCTCAGGGATGGACGCTCGAACAAGTTCAGAGTGGAGACGGAAGTTTGAGAACAGCCTGCTATTTCTGAAGAATGTGAACTTTCCAAAATCGCAAATTTGATTGTTGAGGATTCTTTTTGTTGTGTTTCATTTTCTTCAACCTCTTTCTCTGAGTTCAAATGTATCAATAGATTTTGTTTTTCGAGTCATCGAGCAATATCAAGGAGCCCTTCCTTTGCCTTTGGTATTTCCCTTGAGGTAAGACGAATCTGATACCGTGGGTCAGCAAGGAAATTAATATTGTCAAAAAGCTTCTTTTTGCATTTCTGCATGGAGGATAGAATTCCTTCTGCAATTTGTCCACCATTTTCTTGCAAGAATTTTGACAGTTTTCACCATTCCTTCATTAAAACTCCCAGAGTTACATCAACAGCTTGAAGATTCACAGTTATTTGGTTTGGCTTTGCCAAGGGGTTTCACAGGTTCTTCACTTCGTCCCGTTCAGCTTTTGTTAACTTGAGTTCTCTTGTTCCAGCAGCAGCCACTTGTTCACAGTAAGATTGAAAACGAGAAGCCAATCAATCATCGCAAATGTTGAACCCCAGCGAGTCACAGTATCCAATGACTGAGTTACCCCATGTAGATCAAGCAGAACACTTCGAATTCTTGGGGTTCGTAGTTTGAAAACGACTTGTCGAATTTTTGCCAGAGACTTCTTTGCATGTTCTTTGTTCAGTCCATCCCAGATTGCCAACTGAACAGTGTGAATACCACACCTCATCAGTTGGACTTTTGAGTCATCCTCATGAAGCCATGTTGAAAGTATGAGGCTAGGGTCATTAACCCATTGCACAGCAGCATCCATGTTGAATTCGATTTCATCCATTCCTTTAGTTCCTTCATCAGGCAAAATAGCTTCAGTTCTGTCCACATCCCAGTTTTCAGAGGTAGAAATGGTTTCATTGTCCTCGCTGAAATTTTTGACTGCACATGTCATGTTTACTGCATTGTCAACACAGATGCTCAGCACGTACATTTCACTGATCCCAAATTTTTCTAAAATAGCTTTTACTTGACTTTTCACGTAGGAAGAATTGTGTCGCCCTTCAGTGTCAATTATGTCCAAGGTTTTAACCACAGCTTTATCTTTTCTTCCTTCGTAGTATTGAGCATTGATTGCAAGGAAATTTGTTTCCACGGGTTGCCACATCTATTTTTAGGTTGCACAATTTTTGCTGCAAAGCTTTCTTGAGCTTTTCATGACCAGACTCAATGTGCTGACAACTAAATGACGAAAAACACCATGCCCTGTCAAAACGCCAAGCTGCCGACCCATTTCACCTGCAATTTTTTGGAATCCTTTGTTCTTTACCTTCTTTTGCCTGAAGGTAGTGAGTGGTGTTGACCTCAAGCAAACCATTTCCATCAGCCCTTCATGAAAATTATCAACATCCATGGTGACTGTAACCTTTGAGAACTTAAAATATGAGTCCAGTTTTGTTTGCTCAATTTTGGGTTTCTTTTCAGATGAAGTTTCACAAAAAATATTTTCTCCAGGAGTTTTCAAAGAGCCAGATGAACGTTGTTTAGCTGCGTCAGCTTTCTGTTTTGCCTCATCTTCCTGGTCCTTTTTATTAACCAGAGTGCATAGTTTTCAGGATGGTTACGTTTTACATGCCGCCAAAGGTTGAAACTTTTCACGGCACTTGCTTCACTTGTCTTGAAGCTACATGGTTTGAGCTCACCATTCACTTCCTTTTCCACCTTGTACGTTGCCGATTTCTTCTTTGTTTTTCCCAAAAGCCCAAATTTGGGCTTTTCAAATTCAAAAGTAAAGACATCGTTGAGATCCTTTTCCATAAATCGGCTATCAGTCATGGGGGGCAGATTTGATTTTTTTGTTGTTGTTGTTGAAGCCATGGCCAAATCTTCCTGTGCTGCTACCGCATCCAAATGTTTCTTGTTATGATCCCTGAAAAGCAATTAACAAAAGCAGTGCATTTTTTAATAATGTACCTGCTTGTGATATCTTAACCACTTAAGGTACTTCAAATTTATTTTGGATTTCCTGGACAAAAATCATCACATTTTCTTTTTACACAAATTATTATTAAAATATATTTTAACATGTTTCTTGCAGTTTTAATGAAGTAAGAAGTATTTTTAATATACATAATTAATATAAATTTTTATTTATAAATTGCAAGTTGGTTTTTCTTATGAAATTTTGCAGTAAAAATATTCAAAATATTTTCCAAGTTTTTAATTAATATCTCAAAAATGCTTTAATATAGATATATCAATGAAATGTGGTATGTGCTGTAGTGTTAGTACATGCTATTGCTGATCTACATTAATTGTTGGGAAGTAACGAGGCTACATGTTACTTAGATTAGTATGTATTTATTTTCAACTTTGTATCTCACTAATCTACGCAAGTACGTACTCGCCTAACCTTGGCACAAGGGTGGGAGCAGTCTGCAGTGTTGCTGGATGTCTGATAATTATCTGATTCTTTAATAAAACATATCTCAAAAAAACTTTGTAAGTTTGTATCTGTGCATTAAATCTTGATTTCAGCCAAGTGAGAATAACTGTGACGTATTTCACAAAGCGGTAAAGTAGATGTTAATATCAATTGTTATACAATCTGAAACTTTTTGGCACCTTTAGGACTTTCTTGCTAAAATATCATTCATTTTGGATTGAAAATGATCCAAAAGGGAGAGAGGCTCAAACTATCCAGGAGAAGCAGGGTCCCCTAGATTTCAGCACACAGAAGGGGAGGATTCAGGGCTGGTAGGGCCCCCCCACCCCAAACCCCCCAGCTGAGCTGTGCTGCTCCTCATGTTTTTCAGTCCTTTTGGTATTCTCCATTCCCACTCCTCTTAATCCCTACTCTATCCCCCTTTCCTGAGCCCCCAACCTCCTCTACAGCCCATTCTCATGCTCATAGTACCCCATCCCTAGGAACAGACCCAAACCTCTAATCCAACCTACTCTTGCTCCACAGGCACCCACCCCCTCACTCAGTGCACAGTCTCAGCTATAATGTATGTTCTTTTCAAAAATATTTCCAGGATCTTCTGAGTGTTCTGCTGTGCTCAGATAGCATTTGGTGGGTGCCCTCATACCCACCAGCTTGACAGTGGCAGATTTCCCTCCAATATTTCCAGTGCATTCTCAGATTTCTGGCCAAGCTGGATTTCTAACTTCAAAGTTGCAGGCTCAGAGAAGTATTAAGTGGCCTATTCATTTCACTGCAATGTTCTTGGCTGAATCAGAATGCCTGGTGAAGAGGCGTACAGTCTGAAATGAGCCCTCTGAGCCTTCTGAACTGTTCTATTCATGGCAGTGGGTGTTCTCTTCTCCCCTGCCCTCTCCAGCGCTGAAGAGTTTGACATTTCAAACATACTGTGCGCAGTTCCTCACCCTGTCTCAGCAGTGTGTTTGTGTGCACTACAATTTAATGCGGTTACACAACTATTCAATTATCCGACAGCTAACATCCCTAGATCCTGGAGATGGACTCAGACTACACCAAAGAGACAGGAGATCCCAGATATAACAGAGGGAGAGAGACTCAGATACCAAGCTGTCCCTAGGGTGGTGCAGGGTCTGGGGCAACCCCTGCCCTCCCACCATGCCCCAGGTGCAGGCCCCAGGGCAGCCCTCCCCTACTACAGGCCACACCCATCCTGCTCTGCCCCTACCCTATCTCTGTTTCCCCTTACCTCCTACCCTACTTGATGCAAGCTGGGGGCTGGGTAGCAGCAGGGTGCCATGGAGAAGCAAGGCGCAGCCGACTGGGAGGACAGGACAACAGGGTGGAGCAGTGCAGGCTGATGGGCTGCTCCAGGTCCCACCACCAGGGTAAGTGCTGGGGTGGGTATGGGGTGACCCCTGCTGTTGCCTTGCACCCATCACATCCGTACGGTGGTTGAAGCTGCTACTCCAGGCCCCCCAAAGCACAGGACCTAGGGCAGCTGCCCTGAACCATCCTATGGATGGGATGGCTCTGCTCAGACAATCCAGACCCTCCCAGACAAGCAGAAGGGGAGAATGTGAGGCTGACCAACACCAATGCCTCTGTTCTTCTGCAGGCCCCCTGGCCAGTGTCCCTTGGCTAAGGCCCACAACCACTCTCCCCCACCCATTCCTCTTTCTCCTCCCCCTTGATGAAATGCAGAGCATCTGTTGCCCCACTCCTGCCTCTAAAATGTCCCAGCCATGCCAGCAAGCAGTCATATGTCTAGTGGTTTTTTTTACAAAAGTATTTTGATTGTGCCCCTTAAACCCATGCCCAAAACATATCAGATGGAGACAGATCTTCCAATCTTTTCCAAGTTTGTGCCCAATCTAGAGCTTGAACGGACGCTGACTGGCTGGGTCAGATTTAGAGGATTACTACTTATCCATCAAGCAGAGCTGCCAAGGGAGAGGCAAAGGGGGCAGTTGCTTTGGGGCCCAGTGATTTTAAAAGACCCAGGGCTCCAGGCTACAGCTGCCCCTGATACTGTGGCAGCAGTGGTGGCTGGAAACCCAGAACCTTTAAATTCCCGACGGGGCCCCGTGTGACATGTCCTTGTGGCAATGGGGCTTTCTGGGGGAGGTGTGGTGTGGGCAGTGCTGAGGGCTGGCTGCCCCTGGCTCACCCCTTCTGGGGGAGCCCAGAGTTGAGCCCCTGCCATACCTTCCAGAGCCCAGCGAAGTCTGTCACCAGCCCTGCGCTCAAGCTAGCTATCTGATGTGAAAGGTTGAAGACTAACAGTCCAATTAACTCCTCTATCTGCACATGTTCCATGTAATCTAATAGGCAGGCAAATAGATTAAAGCAATTTCTTTTTTCAGTTCAAGTTTAATATGATTCCCCTAAAGCACTGGAGGGTGTTGTGCACTCTTTTGGAGTAATCCTTGGGTGTCTGAAACCCTGGAGTGATGATCTGAGCCCTGGCTTGATCTCTATCTGGGAGAAAAAATAGGTTGCTAGGATCTGTCAATGTTAACAAAAGCAGGGTTCTTTTTACCCAGGAGCTGAATCTTGGGAACTCCTTGGCCAAATAGTCATCCAGATTTGGGGCTATCAGAATCCTGCACCCCCATGAGGCACACACAATTTCAAAGCAATACAAGTAAGCATGTAGATTTTAGATTACTTAGAGTCAAACTTTAAGCAGAAAGCTAGTCAACTATAACAGAGGTGCCACTCTACTCTACTCAACATTTTCTGGGAGTCCAGATCACTTAATACACTGAAATAACCAGTGCATTATATCCTTCATTTTAAAATAGCACCACATAGGAAGACAGTCCCAAACTATGGAGGTTCTGTGCAAGTGGGGAAAAAAAAATATTGAAGTCAAGATCCACCATGTGGATCTGGGGAAAAAGATTGCACTGTCTCTTATGAGGTAACAAACCAGATTATATAGCCATTCCCAGGAACTAGGAAGACAGAAAGCTGAATTCCCTCATGCAGCCGGAGGTGTAGGCATATGGTGTGGCTGCAAACCATTTATGGATGTGATATTGCACTGGCATAACTGACTCCACTGATGTCCAACATAAACTTACCGTGCCTTCTGTGGGAGATGGTTAGGCCAATGCTTTGCTACATTCATAGAAAGATTCTGTAATGCTATTGGTAAATGCAAGCCCTGTCTGTCTCAGGAGATTGCTAATGGTCTATGGTAGTGTTTCTCAACCTTTTTTTATATGTTACCCCTTTTTCAAAATAGGGGAGAGAGAGAGAGAGAGAGAGAGAGATTGATTTATATATAGATATATATATATATTTATATATAGATATATATATAAAATAAAGTACACCCAGTACCTACAGTTTTCAGACACACACAATTTTTTTCTACCGTAGCAACACATTTGTTTAAAGAACTTAATTATAGCCGGGTGCATGATGAAATTTTTGGCTGTAAAAAGTACAAAAATACAGGCAGTCCCCGGGTTACGTACAAGATAGTGACTGTAGGTTTGTTCTTAAGTTGAATCTGTATGTAAGTTGGAACTGGCGTCAGCCGCTGCTGAAACTGATCAGTTTCAACCGCGGCTGAATCTGGATGCCAGTTCTGACTTACATACAGATTCAACTTAAGAAACCCAGGCGTCCCCAAGTCAGCTGCTGCTGAAACTGATCAGCGGCTGATTCCAGGAAGCCTGGGGCAGAGCAACTCTGCCTCGGGCTTCCTGTAGTCAGCCGCTGGTCAGTTTCAGCAGCGGCTGACTTGGGGACGCCTGTGGCAGAGCAGCTGGGGTGCTGCTGGGTTGCTCCAGTAGCGCGGCTCCTCGGCGCTACTGGAGCAACCCAGCAGCACCCCAGCTGCTCTGCCCCAGGTGTCCTGATTCAGCCGCTGCTGAAACTGACCAGCAGCGGCTGAATCAGGACGCCTGGGGCAGAGCAGCTGGGGTGCTGCCGGGTTGGTCCGGAGCGGTGCTGCGGGACCAACTCGGCAGCCCCCAGCTGCTCTACCCCAGGGGTAGGCAAGAAAAGCCTGGTCTGCTGGGGGGGAGGGGCACTAGCTGCACCCCCGGCCCCCAGCAGACCAGGGGGACAGGTGCAAAGCCGCGGAGCACGCCCGCAGCGGGACAGCTCGGGCGCGCTTGGGCTGTACCCCTGCGGGCGTACTCAGCGGCTTTGCTCTCTGTCTCCCTGGTCTGCAGGGAGACGGGGAGCAAAGCCTTAGAGCATGCCCGCAGCGGGACAGCCCAGGCGCGCCCGGGCTGTCCCGCTGCGGGCGTGCTCCGCGGCTTTGCACCTGTCCCCCTGGTCTGCTGGGGGGGGTCCAGCAAAGCTGCTGGACCCCCGCAGCAGACCAGGGACACCAGAGCAAAGCCGCCGCCTGGGCGTAAGTCGGATCTGCGTAAGTTGGGGACTGCCTGTAATAAAGTGCTGTAAAACTTAAAACAACAATTCAGTTTTCTCCAAATTTCAGTTGTGGTGACGTATTCCGCAGACTGCTCTCGAGTACTCCTTAGACTACTCATACCACTGGTCTGTGAGACTTTTTACACTTGATCACCAGATTTCTGCTTGGTAATGTCATCTCCCATCACTCAATGGCCTTTGGTCTGTAAAGTGAGTTTGCTGGTCTGAGTCCAGACCCCACTGAACAAATGTCCCCAGCATAAACATTACCACTCCACCCTGCATCTTCAAGAACAGTCTCAGTGGAGAGGTTCAGGAGCAAATAGCCATGGAAATTGAGTTACCCTTACAAGTGGTTTGTCCAAAGGAAGGCTGAGTCTCACTGACAGGACAGTGTGGTGAAGCCTGTACATGCACTGCCATGCTTTGTCTGTTCTGTTGATAAAGGGGACTTCAGTGTAGCAGGTTTTCATGTGCACCAAAGCTATTTTGTTTCACTTTTCCTTATTAAAAATAACTTCAGACTTCAGTGAAGTTGTTTAGGATGTAAGTAGGGTCCACATTTAGCCCTCTGCATTTAAAGATGCCAGAAACATCTTTTTATATCCACCAAGTTAAATGATTAATAAAATCTACTATTTTTATAGGATTCTTACTTGTGTTGGAGCTGAGATGTCCTGTTCTAAGAGAGGGCCAGTCTGTAATAATTACTGTGCTTATTTTTAGAGGCAGCCGAAATGTATTTTACAGAGAGTCTGACTGCATATGAGGCAGCATTGGGTGCAAAGGATGCCCTGACGCTTACTGCCATTGAGGAATTCAGTAAATGGCTTGTACAAGTAGGGAAAAACCAGGTAACACCAAATACTAGCTTATAAGCTTATTTATATGCCTTAGTGTTGGCAGCTATATAGAATATGTATGTGCAGGTGTGTGCTGGAAAAAAAACCTTACCTCCTTTAATTGCTCTCTTGGGCTTTCAGTTCCAAGGATGTTATGGGAAGTGGAGAGGAACGGTTTGAAGAACCCCTTCTACACCTACCACAGGAAGACAGGGTATCAGAGGAGCCCCTTCACCAGTGCTATGCCACTGGGAGATCCCCTTACATTGCGTACTTCATGGACTAACTTTGCACTGGCACTAAGGCCCAGACTCCACCGGTTTCCATCATACTGCCAATGTGGGTGAGGGGGGAAGCAAAAACATTGAACCAACAGCAGCAGTGCTTGACATGGAATCTCCATGCATCTTAGTATAGCCACATGTATCACCTCTTTGCTAGCCAGTGTAAAGTCCTCAGGAGATATGCTGCTGCTCCCACTCAACTCAGTGGGAAATACTCCTATTAAATGCAAGAGGAGAAAGTGTGGACCTCCCTAGAGTTCTAGGTCATCTTATTAATAATACACCTAACAGTGCATATTAGGAATTGCTCGAGCTCTTATTTAAAGTCTGGGTCTTACCAGGCTGTTTCCACTGGGAGGAGAAATTGATTATAAGAATTAGGTATTTATTTGTAAATAAACAGTAATGCACCAACACCTTATTCCCACTCACCATTTCCACACCTACCTTTTCAGCCAGTTCTGTGCCCCAAGAAGGTCTGTGTCCAATCTCTCTCAGGGCTGTTCTCGTACTTACTTCCCATGCTGTGTGCTGGTTTCCCCTTGCTATCACACAGAGCCACCATCTGCAATCAGTCGATGCCCCCAATGCTTAATTTTGTAATCAGCTCCCAGGGAAACTCCTTTCGCCACCTGGCTTAGCTCCAGCTTCTCTTTGCATGCACTCTAATGTCTTGGATGGTGGTTTCTACCGCCTTCAGCTAGCATATTCCACAAAAGAGCTGGCATACCCATCAGCTTTAACAAGATCTGTGATTACTGATAGCTCAAGTATCAGAGGGGTAGCCGTGTTAGTCTGAATCTGCAAAAGTGGCGAGGAGTCCTGTGGCACCTTATAGACTAACTGAAGTGTAGGAGCATAAGCTTTGGTGGGCAAAGACCCACTTCATCAGATGCATCTGACAAAGTGGGTCTTTGCCCACAAAAGCTTATGCTCCTACACTTCAGTTAGTCTATAAGGTGCCACAGGACTCCTCGCCGCTTTTGCTGATAGCTCAAGACATTCTTGATGGCAGCCACTAACACTTTACAGTATAACATTATGTACAAGGAGTAAAGTCCTGGCCCCACTGAAATCAATGTGCTGATAGTCCAGTCCAGAATCTGTGATATTGATTTCAGTGGGGCCGGGATTTCACACTATAATTTCTCCCATTTTTATGAAGATCCTGTTTCTACATGTTTTGATTCCTCCATAAGTAATATTTGATGGACAGAGGGATTTTTATGCAAGTTTGATCTCTCTGTTTTCTTGGAAAGTAAGCAGTCTCTCTAAGGGACAGTTCGGCAAAAAATAGGAAACTAAAGGTAATATTTTCAAAAGTAATTTTTCCCTGTGCTTATTTTTAAGGTACAGCATCTTCCAGTGTTTTTTGTGATACAAAATTATACATAGTTCAAAATAGTACATACTTACATCATAGTGTATGACCCTTCACATGCTTATCGTTGAAATACTGGACATGTCCAGTCTATGTAGATCATGGGTCAAAGAATATTAGGTGTCAAATAAAGAGGTCACTGTACCCACATTTCCTTAAAGATCAGTGCACAGAATTATACACTATATGGTTTCTTTCTCATTGGAGAATGGCTATAGATCTCAGGAAGCATCAGTGTTAAACTCCAAAAGAGTTAAGCATGCAGCAGTTAAGTCATTAAAATATGCTGATCCAAAAATGAATATATTTTATTGTATTTCTCTGTTTCATTTTTTTTCTGTAGCAGGCATACAGGCTGCTGAAAGATTCATTAAAGTCCATCATAGACACCTTTGGTGATTTTAGTGAGAAGACAGCTGAAACTTACCATATTTTGGGCAGTATCTGCCTAACAGAGGGAAAAGTCAGAGAGGCTTACCAGCTGTTCAGTAAGGTAATTATAACTGCATTGCTAGTAACACCCCTGCATCTCTATCACTATTCTGCATTGCTAGTGTTTTTCTTGGATATACTGCCACATAGTGTTTGAAAATGTAAATGCACACTAATTTTCCAAACTATAAATCCTCTAGAAATGTTAGGCTTTATATCTCTAGACATAGATAGGGAGTCTGATATGTGGATCACACTGATGGTAGTAATGAGTTTTACCCATGTATACCCATCCACTGTCCCATGTCCTCACCAGGATTTGGGTTCTGTGGACATTTGAGGATAGATCTGGCTAGCAATGATGCACCCCACATTTACTCCCCCTGCAGAAAGCTGATCCAGGCGATCAGTTGGGATTTAAAAGTGCTAATGGACCACTATGACAATTGCTACCCCACAATTGGGGAGGGAAAGCAGAATACAAAACTCTGTGCTGTTGTGGGGAGGAGGAGAAAAGAGCTTCCCACTAGTGGCAGCATGCATCTATCTCTTGCCTTAGAAGCCCTCCTCCCACCCCCCCAGTGGAATGAATAAAAAGAAGCTATATGAATTAAACTGTAAAATGACTTCTCACCCCTCTCAGCCTGGGAGACTCTAGCCCTAGCCAGCCACTATGCCTCAGTGTCCGCATCTGTATAACAGTGACTAATAATAACTGTAGCATAAAGGTGTCATGCAGAGTGATTTGATGCAAACTGCTGTATAACACTGCTGTTGTTATTTATATTATGCCCATGTATTTAATTCTACAACACTCAGCCATTTTTAAAAATATTCCTCTGATGTTATTGAAGTCCTTTATAGGCACTTGAGCTCGTTTGCTAATATATAGAAAACTAGGCATAATTAGTACTTAGGAACTGTGATTTGATTTTAATTTGGGTTATATAATGTATCACTTCCTGTTCATTTTCTGCTAAACAGCGTTTGGCGATTCAAATAGCTGTTTATGGGCCTCGTAACAAGAAACCCAAAGAGACGCAAGATCTCCTGACTGCATTAGAGAGGTGATATCATCAGCATTATTATTTATAGTGTAATATTATATCATTCTTGTTATTCCTGAGAACGCTCACGACACTGTACCTGCCCCAGGACACGTAGCAGGTTGCTAGCATCAAATGTTCATATCTGGAGTCTTGTTTAATAAAGAACAAAATTAAGCAGAAAAAACAACAAATGGTCTGGTAGCACTTTATAGGCTAACAAAACATGTAGATGGTATCATGAGCTTTCATGGGCACAGCCCACTTCTTCAGATGACCGGAGTTAAAAATTAAGCTGGGATTTCTGACAAGAGGAGGGGGGCAGGAGTTGGACTCTGAGCTGCAGATCTACAGAGGCATAGGGCAGGAGGACTCTAGGCTAGTGGGGGTGAAGGGTGGCAAAGTAGCTCCCACTGTAAGTTAGAGCAATCTTGTAAGTACAGCCTGTGGCTGGGTAGCCAGTGGATTGCCAGTAGTCTAGCTGCCCTGGAACATTCTGTGCTATCTTGCTCCCTTTGCACACACCATATGTTACAGAACTGACAACTCGTTGCTTCTGTGCATGCGTGTGGGGGATCTGGAATGGATGCCAGAATCAGTGCCTGGATATCTCATGCAATGCAATTAACCATGGCACATGGAGCCTTTTTCCATTGAATTACTGGTTCTAATTCACATCAGGTTAGCGGGTCTGAAAGTTGTTACTGTCTGGTATTTGTTCAGCGAAAACAGGTTTCTAAAATTTCTTGCTCATTTGTTCCCACTGAATTCTGTGTTAATTCTCCACTTGATTGAGTGCTGCTATTGCTCTTTTAGAAGTTAATCTAAGGATTAGGGCTGCAACTGTGAAAATAAATCTTTGAACTACAGCAATTTCATTCAGAATGATAATGTTCTATATTAGCATTTTTATTTTCACTCATCTATTTAACCCCTGCTACTCGCTAAACCTTGTGCTGCGTATGTGTAGAGTACTTTACATGGCATAGTTTAGACAGGGCCTGGCCACAAAGAGTTTACAATTTAAACTAGTTGGATACACTGAAAACAAAGAATGGGAATAGAGAACACTATAGAACACAATAGGAGGTGAGCAAAACAAGTGAGTCTTAAAAACAAGGTATAAAAAGAACTAGAGAGTGCTTAGTTCATGGGAAACGGAAGCATAAGTTCAGTGTGACATAAGGCACAAAATCATGAGTAGAAGGAAGGGACTCAACCACCATTATGGAGAGGATAATGAGCAGGCTAGCAGGAATATAATAAATGGAAGGCTATGTTGTATTAACTATTCCTGCCCACTGCCCAAAAAGTTATCCAGGATTCAGCAACCCAGTTGTTTCCATTAGAAATTAATGAGACGAGTCAGATATTTCTTTTATTAATCCCATTTATTTGCAAAAGATATATACAGCATCCTGTTCCTCTGAACACAATAGAAATAAACAGCAGCAGGCAAGTTTCCCATTCAGAAATCCATGTCTGTCTTCTCAACTAACATTTTGTACACAATTTCACTCCTGGCTTCCTCTCAGAGCCAACCTCACCCTGTTTCCCTCACTGTCTCTTGGCTTTCTTCTCCTGAAAAAAACAATATGCTCCACCAGTCAATGTCTCAGTTCCTGCATTTACAATCAGTCCCAGGGAAACCAAGCCTATTTTGAGTTAATTCTTCTTCAGACCTTGCTCGCCTCAAATGGATGCATCTGTTGTTTTAGTTGCCTTTCTCCATAAACCAGATTAATTGCTTCTTCCATTTAGCCTAAATAAAAGGTGTCTATCATGTCCATGAGCACTCATATCTGTCAATGTCTGTAGATCAAAAACTCACTTGATGGCAGCCATTGGCCATTCCAGCATAACATTATTATTAGCAAAGTGCCAGTAGTGCACTCATCCTTCTGAAGCACAGGAGATAATGCAGTCTCACCCCAGGAATTCCCATTCTAAACTGCATGTGAGATGACCTAAGTGAGATAAGAGAACAATTCCTTTACACCTTTGTTGGGAAACCTGACAGAAACATGGATTTTTCTCAGTTTTTCCAGTACTTCACAAGGCACCAAAATGTAGTGGTTATCTTGTGAAATGATCACTGTATCCTTCTGAACCAGAGCATGAATCTCAAAAGGCAAGATGTTTGGGTACAATTTGGGTAAGGCATTTAACAAAATACAGGACTATGTAGCACTTTAAAGACTAACAAGATGGTTTACTAAAATATTGAGATAAGTATCTAGAGCAGTGGTCCCCAGTGCAGTACCCATGGGAGCCATGGCGCCCGCCGGAGCATTTATGTGCACCCGCCGAGTGATCAGGGCTGGTCCAAGCCATTCTTGCGCCCCGGACACCGGGCGCACATGCGGCCCCACCCCCCAGGCATGGGCGCAGCCCCACTCCCCAGGCACGCGGTGTATGAGCGGCCCCACCCCTAGCAGCCCCAAAAAGGTTGGGGACCACTAATCTAGAGAAATGGATAAACATAAAACTTGTAGAACTAATCTGAGCTGTTGAGTCTCATTTTATAAAAAAGCAGGTCTTATGACATTCTCTGGTTTGCCTAATGAGAACACAATTTTCAGGGATATGTAGTCTACAAATAAAGAAATATGAAGAATGCCAAGGAAAATAAAATTACCTAATGTTTCCTCTATTGTAGGTCTCCAGCAGTCCATGAAGGAAACAGACTTGTGAAGTAGATAAAATAGACAGCACTGAAGAAAACAGTTGGCAAAAAATGTTGGATTCTTAGCAATTGACAGCAAAGTAAATCTAAATTGGAGGATTAATGAGAGAACTCAAATACAATCTACTTGTTACCATTAACTCAACAGAAAATTCTGTTTATATTTGCTTTAGTTTAGGAAAAAGCATCAACGTTCCAGGTAAACTTCCCCCTCCTATTCTTCCCTATTTTTTTATTATATTTTTAAGGTCTGGGTCTAATGTAGCATATCAGATATTTTACTGATGGGAATTAAAAATGTGTATAAATTTCAAAAGTCTTGATTAAATGACTGCCTGTGGGAAAGATATAGCAATACATATTTACATACATTTAAAAGCATTTATTTGAAGACATTCCACTAGATTTTGGTAATGAAAGCAGAATATACATAATGGAGAAACCCAGACTAGACCCTTATTCCCCCCACCTATTAGTATATTTGCCTTTTTATAATCTAACCATGGAAAGTAACCCAATGTGTTAAATATAGTCTGCTTTTAGAACTTCAGCTAAGAAAACAGAATGCTTAACTTCATTCCCAAGTTTAATTCTCATGCCTATGGTTTGAATCGGGATATTGGATGGCTTGCACATTATCAACCAACTAACCAATGAAGGTGCTATCTTCCTTTCCAAGTGCTAATGGTTCTTATCAGTGTCCTGTAACTACTCAGTCTTTAAGATGCTACTAGACTTGTTTAATTTTTTTCCTGTTACAGACTCACTCGGCTATCCCTCTGAAGCTTATCTACTCACTGTCTTTTTTTCTTCCTCCTCTTCAATTCCCCCCCCCCACACACACACACCTTATTTATCCTTGGATCTGGACTTCCAACACTCCCGTTATCTGAGGAAGTAGGTTGTACCCACAAAAGCTCATACCACCATCTACATGTTTTGTCTGTAACAGGAAAAACTTAAAAAACAACTCGGCTACCCCTCTGATTCTTTGGATGTGGAATTCCTCTAACACTTGATCTTCACTACAAACTCTGTTAGAACAGAGCCATGAAGAGTTGAGTTTGCTAATATAATGCTGATCACAATTATGCACTCAATATTAGACAGTGTTATAATCATGATTCAGAAGCCTAAGCCACTTTGGATCTTAGGCATTTTTTAAAATTTGACTCAAAGACGATCACGTTTATCATTGCAGAACTTAGTCATTAAGCTCAGGATTCAACTTGAGGCATGGGTGCATGCCAGAGCTAAGAAGCATTGGGGCCAACATGCACTACTTTCCAGTGGTCTTGTCAGCATAATAGCCACTAGCCCATTGCTATGAAGATCATACCTCTCTCTGAGGGTTTCCCTATGTTTGTGGAATCCGCCATTATTAATTTAGAGGCCTGAGGTCTGTGCTTCATAGTGGCACAGAGACCTTAGCAAAGATCCGGTGCCTAGGATACAAAAAGAACACTACATAATGAAGTTCTGAATGTTTACAATAAAACTGTTTAATCACTACTGGCTGCTAGTACTATATAGTTTGTTTTTATTTCTTTGTTCTTGCCAAGCTCACAGTTGGTGTAAAACAGACTTGTACATATACAAATGAAAATAGTTTTCATAGCCTTTAGGCTTATGTCCAAAAGTAATGTCAAGTCACAGCTATGTCTTTGAACACAACACCAGGTTGTTCAAATCAGAAATGTTGTACCAATAAAAGCAAGCAGGATCTAATGAGGGGGAATAAGGCAAAAAACCACAGTTATTATAAAAATAATAATAAATAATAAAAAAATAGAAGCAAACAATGTTGTTTAACTACTTATTCCTATCACTACTTAACCCTTATACATATATATATATTCATATTCATTCATTCATTCAATCAGGGTCTGTGTATTTGTTATAGTTACCAGCCTGGAAGTTGCTTGTGACAGAATACTGGCCAGGTATTCTGTACACAAGTGATGGTAGTGGGGAGTGAAGTCCTGATCAGATGCGCATCTGAACCTGCTCGTGGGCTGGCAGCAAAACCTTGGACTCTGACTCCATAGTCTTTTAGTCCAGTTCTTATAGGAATTTCTTCCTATGCCAGTCTATGGGAATTGCTGCATCATGCTGATGTCCAGGGTGGCTGTCAAGTGCTTGTCAGTGATCTCATAGGGTGGACCTCCAGTACTTAGTTTTCTCCACTTGACAACTTTTGGTTGCACTGGCACCTGATGCCTTCTTCAGCCCTTTGTTGCTGCATTCTCAGGCTGGCACCTCTCAAAACCATTCATTCATCGTCCAAGCACTCTCTCTCTTACATACATTCCCTAATTAATGTTTCCCATACAGTATTTTGTATAATAATAACTTTACATATACAAGAGTTGTAGTTACAAAACGTCACAAGTTTCTGGGTGGCATTTCTTAAAACATTCTCTCTCTGAGTGCTGCGTTAGTTACTGTTATAGTTACAATGTTTCACTTTGAAGCAATTAACCCTAATCGCACAATGCTTTGAAGAGAATGGGCGTCAATTGTGTAACAATAAGTTTGAGCTGCCCTGGGACACAGAGAGGGGAGCTGTTTCTGGCTACATAGTATTATATTTTAACAGTTTTAAGTTACATGACCTAATATTACATTCCTAACAAATTATATTCTAGAGGGGCAATAATTATAAATCTAAACATTTAACAATCTTAACAAATAATAATAATAATAAATCTAAACACTTATCAAGCTTGATAACACTAAATCTAAACACTTATATGCTTCTTCTACTTAAACTTATACTACTTAGACTTGTAGTTGTGGGGAACAAATTATGGGGAGTCACTTCCTCTTGGGGGAATAATTTTTAATACTTTAATATGTTATCCCTACAGAAATGTGTTGAATTTAGTTAAGACATTGGCTCCATTTCATCACATTAGTCATTTGGGATTAGATGCAAGTCATGATGTTCAGCACTTCATACTCCAAGGCATCATACACATAGTTACTGAAGACGCCAAGTAAATAATTTCTCTCCTGTCAAAGAGAAAACTGTTAGAGGCAATCTTAAGAGAAAAGTTCAATGTTTTCTATATAGCCTTTAAAATTAATTTATCTGAATATGTAAATTAAATATAATGATAAAGCAATAACTAGATACCCAAAACTCCTCCAAAATAATCTTTTTTTGTGAATGTGGCAGCTGTGAAATCCCAGAGAGCTGTTTTTAAAAATAATTGTATTAAACATCCGACAGTGCATCAAAATAGAACTATCAAAACTGCAGTAAACTCCTGTTGCTCTGAATGGGTAAGTGATGTATGCACTAGATAAACAATTGTTAGTAATAGCATCTTTGAGTTCTGCAGCAGCCAACTGATGTCAGTCATCACATGATCTTATTACCATTAACCTATTTCCTTTTTTTATTTCCAGTTAGCTTGTAAAATCTGTGGGTCAGGGATCATCTTTGTACAGTTGCTATGACAATAGGGATGAGTGCCATTTTTTGGTCCTGCTAGGGTATAAATAATTAACTATAATATAAAACTTATCTGAACAGAGCTATAGAGATTGCCCACTGATCTTTGGATCTCTGACTGCAATTTTGCTATTCCTATTTTGATGCAACATCAAGTTGGTAACATGCCTTCATCCTGTTGCATTATTTGCAGTGGCTGTGTCTGGTCAAACAGTGGATTCTTCATATTGCAAAAGATCTCTTTATCATTCAGGGTTTAATCATGTCTAGAACAGATTGGCTACATTTATGACAAATCATGTCTGAAGAGAACAAATGCAACTTCTGATATGAAACGCAGTCCATTTACTACTGGAAATGTGTCTTCATCCTAAAACTTGGGATTCGTGGCTTTTAAAATTGAACAAGGAAGTATGGAGCTTCAACGCATTCCTACAGAAGGCAAGTACCAGCTACCCTCAAGTAAGTGACTGTTAAGCCTTCACTCAAGAAATCATCACTTGCACTGGTGGTCTAACCAATTAGCACTGTGGTTCTGGTCCTCCCTCTGAAAATATGGAGAAGTAATTTCAGTAAGTGTGCACAGAATGCAAGTCATTGAAAGTTTGTCCACTTATGGTGGATTCACAAAACATCTATATCATGAACTACCTATCTAGCATTCTTTCTGATTCCGTGTGATACTGAAATAGCAGTTAGGAATAAACAAAGTCAGTCAATTTTATAACATAGCATTTTATTTTTAAGAAATAATTCATTCACTTCGTTTTTATTAAATACAAAAACAGTTCTAAATGCAGAAAAATATCCATGTGGTACATATGTCTAGGTTTGTTAATGTTCATACAATTTGATAAATTAAAGACAACTGACTTCCCATTGTGGCACGCTATAGTATTTTATATATATATAAAAAATAAAATTCCTTGGGATTTTTTATTCTCCCAAACCAATATTCCAATACTCTTTTACCTTAAAACTCTTTTACCTTAAAACTCTTAACAAATAAATACTTTTGATTTGGAAGGCAGTGGTGAATAAATGGGATTAGAGGACAGCTGGTAAAAGGAACAAACTTCAATATCAGGGGTTGTATTAGTCAATTAAAAAAAAAAAAGCCAAAATGACACTGCCCAAATACTTAGTGATTTGTTGGGTTCCATGCTAACTTTCCAGTGCAGCACAAGCCCTGCTGCTGTGGAAAATAGGCCAGCTTCATCCCTGATGAAATTCCAGAGAATTCAATAGTTTACAGCAAGCTGGAATCTTGCTGAAGACGAGCAATTTTTTGGTACTTTTGGCAAAACCGCAGTTTACTGTTATTAAGAAGTCAGTTTCAAATTTCACTCTCCACTTGTATTCTCACATTTTAGCCTTTATAATAATTTCAACAACCCAACTAGCACAAGCCAGGATTCACACATTGATCACCTGTAATTGCTTCATCCATTCTTAGAGCAAACCATTGGATTAGCATACCACTATTGCCACAGATTTACTGCATTGCTTGTGTTTGTGATTATTCCAACAATGGTGACAGAATACCCCAGAGGCTGTTTGTGATGTGCAAACTTGGAATAATCACCAAATAAACCACCATCAGAGCACCTTATCAGCCTCAGTCCAGAGGCCAAGGATTAAACTATCTTTTCTGGTCGTTCTAGGTCAGAGTGAGAAACACGAGCAAAGTAATATTGGAGAAGCTTCATTGTAGCTGCTTGTTCTGTTCCTTTCTGTGGATGTCCATTCTCTGGGTTTTCAATTTGGCAACTTTCAAGTTTTTTAATTAAATATTTTATCATTCTGAATAACCATAAATGAAATGCACAGTCCATATCATATAGCTAGAGTTCTGAATCAGTAATGTCCTCGTCAGGGCAACAATAGTACTCAACAAAACAGATCTGTCCATCTTCATTCCTAATCATGTACTGCAGTGAAAGGAATCCCCGATTATCTGTCCGAATAGACACTTTACAAGATAAACCTAGTGCCTTAGTAGATGGCTTGAGCAAGGAGATTTTATACCTGCAGGTAAAAAAAAGGCCATATTCAAACATATAAAACATAACAGTGGCTGAAACCTTATTCTCAAGTAATGGACCAAAACTGACAAAACTCACTAGCAACACATTTAACTACAGTATAGTTTTACAGTACGGTTTAACTTTTTCCTATTACTGTATCAACAGTAATACACTTTATACACTAATTCTTTTTATTCAGCTTTTGACCAGATGAAAAAAAATCTGTCAAAAATGTTTAAATACTGCTCTATATTTTAGGGAAAGTCAGACATTTCAGTAACAGACAACCACATGTTCTGTTTGTAAGAAAGTGTAGTCAGACTACTACTATTATTGCCCTAATCACTGACCTGTTTGTCTGGGTCTGGTTACAGTGAAATGCTTCTATCAAATCAGAGTCTTTGGGATAGTCAAGATGAGCACTTCCTGCATTTCCAAAGGTGGATAATCTAAAAGACAAAATACACCAACACAACAAAGTATTTGATATTGGCACCATTGAATTTGAAAAGTGGCAACAACTGAAAATAATGTTATTCATCAGGACAATTTTTAAAGCAGAAGGGTTTAACAAGCTACCTAGTCTTCATGAAAAATGAGATTACAATGCTAGCATTTAATTTTCTATTAGAATGAATCACAAGCATAACATATACTTAGATTTTCAGAAAGCCTTTGACAAGGTCCCTCACCGAAGGCTCTTGTGTAAATTACATTGCCATGGGATAAGAGAGAAGGTCCTTTCATGGATTGAGAACTGGTTAAAAAACAGGAAATAAAGGGTAGGAATAAATGGTAAATTTTCAGAATGGAAAGGGATAACTAGTGGTGTCCCCCAAGGGTCAGTCCTGGGACCAATCCTTTTCAACTTATTCATAAATGATCTGGAGAAAGGGGTAAGCAGTGAGGTGGTAAAGTTTTTGGATGATACCAAACTGTTTAGGAT